>NC_048580.1:39692127-40019627 GCF_013265735.2 Oncorhynchus mykiss | reverse complement strand
ACAGAGAGAGAGACAGAGAGAGAGAGAGAGAGACAGAGAGAGACAGAGAGAGACAGAGCGAGACAGACAGAGACAGAGCGAGAGAGAGAGACAGAGAGAGAGACAGAGAGAGAGACAGAGAGAGAGACAGAGAGAGAGACAGAGAGAGAGACAGAGAGAGAGAGAGAGACAGACAGAGAGAGAGTGAGAGAGAGACACACAGAGAGAGAGAGAGAGAGAGCGCGCGAGCGAGAGAGAGACACACACAGAGAGAGCGCGAGAGAGAGCGAGAGAGACACACAGAGAGAGAGAGAGAGCGAGAGAGAGACACAGAGAGAGAGAGCGAGAGAGAGACACAGAGAGAGAGAGAGAGAGCAAGAGAGAGACACACAGAGAGAGAGAGAGAGAGCGAGGGCGAGAGAGAGAGCGTGCGAGAGCGAGACACAGAGAGAGAGAGAGAGAGAGCGAGAGAGAGAGCGCGAGAGAGAGAGAGCGAGAGAGCGCGAGAGAGCGAGAGAGCGTGAAAGCGAGAGCGAGAGAGAGAGAGCACGAGCGAGAGAGAGAGAGAGAGAGCGAGAGAGAGAGAGAGAGCACGAGAGAGAGAGAGACCACAGAGAAAACACAGAAGAAAGAGTTAAAGCCACAATGTGACATTTACACAGTCTGGCCCTGCATTCCACTCTGTTTGACAAAGGAAGAGGAAAAAGTTAAAGGGGAGGGAGTTGGAGGCTCCGTCCCAAATAGCACACTATTCCCTACATAGTGCCTTATGGGCCCTGGTCAAAAGGACTATATAGGGAATAGAGTGTCATTTGGGATTTAGGCAGAGTCTTATACAATGGGGATATTCATATTTTGCCCTGCAAATGGAGCTTTTTCCACTTAGTAAACGTAGAGACATTAAAAAAGATTGAACGGGGTCTTCAGCACCTACAAATTCATAGCATGTCGTACTAAATTGATGGCGTTTTGGCTCGTAAGCACTACTTAAAAAAACAACTGGCAAAAATGATTCAAAACCTTGATATGGCATCTTTAAGAGGCCGTCCCTCGAGGGCAAAAAATCTATTTTCCCTAGTGTGACTGTGGGGCGCTGCGCTCTCATGTAATACTGATGTTTCTCCATAGCGTCTCTGGATATCTGTGGTGCTGCAAGGATACAGGGACATATCATGTCCCTTAGAAAACACATCTGCAATGAAAATGCGATAAAAGGGGGAGAGGTCAAATGTCGCAGTGCAACTTCAGTCAAGAGGGGTTACCGTTATTTTTCTACATGACCTTCTATTGTGGACATGGTCAAATCTCAGAACTAAATCATGAGAGACTACCGAGATAAAGACTGTAGAGACAGTGTGTGTGTGTGTGTGTGTGTGTGTGTGTGTGTGTGTGTGTCAAAAGCAGTGTCATTGTACAGTAACTAACTCCGGAGGAGGGTTTCCTGATGCTTCGCAGGTCAGGAGGATGTCTTCAGCACCGAACACGGTGATGGACTCAGGCTGGGTGGTGATCACTGGGGGCTTTTTGACTGCGGAGGAGACACACACAGAATCAAATCAAATGTATTTATGAAGCCCTTTTTACATCAGCAGGTGTCACAAAGTGCTGTACAGGAAACCAGCCTAAAAAAAATCAAAACAGCAAGCGATGCAGTTGTAGAAGCACAGTGTTCACACATACACTCACACAGTCGTGTACACACACACACACACACACACGCTCGCGCTACATAAACTGTGTCTGGTAGCAGTCGGTGTGTGATTTACACAGAGCAGTGCTGCCGCCCTGTCCCTGACCTGCTGTGGTCACATGATCGGCCTCTGACTCACCACAGAGCCATAGAGACACTACCTCACCATAGAGAACCTTCACACGCTCTCATACTGTACCCACACACACTGTGCTGCCTACAACAGACAGCCTTCACAAGAGCTCACTGGCGCTGACTAGACTAGAAGCCACCGGAATCCCCCCCCCCCTGCTGAATCTCAGTAGCCCTTGCTGTGGGGCTGACTAGTCACTGAAAACCCACAGAGCTAAACCCACAGCGCTAAAACCCACAGTTCTGCCTGTAGATCTGAGGCTGGCTCTCCGAGTAGAGCCCACTGCGCTGCTTACACCAGGGTTTAAACCACCGACTAGAAACCCCAAGCCCTGTTTAAGCTAGAGATCTCTGGTGTTTGCATGGGCTGCGTCTCCACCTCAGCACTGTACTATAACCTGTGTTGACTTCCTCTGACACGCAGAGACATCCGCAGGGGCCGGCAGCATACAGTCCTGAAGCCCGTAGTCCTAGTAACTAGAGCCCACAGCTTAACTGGGCTACCTATATTCGGACTCTCAAGGAGGTGAATAGCCCACTGGCTAGAACCCACAGACTTACAGTCACGCGCAGGGACTGTCTCGCGGAGGGACTTAAGAAGAACAGTCATTTGATTTCCAAGTATCGCTGAAACTTAACAGGGAATGTAATTCCTTCATATCACTTTGAGAGAGAGAGAGAGAGAGAGAGAGAGAGAGCACTGCAGGGAGAGAAAATGGTTGAGATGAGAGGAAAAGTGAGTGTTGTATGAATGCAAATGAGACACTCGTGGAATATATAGTGGAATATATCAAGAAGAGAGGGCCCCTTGGGGACAGAGGTATTCCTCTTTTGTCTCTCTGCTGTCTAACTGTACTGTTACGTCCATAAACCACTCACTCATATCAGACTTATTAAATCCTACATACTAAGGCGTGGTACAGTATTATTAAAGTGCATGGTCTTTGTTCCAAATGGCACCCTATTCCCTATGTAGTGCACTCCTTTTGACCAGGGCCTATGGGAAATAGGGTGCCATTAGGGAAATATAAGTACATATTCTATACATTCTATATTCCCATAGGTTTTATGTCTCCTGTCAAGATTTTTGGTGTTCAGTTTTTTGGTGTGTGGCCTGGACATCTGTGATATATTTGTTCCAATTTCTCGACCCGCTGAGTCCTACTGTATTGTATTGGAATAGAGGTCAATGGTACTTGTTGGTTGGATTCTGATTTGACTCTGAATGAAAGAGGCAGGTCTAGTTTCACAGATATATTTACATTGTGGAACGTAGGTAGGTAAGTGGGCAAAGGAGGGCAGGGAATGGAGGGAGCAAGAAATTGGGAGATGGAAGGAGAAACGGAGGGGACGTTAGAGAGGAGAGACGGAACAAGAGACAGATGGAGAAACGGGTAGAGATGGTGGGAGCAAATTATTAAAGGTCAAGGACAGGGAGGGAGACAGAGAGAGGGATGAGAGAGAGAGAGAGACTTAAATGATAGATTCCCTAGTGACAGAGGTAATAAGGCTGTTTCTCAGCTGATCAAATTTGTGTGGAAGCTGCTGCAGGCGCTGCAGTGCTCCATTATTGGAAGAAGCACAGTTAGGTTACACTTGTTTTAGTGGTTCCACTTGTTTTAGTGGTTCCACTTGTTTACACTTGTTTTAGTGGTTCCACTTGTTTTAGTGGTTGCACTTGTTTTAGTGGTTCCACTTGTTTTAGTGTTTACACTTGTTTTAGTGGTTACACTTGTTTTAGTGGTTACACTTGTTTACACTTGTTTTAGTGGTTACACTTGTTTTAGTGGTTACACTTGTTTTAGTGGTTACACTTGTTTTAGTGGTTACACTTGTTTACACTTGTTTTAGTGGTTCCACTTGTTTTAGTGGTTCCACTTGTTTTAGTGGTTCCACTTGTTTTAGTGGTTCCACTTGTTTTAGTGGTTCCACTTGTTTTAGTGGTTCCACTTGTTTTAGTGGTTCCACTTGTTTTAGTGGTTCCACTTGTTTTAGTGGTTCCACTTGTTTTAGTGGTTACACTTGTTTTAGTGGTTACACTTGTTTTAGTGGTTACACTTGTTTTAGTGGTTCCACTTGTTTTAGTGGTTACACTTGTTTTAGTGGTTCCACTTGTTTTAGTGGTTACACTTGTTTTAGTGGTTCCACTTGTTTTAGTGGTTACACTTGTTTTAGTGGTTACACTTGTTTTAGTGGTTCCACTTGTTTTAGTGGTTCCACTTGTTTTAGTGTTTACACTTGTTTTAGTGGTTCCACTTGTTTTAGTGTTTACACTTGTTTTAGTGGTTACACTTGTTTTAGTGGTTACACTTGTTTTAGTGGTTCCACTTGTTTTAGTGTTTACACTTGTTTTAGTGTTTACACTTG
The DNA here is from genome assembly GCF_013265735.2 of Oncorhynchus mykiss. Lineage (NCBI taxonomy): Eukaryota > Metazoa > Chordata > Actinopteri > Salmoniformes > Salmonidae > Oncorhynchus > Oncorhynchus mykiss. The sequence continues at coordinate 40,015,459 of NC_048580.1, read as the reverse complement.
TTTTAGTGGTTACACTTGGTTACACTTGTTTTAGTGTTTACACTTGTTTTAGTGTTTACACTTGGTTACACTTGTTTTAGTGGTTACACTTGTTTTAGTGTTTACACTTGTTTTAGTGGTTACACTTGTTTTAGTGGTTACACTTGTTTTAGTGTTTACACTTGTTTTAGTGGTTACACTTGTTTTAGTGGTTGCACTTGTTTTAGTGGTTAAACTTGATTACACTTGTTTTCGTGGTTGCACTTGTTTTTAGTGTTTACACTTGTTTTAGTGGTTACACTTGTTTTAGTGGTTAAACTTGGTTACACTTGTTTTAGTGGTTGCACTTGTTTTAGTGTTTACACTTGTTTTAGTGTTTACACTTGTTTTAGTGGTTACACTTGTTTTAGTGGTTACACTTGTTTACACTTGTTTTAGTGGTTACACTTGTTTTAGTGGTTAAACTTGGTTACACTTGTTTTAGTGTTTACACTTGTTTTAGTGGTTACACTTGTTTTAGTGGTTACACTTGTTTACACTTGTTTTAGTGGTTACACTTGTTTTAGTGTTTACACTTGTTTTAGTGGTTAAACTTGCTAACACTTGTTTTAGTGGTTGCACTTGTTTTAGTGTTTACACTTGTTTTAGTGTTTACACTTGTTTTAGTGGTTGCATTTGTTTTAGTGTTTACACTTGTTTTAGTGGTTACACTTGTTTTAGTGGTTACACTTGTTTACACTTGTTTTGGTGGTTCCACTTGTTTTAGTGGTTCCACTTGTTTACACATGTTTTAGTGGTTACACTTGTTTTAGTGGTTACACTTGTTTACACTTGTTTTAGTGGTTACACTTGTTTACACTTGTTTTAGTGGTTACACTTGTTTTGGTGGTTCCACTTGTTTTAGTGGTTCCACTTGTTTTAGTGGTTCCACTTGTCTATCGTTTCCCTATGCCTTACACACTTGTTTATTTTCCCCTCCTCTCTTTTATGCTCTCTTTTAAGCCCCCCTTTCTTTGATCTGACAACACTAGCCCCATTTTAGAGACAGGCGTGCCTCTTTTCCTCCATCTCCTCTTAATTCCCGTAGGTATCACCCTCCTCCGGGAGGGAGCAAACAAGACTACGGCACATGTAGACTCACTGAAGTGAAGAAGCCACAGTAACGCTAGATTCATTAAAGGTGCAGTGTGATGCCGAGGGTTTCCATTGGGCGCTGTGTTTGCAGGAGTCGTGATCATCTTTCTCATGGTGAAAGTGTTTACTGTAGGGCTGTTGCTGCACGTCTACAAACAGAAATACCACACATCAAGCAGAAGGAAGTGAAACACTTACATTCATTTATTTGGTCTGTTAGTCCAGAGCGGCAGAGCAGCAAGAGAGCGAGGGAGAGAGAAAAGGAGAAAGTCTGTTAGATAGTCAACACAGTCTGGCAGGAAATGACAGAGAGAGGGAAAAGACAGACAGACAGAGTGCCTGGACTTAGCTACCGCACAGTGCACATCAGCACGTGCCCTCACTTGCTCGGCAAATTCCCCATTTCAAAATGGGATAATTGATGATTAAACAACAGTTACCACCCATGGGCTATAAAGCTAGGCGAGCGCAAAGCTAGTCGAGTGCAATGTTCGGTCAATGTTTTTGTTGTTGTTTGGCCGATGAATTCAGATGTTGATGGTGTATTGATTGTGGTGACCGTATCAGTGACTCTCACTGACATTAGAGAGGCTCATTAATTCAACAGGAGACACCTTGACCTTTACAATCCCCGCAATCTGACCCCCCCCCCCTCTTCCTCCTCCTCCCCCTCCTTTTCCACTTCATCCCACTGTTACTATTCAACCAGCCTCTCCTCCTCCCCCTCTCCATCCTACACTCCTCTTCCTCTTCCTCCTCCTCGTAACCCTTCTCTCTTACTGACACCTTAATTCTCAGGGGGAGCTTTAATGCTTTTCATCACTGTCAAACTGTGTGTGTGCGCACGTGTGTGCATGCGTGCGTGCGTGTATAGGAGTGATACGTGTGTTAGAGTGGGTGAAGGTCTGAGCGAGTCATTGATCCATGACTTAGATGAATAACAGAACAACATTAGCAGCCGCAGCAACAAGCACAATTCTTTGTCTAACTCCCTCTGTCTCAAATGGCACTATATAGTGCACTCGTTTGAACCGGGGCCCATAGGGTTCTAGTCAAAAGAAGTGCGCCATAAAGGGAATACGGTGCCATTTAGGATGCAGCCACAATTCTTCCTCAAAGTCTGCTATTAAAGCAAAGCTGTAGGACACTCTGAATCAATTTCCCTGCAGTCCCACAAACTCAGCTGTTTTTTAATGCTCGGATATTGCGTTGAGTGGGAGGGGAGGAGACAACTCTGACCCATCGCCTGCCTTCTGTGTTTGTTTGTGTGTGTGTGTGTGTGTGTGTGTGTGTGTGTGCGTGTGTGTGCATTTGCGCCTGCTTTTTCTGTTGTATAACTCAATTCCCTGCTGAATTACCCTGGCCCTCCAATCCATAATTTGATTTGCACTAAGGAAACCAGATGAATAGAATGACTAATAAATGAGTTGAGGTAATCAATTCCAAAGTAAATAGACAAAGTATGCATACAATATAACCACAGACTGAACGCCCAAAACCTCATAACCACATTGATAAAGATGCAGATAGAAATGCCATGGAAAGAACTTGCTGTGCCGCTCTGTACACTACATTTCTACCTGCAATACTGATGAGTGTGACGACATCTCAGTCATTACTTGACATTGTTATGAGCAGTGACTGTACAAGTACATTGACGTGTGAATTAAGTTAAGGCGGTGTACTCACAGTTGGGAGGTATGTGTATAGCTGCTTGGCTGAGCTGAGGAGTGTGGGATAGGAGGAGGGAGAAGAGAGGGAGAAGGAGGAGGGGGAGAGGGGTGCGTCGCCCCCTACTGCCAACCTGCTGTCGCTGCGTGCGAGGCATTGCTCACTGTCCCATCAAAGTCCCACCTGCTCAACACACACAAAACGCACACAGAGGGCAATCTGGACACACTCCTGCCGAGCGAGCGTGTGTATCAGCCTCTCTCTATCTCTCTGTCTCTCTCTCTCTCTGTTGCCACGCCCACTCTTCCTTTTCTTCTACCTGGTTTCCTTTTGCTTTCAGCCTCTCTCTCTTTTCTCTCTCTCTCTCTCTCTCTCTCTCTCTCTCTTTCTCTCGCTCAGGTCCACGCCCTCCTGCTGTCTTCGTCTGAAAGATAAAAGAAGAAGGGGGGAGCAGGGAGGGAGGAGAGGAGAGGGAGGGGCATGTGTCAGAATGAGAGACAAATTACCCTGCACCATGTGGTCAAAGACTAGAGAGAGCCAGGCAGAGAGCTAACACACACACACACACACATACACACACACACACACACACACAATAAATAAATAGATGAGCGAGACCAAACATATTAATTTCTATAAAGAGAACTAGCAGTAAAGAAGAAGAAAAATTCCATTGGTTCTTCCATAAGGGACAGTGGTCAGCCAGAGAAACAGATGGAGTCCAACTACGAGGGCGAACTAACAGACAGTCCAAGAGACCATATGGAGCAGAGACAACAGAGGTAGATAGATGAAGCACCGCATCAGACAATAGACAGAAGACGGTTAGCGACCCGAAAAGGCATCCGCAAGTAGACAACGTTCGGGAGATCTCCTTCAAAAATGTGAAGAACTCAAGTGCCTAGGCCTCGTCTGTAGCTGTGCGGCCGCAAGTGTGTGGTACACACAGGAAACAGAAAAAAGAACAGAACGACATGGCTAATTGACAACGATTTAGATTGAGTGGTTGAGCTCTATTGAAAGACTCGAGACTGCCCTCCCTGATTGTGATGGTGATAAGTAGCTGCTAAAGATGCGATCATCAGTCATGTTGTGGAGGCAAGGAGGCCACACAGTCTCTCCATCTGTACCCTCCTCAGCCCAGTAGGCCCACACGGAGCCACTAAGCGTGGCCTACTTTCCACTGGCACCACAGTCCACTGACTGATTGTTGAACCAGGCTCAATTGGAAGTACAATAGATGGTTGGATTGTTATTTGCTACAGTACAACAGTACATCATGACAACGGAAAGGCACTGAGAGACAGGAAGCAAAAGCTAGAGAATTATAGGGAGACATTGGCCTTGTTACCAAGCCAGGCAAAATCAATGGTGATAAGAGCAGCTGCCAATATTGAAGATGAGTTTTGGCTCTACACACAACAGTGTGTGTGTATGTGTGTGTGTGTGTGAGTTTTGGCACCTACACCCCACTGTTAGCTGGCAAAGCCAAACTAGAGTGATGGGCGACCTTGGGGAGATGTGGGGAAGGTTGGAGGGTGGTACAGAGAGAGGGGGCGAGAGGAAGTGAAGGAAGAGAGGAGACAGGGGGGAAGAGAGAAAGAGAGAGGGCAGCCCTGCACGAGGGAGAGGAGAGAGGAGAGGGGGAAGATGGTGGGGGAAGGAAGAGAAACAAGGGATGCGAAGGAATAGTGATCAGTATTCTATTTTATCTTCTCCGGCAATGGCTGCTGGTCAGTCAGTCACATTGACGCAGACGACGGGCTCATTGTAACAGTGGTGTTATTGGAACGGTATCAATCCAACACACAGAAACCATGTGTTTGATTCCGTTCCAGTCGTTACAATAAGCACCATTCTCAACGGACACCATTCAACAATATCTGGCAAAAGAACGAAAACGACTAGGTAAAACATTTCCGGGGATTCCAAGCACTAAGAAAATAACCGAGAAAGAATGGACTCAACAATATCTGGAAAAGGTGGTAGGAGGAGTGAAAAGCATTTTAGCGATTCCAACACCAAACTCTGAGAGAACACATCTAAATCAACTGAGAAAGACTGCGTTTAAAATAAGAGAACAACCAATAGAAGTGAAACACACCCAATGAGCCAGTTTAAAACACACCCAATGAGCCAGGGGTAAATGGTCCATTAGAGAGTCACTTCACCTATCAGTCCTACAACGGCTAGGGAATGACAGAGTGGGTGGAGGAGAGGAGGGACAACCGGGGATGGGAGGAATGGAGGGGTCTGTTTGGGGAGGGAGTGATGGAAGGTGTGTGTGGTGGGGAGGGGTGCAGTGTGTGTGTGTGTGGTGGGGAGGGGTGCAGTGTGTGTGTGTGTGTGTGTGTGTGTGTGTGTGTGTGTGTGTGTGTGTGTGTGTGTGTGTGTGTGTGTGTGTGTGTGTGTGTGTGTGTGTGTGTGTGTGTGTGTGTGTGTGTGTGAGTGTGAGAGTATTGGCTCTACACACCACTGTTAACTGGCAACGCCAAACTAGATAGATGGGTGACCTTGGGGAGGTTGGAGGGTGGTACAGAGAGGGGGAGGAAGAGAGGCTAGAGAGAGAGGAGAGTGGGGAGTGCAGAGGTTGAAGGGTGGGAGGAAGAGAGGCTAGAGAGAGAGGAATCGAAGGAAGAGAGGAGGAGAAGAGAGTAGAGAATGAGAGAGAGGGAATGTTGTAGAGTGGTAAAGAGAAGGGGGAGAGGAAGAGAGGAGAAAGAGGAGAGGAGAGAGGGAAGGTTGTAGAGTGGTAAAGAGAAGGGGGAGAGGAAGAGAGGAAGAGAGGAGAAAGAGGAGAGGAGAGAGGGAAGGTTGTAGAGTGGTAAAGAGAAGCGGGAGAGGAAGAGAGAGGAAGAGAGAGGAAGAGAGGAGAGGAGAGAGGGCAACCCTGTTCATGAGGGAGAGGAGAAGGGGAAGATTATAGGGTGGTAAAAGAGGGGGTGAAGGAAGGGGGTGTGATGGAAGGTGACAGCTGTGACGGTAACCCCCCCCCCCCTCCACAAAATCACACACCAGGTCTCCCAATCAATGTGTGAACTCTCTCTGCTGTCATGCACACACACACACACACACACACACACACACACACACACACACACACACACACACACACACACACCTCCTCTGTCAGGCTGTGTGATATTAGTACTGGCTGATCAGAGTGCCTCTCATAGGGGGGTTCGGGGGCCCAATTACCAGACGGGCTAGTCTGGGCTGGCCTTTAACAAATTCCATTAGCACAGGATGAATGGAACAGAGCAGAGCTGGAACTGCTGTGGGTATTAGTACAGACACACAGCCTCAGAGACACACAGTTAACGTGATAAGGTGTCGCTGAGAGGGTGCTGAGTGGAGCGCCCAACGATGAATGCCACCGACGAACTGCACGCGGCTGAGCCAGGGCACTTCATTGCCAAGTAAACCCTAACACACACACACACATCTCTAAACCGAGAAAGACACACACACACACACACACACACACACACACACGGCTGACAACACAGATAAAGAGGCATGCTCCAGTGGGTCCCAGTCAGAAGGCAGGGCCCTAACAGTAGTGAGTACATAAAGGCAGTAAAGGGGAACACTATAATGGGTTAGGTGGGCAATTGGAGGGGGGCAGAGGGGATGACAGGAGAGAAATAAGGGAGGCGTGTCATCTTCCCAAGTAATGAGACTGAACACTGGGAACTCCACCCAAACACCCTGCGATTCCACACAGAAGCACTCTCCTTCTCTTTGTCTCTCTCTCACTAGCGAGCACACACATACACACACACACACACACACACACACACACACACACACACACACACACACACACACACACACACACACACACACACACACACCCTGTCTAGGCTGTACGGTCACTTCCCTTATCACAGGGGTGATTGATTCTGAGTCAACAGACAGACGGCTGATTTCACCACCTCTGTCAATCCCAGTGTCTCTCAGTCCGACTTTCTGCAGCTGCAGCTGATCCAATCTCAGCCCTGTTACCTGCCTCGTTGGCTCAGGGCAGAGGTCAGCAGGCCCAATAGAGACGACAGCTGGGAGGTCTGGGTAACCTTAGCCGTGTAAGGGCTGTTCGGAAATCTGTTATCGGGTCGGGTGTCATCCAACTTCATTTAATCTACAGTTGAAGGGAGGTGTCATGATATAAGGCTTGATGGTCAGCGGGGACAATATTGTTCTCATTGTGCCATTCAGCCGATGCTTTTATACAAAACGACTTGCAGTCACGCGTGCATACATTTTACGTTTGGGTGGTACCGGGAATCGATCCCACAACCCTGGCGGGGAAAAGCACCATGTTGTACCGACTGAGCCACACAGGACCACAATAGACAATAGAGCAACCACAGTCGGCTCGCGTTCCATGTAAGGGCTGTATGAAGAACTATTAACGCCATAGGAGTCTACAGACACGTCCAATGGTGTCATCATCGATCCAACTGTCATTCAATCTCTGAAAGGAGACGTCATGCTGTGATAGTCTTTCAGAAGAGAGACAGAGAGAGAGAGAGAGACACAGAGAGAGAGACAGACAGAGAGACAGAGAGAGACAGAGAGAGAGACAGAGAGAGAGACAGAGAGAGGAAGAGAGACACAGAGAAAGAGAGAGACAGAAATACAGAAAGAGAGACAGAGAGAAAGAAAGAGACAGAGAGAGAGAGAGACAGAGATAAAGAGAGAGAGAGAGAGAGAGAGAGAGAGAGAGACAGAGCGAGAGAGAGGCAGACGGGCGGACGGACAGACGGAGAGACGGCGAGACGGACAGACAAACCAGACGATGAAGATGTACTATGTGAGGGAGTGGCGCAGCAACAGTCTTCTAGAGGCAAACTGGCCACAAGCTAGCTGTGAATCAAATAATGAGGCAACAATCCAGATCAACATAAATCAATTTAGTGTGACTTGCTAGCCTGATACATAATTGACGTTGCGCATTGAGGCATTTTGCTAGACGGGAGGGGACGACAACACAAAATCAAAATGCCAGAGCAAGAGAGAATGTAAAGGCTATGTGATATCTACATTTAGGTCATTTAGCAGACGCTAAAGAGTGACTTACAGCCAGCACATTCAACTAAGGTAGGCAAAGACAACCACATCACAGTCATTCAACTAAGGTAGGCAAAGACAACCACATCACAGTCATTCAACTAAGGTAGGCAAAGACAACAACACATCACAGTCATTGGAATCCTTGTTCAAAATAGTTGCTATCTGCAAAATATCTAAGGCATTTATAGCCTGCCCTCCCACAAAAAAAAAGCAACACATAATGCATGCCAAAACAAGTGGCAATGTATTGGCCTATACGTGCTATTTGATACAATATATTATTATTGTATTGTACGCCTGTTTAATTGTAGCCCTGTCTCCGACTGCATCAAGCTCTTGTCTGTGTGTTCACTCTGTCATACATTATATCTGAAATGGCGCCTCTCTGCTGTAAAAGCCTGTGATTAACATTAGTAAGTAGCTGGCAGCTACAATCAGTGGAAGCCTGTTGGCCCTGCCAGCCTGTCAATGGGCTCTCTGGGTATTGAAGCAGTATTGACAGGACTGAAGCACGTTCAACCGCCTCTTATCAAAGACAGGATGGATAGAGGAGGGAGAAAAGAGGAAGGGAGGGGCAGATTGGCATTTATTGCCATCAATCTTGCCCTGGAGGCAGCTCTGCAGAGTGGCCACTAGCTGGCACAGCCACAAAGTCAGATTTGAAACCTAACCCTAACCTTAACCAAACTACTAGCCCTCATGCCTGACCATAACCGTAAAATTAAGACCAAAAGGGACATTTTTGTTTTCATGAATTTTTACGATATAGCAGCTGGCCCGTCTAGTTGAAATTGCTCAGTTCTGCCTCCAGGGCAAGATTCATGCCAATAAACTTCAACCTGCAGGGCGGGAGGGGAACACAGGATGGAGCCATTTGAGTCCATTCTGTGTATTACAGCAATAACACATAGTCTACAATACAACAGCTCAGCCCCCCCCCCCCCCCCCCAAAAAAAAAAAACATCACTGATGTCACCTAATAGTTAGGATAACATTTGTGTTAGCTCCACAATATGAATCTATTCATGCAAAAGTTATTCCCTGGTTTATTTGTTACACCCGAAAGCTGTTGCTGTGGTAATACAGTGCCAGATATCATGAATAAACTCATTCTTAACTTCCAAAAAATGTGAACGCCCTTAATACAGCTGATTCCCGTACCTGACTGTGCTTTGTTATAGTATTCCACTTTTGTGTATGTGATGTGTGTGCCCCTGTGTCTACACATTTGGGGTGTGTGTCTGTGTGTGTCTGTGTGTGTGTGTGTGTATATGTGTGTGTGTTCGCAGGTCCTGTGTCCTGTCATGGCTTCTCTTTAAATATTTAACACCTCAAGCTGTGTGAAGATGTGTAGGGGGGGAGGAAGGGAGGAGGGGGAACGAAAGAGGGGATGAAATAAATGAATACCTGCCCCCCTTTACCCCTCCTTGCCTCAGGGTCTGTCTGTCTGGAAAAATCAAGAGAGCGAAAGAGACAGAGAGAAGGTACAAAGTGTGAAGAAGGGATTTAGAATCAGAGAGAAATGGAGTGAGAGGATTAGACGATGGAGAGAAAGACGGACAGTGAACAGGTTTCACTCACCAGGCAGTGAGAGCAAAGAGAGACGGAGCGATTAGGGGGGTCAATCGACAGGACAAAATAGGAGAGGTGGGTTACGGACACGGAATAATGTTGTGGATTGGGTAGAGGAAGAGAGGAGAGAAGGAGGAGAGGAGGGGGGGCACGGGACCACATGGGATGGGGGCAACAGTAATTCAGGGACCCCCTGTAGAGTAAATTATTTATCACCTTCTCCTTCCTGTCGCGTCAATTTGCCCCAAATTCACCCAAATTCATAATTCATAATTACCAGCGGCGTTCGGTTCTCCATGTATTTGGTTTGGTCCCCAGACCCGGACCTGCACTGTACCTGCCTCCCGCTCTCTCTCTCTGGCAGGGATACATTTGCCCCAAATTCATCCACATAAATAGTTCATATTCACCATATATTTGGTTTAGTGCTAGACCGATCGCCTGTACTGTACTTGCCACTCTCCTATCTGTTTCTCTCCCTCTCTCTCCCTCTCTCTCCCTCTGTCCCCCTCTGTCCGGCAGGGTCATGTTTAATACATGAGACGGTTGCAGTGAGGCTACTCTCAGAGCTCTCCGCCTGGTGAAATAATACTTGTATCACCTCTCTACCCGTTTCTACTCCTTCTGTGGCATGGCAGAAATGATGGTTACTACTCCTCTGTCATGTCTTACTGTGTGTGTGTGTGTGTGTGTGTCACAGGAGGCTGCTGAGGAGAGGACGGCTCATAATAATGGCCGGAATGGAGCGAATGGAATGGCATCAAAACACATGGAAACCACGGAAACCATGCGTCCGATGTATTTGATTCTATTCCCCGTATTCCACTCCAGCCTTTACCACGAGCCTGTCCTCCCCAATTAAGGTGCCACCAACCTCCTGTGGTGTGTGTGTGTGTGTGTGTGTGTGTGTGTGTGTGGGCACTAAATAAAGATAACATTAAATGGATCAGATCTACTCCAAGGTTTTTGTATGAGGATTGTGGACCCAAATGGCACCCGATACCCTTTAACAGTGCACTACTTTTGGCCAAGGCCCATGTGGCTCCGGTCAAAAGTAGTGCAATATGCGCTCAGGAATAGGGTGCCATTTGGGACAGACCCGATCTGTTCTTCGGGTCGAGCACTATAGTAGAGCCCGTCAAAGAGAGAGGAGTGCCGATTTCCTTGTCACCTTTTTTTATCAACCTTCCTCTCCTCTTCCTCTTCTACCACTATCAACCCTCCAGATACACGACACCAGGCTTGAAAGCTTTTTATTTTCACCCCCCCCCCCTTTGCTTTCACAATACAATTCTCACCCATCCACCCATCTCTCCATCCTCTGTCTACATTCAACTCTGCTCTGACCCTTCCATCTCTCCATCTCTCCAATACACTCCTCTGACCAAATTGCCTTGGACAAAACGGATTCCTTCAATATCATCCAACTTTATTGGAAAGGGGGTTTCTTTACGACATGAAGGACCGACTCCAAAATCTCTTTAATATGCCTGTGCTTTCCTCTGCATTTAAAGGGCAATATATAACACATGGCTGAAGAAACTGCAGGGGTGACAGTTAAACGTAAATGAAAGGTCACAAAAAAAAAAGAACACACTCTAAACGACACATAGAGAAGCTTATCTACCTATAGAGCGACCAACAGTTGTGTAGATAAATAACACGGTTAGAAGCTCAACACACATTCAGTTGGCATTCCAATTCCTGCTGTTGGATGTCATACAGTGTGATTATATACACACTCTCTCTCCTCTAACTATCTCCCTCCCCCCTCTCATTTTCCCAATCCCTCTCTCCCCTCTAAAAGCCTGTACCCCCCCCCACCCCCTCCACCGGCTTGTCAGGGTTAAGGGCTAATACAGGAGTGACAAAAAAGCTGGAGAAAATAAAGGTTGTCAGGTGGGACCCACTTCAGCCCACTCCACCCACTCCTTCCATGTTGTCATGACAACGGGGTCTGTCTCCACATAGCAACAGCATCACCCCCCCCCCCCCCCCCCCCCCCCCCCCCCCCCCCCCCCCCTCCTGACTACACATAGAAATTCAGTTATTCATACACACGTACGGACAACCAACGTGCTCCCTCCCGGTTAGCAGTTATCACTCATAGTCACATGTAAATGCAAGCAGACAAAGTCTCAGACACACACATACACACACACTCTTTCAGTCTATTTTACCTCTCCCCAACTCGCTCCCAGACTTTTTATTTCGTTCTCTCTCTCGGTGTCTCTCACCCTCCATCCTATAGTCTATATACTGTCTGTCTTTACTGCAGAACAGGGGGAGCTACTGCCGGCTGGTTTGTTTATTTATTGATGTCCCCCCCCCCCCCCCCTCAAGACAATATAAGGGGAGCAGAGGAATGGAGAGAATAAAAGAAGGGATGAATAATTAAAGTGAAAGAGTGGACTCATTAAGAGAACAGTGGGCTTCAGAGGAGGAGAGGAGAGGAGGATGAAAGGAGGGTGGAGGAGAGTGGGGCTGTACATGGGGACGGGGTGGACGAGGAGAGGGGGAGGAGGAGAGGAGGATGAAAGGAGGGTGGAGGAGAGAGGAAAGGAGAAGGGTAGAGGAGAGTGGGGCTGTACATGGGGACGGGGTGGACGAGGAGAGGAGGAGGAGGAGAGGGGATACATGTTGAGCACGGCCTGATGGGAGAGAAGAAGGAAAGGAAAGGAACAAGGGAAGAAAGAAAATAGAAATAAATAATAAAAAGAAAAAAACATCTTGAAAGGAGTCAAATTAATCAAACAACCAAGAAATGTTGAAATAAAAATAAAGAAAAATCCTAAATAAATCATGTTTCAAAAGTCATCAGATTGCATAAAAGACTTGGGTGTCGGTCATGTTCCCTCCATGCATATTTATGTATTAGCAAGTGTATCATGTCTCTCTGTGTCTTCATGTCTTCGTGTGTCTCTCTTCATCAGTGTACACTGAGTGGACAAAACATTAAGAGCACCTTCCTAAATATTGAGTCACACTCCCCCTTTGTTCTCAACTAGCCTACCTGGTTAAATAAAGGTCAAATACATTTTTTTTAAATGGTATTAAATCGTTGCGGCATGGACTCTACAAGGTGTCGAAAGCGTTCCACAGGGATGCTGGCCCATGTTGACTTCCCACAGTTGTGTCAAGTTGTCTGCTAGATGGTGGACCATTCTTGATACACACAGAAAATCCCAGCAGCATTGCAGTTGTTGACACTTCAAACAGGTGAGCCTGGCACCTGCTACCATACCAGGTTCAAAGGCACTTAAATATTTTGTCTTGTCCATTCCCCCTCTGAATGGCACACATACACAATCCATGTCTCAAGGCTCCAAAATCCATCTTTAAACTATCCCCCTGTGACATCAATAAGGGATCATAGCTTTCCCCTGTATTCACCTGGCCAGTCGGTGTCGTGGATGTTTTGTACACTCGATGTATGTGTTACAGTGTGTCGCGTGACTCCATGTAATATCGTGCATCTTAATCCCGAGACGTGTCTCTGTGTAGGCCTGGTGCGTATCAGCAGATCAGCTATCAACGTGTCAGTCAGCCAGTCACCAGGTCAGACGGTCCTCTGGTCAGATACTGGAGAGTCCTATAGATGGACACCGGCATCCTCTGATCTCTCGTAGCCCTGTTAGTCGTGCACTTTGGCTCAAATGGACTGGAATGTATTAGTAAGATGACCGGTCTGGGCTCTAGAGGGAGAGTTGATCACGCGACAGGCCAAAAGATGACATTTTGGCAGTAGTCGGAAGGATGAGGCGGTTAGAATAAGATCGTCAGTGATCGCCGAGGTTGCTATAACGTAGATCCGGAAACAGATTCAGTCACTAAGAAGGACTGTGTGTGTGTGTATGGGGGGGGGGGCACAGACAAATTGTTGTGCTTATAAAAACTGGGGAAGAGCTTAATAAACATGCATGGAAATACTGTGATTAAAATGCATGGGATGTGGAGGCAAAATGAAAAGCTGTCAAGGCATGGAACAAACCAGCCATTTCCAGCCGGTGGGTCTCGTTAGTGTCATCATCAGAGAGACACTCTGCCTGCGTCGCAAATGGCACCATATCCCCTAAATAGTGCACTTTTTTTTGACTAGCGCCCCACGGGCCCGGGTTAAGGATAGCACCCCTGTGTAGGAAATAGGGTGCCATTTGGGATGTACACGCTGCCGTAGGACACGCTCCCTAATTGCAGACTGACACACCCTAGCTGCCATGGAGATGAGGCACAACACACACACGCGCGCACACACACACACACACACACACACACACACACTCACACGCGCAGGTGCGCGCACACACTCTGCAAAACATGAAACCAGCAAGCACATCCAGACTAAACGGCTGATCACATGATGGCTGATCGTACCGGGAAACTAATCTACATGACCTGCACAACGAATGGGATAAATACAACGAGCCAAGTAGACTAGTACAGGACATACACAGTATTAAATAGGGAATATGTAAAGCGCCATACAACAGAGATAGTATGGCCCATAATAAGGTGTAGAGATGCATTATGTACTGTGGAGGCCATACGGAAACCCATAACGAGCGGTGGAGACAGGCCATTAATATGTACAGTCATAGGCCAGGAGGTACAGTACAGAGAGGTGGTGGCATACAGAACATCCAACCCATCCAGTAGCCAATAACAAGCCGTAATGAGACCTACAGATAGGCCAGGACCGAGGTGGGTGGCACACTGAACAAAACAGGCCTCATCCTAATGCCTGGGCCTTTGTCAACATTTGCCTGGGTAAATAGGAGCAATCATGACATTATGAAATTAAGCAGAAAACCCATTACCAGTGACCTTCTCTCTCTTTCTCTCTCTCTCTCATATCCATCCCTCTCTCTCATCTCATCCACCCTCTACTCTCTTTCTGCCTCTCCATACCTCCCCCTCTCTTCCTCCCCGGGTCGGAGCAAACAACCTAGTTGTTTGTCTGGTTCAGATGGTAACTATGACCTTCAATTCTGTTCTTTATTCCGTTCTTTAAAAAAAGACACACACACGCCCATTGTATGCTGACACACAGGGTTGGGGGGGGGGGGGGGGGGGGTTGATCCCTGTGTGTCTCTGTCCAATCCCTCTGTCTCTCAGAGTGAGAGAACATGAAGAGATTGGAGGACCCACGAGAGGAGAGAAAAGGCTATGGGAGGAGAAGAACGAGGGAGGAGAGGATAGAGGAGAAGAGCTAGGGAGGAGAGGACAGAGGAGAAGAGCGAGGGAGGAGAGGACAGAAGGAGAAGAGTGAGGGAGGAGAGGACAGAAGGAGAAGAGCGAGGGAGGAGAGGACAGAAGGAGAAGAGCGAAGGAGGAGAGGAGGAGAAGAGGGAGGGTTGCGAGGAGAGGAGGAGAAGAGGGAGGGTTGAGAGGAGAGAGGTAGAAGAGGGAGGGCTGAGAGGACGGAAGGAGAAGAGGGAGGGAGGAGAGGACGAGAAGAGGGAGGGTTGAGAGGAGAGAGGTAGAAGAGGGAGGGCTGGGAGGAGAGAGGTAGAAGAAGGAGGGCTGGGAGGAGGAGCTAAAGGTAGACTCAGTAGACAGAGTGTCTGTCAGAGTAGGCCAGGGAGAATAGCTGACATCGGCTTCACCGTATCTCACAGCGTTAGTACTAACATCAGCCGGACAGACAGCACAACAGTGGGAGAGAAGGAACAACACTAAAACCTACCAACCAGACACCGAAACCATAAATAACACTGTCCTTTACACCCCCATAACAACAGCCAAATGAAACAACAGCACTCAAGGTAGCGTGGCTTGGCCTATTGGCATATTCACTAACACCGGTACGGCAGAAGCACATTGAAGAACAGCCATAAGGATAACACTATGTCATTGTAATGATGCATCTATTAAGACACCTAAAGCTGAGCTCTTGCATAGCATGACATGAATGCGTTATAGACATGCTATGGATATATTTCATTACCCTTTAATAATGTGGTTTGGACCTGGGATGATACGGTCATGAAATGCTTATAGGTGTGTAATGAATAGATGCGTCGCGGATATATAGTCAAGGTAAATTGTTACCCCACTCACACAGAATGCCATGGAAAACCTTAAAGACCCGAAGAACAGGAGCTGGAAGAGCAGTATAACCAACATCACCACGAGATGAAGGACCCGTTACCTATATTGAACTCATTTAGCTGAAAATTGGGACTACAGCAATGAGCAGAGAGAACAGGCCGTGAGAACAACCGGCATTGTATGGTGTGAGTGTGTGTATGTGTAGGTTGCATGGTGTGTGTGTGTGTCCCCAGGGTTAGGTGATAAGTGGCCCGTGGCGTGGAACGGAACACACAGCTGCCACCGCCACCACCTGGTGTGACACGCAAGGCGCACGCACACACACACACACACACTTGTTTCCACAGGGACCACCGTCAAGCCAGACACGCCCCGAGGAGAGGACTAGGCAGTGTGACGGATGATGTCACCCGTTAAAACTGTGACCTGTAGCCTTTAACCCCTACACACAACAGGCCAGCCATCTGAGACTCTCTGAGGCACCAAGGTCACGTAAGGCCGCCCAGCGGCCCCGTAATCACATCACTCATATAGAGGCAGGCCAACTATCAGCAGAAACACTGGGGTGATGGGAGGGGGTTTTGTTTTCTCGAGGAATATCTGCAGGATTCTCTTGCAAATGATATCTAATCCCAGTGGGACTAAACCTTATAGTATAAAGGTTAAATAGAAAAATAATTGGATGTAATCATGCATTTTGATCTTTTTTTTCCCTTACCTTTAGAGAGTTAGACATTTTGGAGGGAGAATTTATTCCGTGTGAATGTTTGTTGTTGTTGTTG
The DNA here is from genome assembly GCF_013265735.2 of Oncorhynchus mykiss. Lineage (NCBI taxonomy): Eukaryota > Metazoa > Chordata > Actinopteri > Salmoniformes > Salmonidae > Oncorhynchus > Oncorhynchus mykiss. The sequence goes on along the minus strand of NC_048580.1, from coordinate 39,999,194 downwards.
CTCTACTTCACACAGCTCATTGTCAAGCATATGCTTCCCCTCCAGCTTAACTCTTGGGCGTTCGTACGCTGGTAACATTTGCAAGGTCTAGCTAGATTAGACTTAATCACAGTCAATTCCCCCTCAACCACCACATGGAAATTAGCTGTAGGCAGGACAAGGTCAGGAGGAGGAGAGCTTTTCTACAACATTTGCATGGAGGCTCAGTGGCCAAACTACCAGGAAAATGACATGCACGGACAGGCACGCACGGACACGCATGCCGTGCGGCGCATGGGCATGTGTCACGCCCTGACCTGAGAGAGCCTTTTTATGTCTCTATTTTGGTTTGGTCAGGGTGTGATTTGGGTGGGCATTCTATGTCTTGTTTTCTATGTTTCTTTATTTCTATATTTTGGCCGGGTATGGTTCTCAATCAGGGACAGCTGTCTATCGTTGTCTCTGATTGGAAATCATACTTAGGTAGCCCTTTTCCCCCTCCTCCAGTGTGGGTAGTTATCTTTGTTAGTGGCACTAGAGCCTTGTTAAGCTTCAGGGCCGTGCCTTTGTTTTGTTGGCGACATTTTATGTCAATAAAAGAAAATGTACGCTCACCACGCTGCACCTTGGTCCACTTCTTTCGACGGCCGTGACAGCATGCCTGTCTATCTGACACACATACGCATACTCGCGCGCACGGACGTATGCAGGCACACACAGGAGACGATGCACCATAAATGATTGCACGATCACATGATTGCAATCCCTGTTTAAATACCTTGATAAATTGAGACACAAAATGGAAGGGATACTTATCAGGGCAGATTCATAGGACCAGAAAATCCCCCGCCCTTCCTTAAACTACAATTGAAAATGACACGTATTACAGTAGTTCCAGAAAAACTATTACCCTACATAACCATGACCATTTCAAAGAGCAAATCCCCATCCTGTCTTTAATCATCTCTAGAATGACATTAGCTAAAGTAATCCCAGAAAATGTACAACCACATCACATTAAGCCAATAAACCCTTTCCCATCATCCTACCTTTCAAAGGGTCTAGAATCCCATTTTTTTTTTGTAGTTGCAGTCAGAAACCCTACAACCATATTCCATATGTACAAGTATACTTCCAGAAATCACATTAGACCAATAAACCCAATAGGAGGATATCTAGAAAAGCTGATCTGGCTTGACTTTCATCATCACCACATGGCGATGAACCAGATCAGACAGACAGTACTTGTCCTCTGCTAGCCCCGCTGACTTTGTTCAAAGTTGCACGAGCAGCACTTAGTGCCTCTGATCTAATCACACAGACACGCCTGGTGGGAATAGAGAGGAATGGAGGAGAGGGAATTGAGGGAGAGGAGATCTCCCTACATTTACAGGTGTAGAAATCCGGATCAAATGAAGATCCTACGGCAGGGAATTTAATCCTACGGCAAGAGGAAATATTAATTATTATGTGGATTATAATTTTGTTTTGTAGGGTTTGATCTTTTTTTTCTGAAGGGAAATTAAGTCTGAAATTTCAAAGTGGAAACGTCAAACTTCAGGTACAACTACACGACACGTTTGACATTTCCTGCAACAGGGCAATCAAATTCAGATCCTACATCTGTTCAGGCAGTCTACTGAGAGAAAGGCAGAGGGACGATGGGAGGGAGGGAGAGAGATGGGTGGAAAGTACAATGTGTGCGAGGGTATGCGTGCTTGTGTGTGTGTGACAGCTCAGAGGAGAACGCCCCACCAGAACTATTGCCTCTGCTCTCATTCATCTTCATCTGCACCACAGAATATTACACTAAAGCCTCCCGAGTGGCGCAGTGGTCTAAGGCACTGCATCACAGTGCTAGCTGTGCCACTAGAGATTCTGGGTTTCGAGTCCAGGCTCTGCCGGCCGCAACCGATAGACCCATGGGACGGCGCACAATTGGCCCAGCATCGTCCGGGTTAGGGGAGGGTTTGGCCGGCAGGGATGTCCCTGTCCCATCGCACACTAGTGACTACTGTGGCGGGCCGGGCGCTGTGCACGCTGACACGGTCGCCAGGTGTACGGTGTTTCCTCTGACACATTGGTGCGGCTGGCTTCCAGGTTAGGTGGGCATTGTGTCAAGTAGCAGTGCGGGCTTGGTTGGGTTGTGTTTCAGAGGACCCACGTCTCTCGACCTTTGCCTCTCCTGAGTCCGTACGGGAGTTGCAGCGATGAGACAAGACTGTAACTACCAATTGGATACGACAAAATTGGGGAGAAAACAGGGGTAAAAATGTTTTATATATATATATATATATACACAGGCTTCAAACATAAAGATATAAAACTATATTTTTTTGTGAAGAATCAACAACAAGTGGGACACAATCATGAAGTGGAACGACATTTATTGGATATTTCAAACTTTTTTAACAAATCAAAAACTGAAAAATTGGGCGTGCAAAATTATTCAGCCCCCTTAAGTTAATACTTTGTAGCGCCACCTTTTGCTGCGATTACAGCTGTAAGTCGCTTGGGGTATGTCTCTATCAGTTTTGCACATCGAGAGACTGAAATTTTTTCCCATTCCTCCTTGCAAAACAGCTCGAGCTCAGTGAGGTTGGATGGAGAGCATTTGTGAACAGCAGTTTTCAGTTCTTTCCACAGATTCTCGATTGGATTCAGGTCTGGACTTTGACTTGGCCATTCTAACACCTGGATATGTTTATTTTTGAACCATTCCATTGTAGATTTTGCTTTATGTTTTGGATCATTGTCTTGTTGGAAGACAAATCTCCGTCCCAGTCTCAGGTCTTTTGCAGACTCCATCAGGTTTTCTTCCAGAATGGTCCTGTATTTGTCTCCATCCATCTTCCCATCAATTTTAACCATCTTCCCTGTCCCTGCTGAAGAAAAGCAGGCCCAAACCATGATGCTGCCACCACCATGTTTGACAGTGGGGATGGTGTGTTCAGCTGTGTTGCTTTTACGCCAAACATAACGTTTTGCATTGTTGCCAAAAAGTTAAATTTTGGTTTAATCTGACCAGAGCACCTTCTTCCACATGTTTGGTGTGTCTCCCAGGTGGCTTGTGGCAAACTTTAAACAACACTTTTTATGGATATCTTTAAGAAATGGCTTTCTTCTTGCCACTCTTCCATAAAGGCCAGATTTGTGCAATATACGACTGATTGTTGTCCTATGGACAGAGTCTCCCACCTCAGCTGTAGATCTCTGCAGTTCATCCAGAGTGATCATGGGCCTCTTGGCTGCATCTCTGATCAGTCTTCTCCTTGTATGAGCTGAAAGTTTAGAGGGACGGCCAGGTCTTGGTAGATTTGCAGTGGTCTGATACTCCTTCCATTTCAATATTATCGCTTGCACAGTGCTCCTTGGGATGTTTAAAGCTTGGGAAATATTTTTGTATCCAAATCCGGCTTTAAACTTCTTCACAACAGTATCTCGGACCTGTCTGGTGTGTTCCTTGTTCTTCATGATGCTCTCTGCGCTTTTAACGGACCTCTGAGACTATCACAGTGCAGGTGCATTTATACGGAGACTTGATTACACACAGGTGGATTGTATTTATCATTATTAGTCATTTAGGTCAACATTGGATCATTCAGAGATCCTCACCGAACTTCTGGAGAGAGTTTGCTGCACTGAAAGTAAAGGGGCTGAATAATTTTGCACGCCCAATTTTTCAGTTTTTGATTTGTTAAAAAAAGTTTGAAATATCCAATAAATGTCGTTCCACTTCATGATTGTGTCCCACTTGTTGTTGATTCTTCACAAAAAAATACAGTTTTATATCTTTATGTTTGAAGCCTGAAATGTGGCAAAAGGTCACAAAGTTCAAGGAGGCTGAATACTTTCGCAAGGCACTGTATATATATATATATATATATATATATATATATATATATATATATATATATATATATACAGTGCCTTGCGAAAGTATTCAGCATATAGCATATAGTATATATATCAGTAGTATATATATATATATATATATATATATATATATATATATATATATATATATATATATATATATATATAGTGCCTTGCGAAAGTATTCAGCATATAGCATATAGTATATATATCAGTATATATAGTTGAATTCTGAAGTTTACGTACACCTTAGCCAAATACATTTAAACTCAGTTTTTCACAATTCTTGACATTCAATCCCAGTACAAATTCCCTGCTTTAGGTCAGTTAGAATCACCACTTTATTTTAAGAATGTGAAATGTCAGAATAATAGTAGAGAGAATGATTTATTTGAGCTTTTATTTCTTTCATCACATTCCCAGTGGGTCAGAAGTTTACATACACTCAATTAGTATTTGGTAGCATTGCCTTTAAATTGTTTAACTTGGGTCAAATGTTTTGGGTAGCCTTCCACAAGCTTCCCACAATAAGTTGGGTGAATTTTGGCCCATTCCTCCTGACAGAGCTGATGTAACTGAGTCAGGTTTGTATGCCTCCTTGCTCGCACACATTTTTCAGTTCTGCCCACAAATTTTCTAATGGGATTGAGGTCAGGGCTTTGTGATGGCCACTCCAATTCCTTGACTTTGTTGTCCTTAAGCCATTTTGCCACAACTTTGGAAGTACGCTTGGGGTCATTGTCCATTTGGAAGACCCATTTGGAACCAAGCTTTAACTTCCTGACTGATGTCTTGAGATGTTGCTTCAATATATCCACATAATTGTCCTTCCTCATGATGCCATATATTTTGTGAAGTGCACCAGTCCCTCCTGCAGCAAAGTACCCCCACAGCATGATGCTGCCACCTCCATGCTTCACGGTTGGGATTATGTTCTTTGGCTTGCAAGCCTTCCCCTTTTTTCCTGCAAACATCACGATGGCCATTATGGCCAAACAATTCAATTTTTCTTTCATCAGACCAGAGGACATTTCTCCAAAAAGTACGATCTTCACCGCCATGTGCAGTTGCAAACCGTAGTCTGGCTTTTTTTATGGCAGTTTTGGAGCAGTGGTTTCTTCTTTGCTGAGCGGCCTTTCAGGTTATGTCGATAAGGGACTTGTTTTACTGTGGATATAGATACTTTTGTACCCATTTCCTCCAGCATCTTCACAAGGTCCTTTGCTGTTCTGGGATTGATTTGCACTTTTCGCACCAAAGTGCGTTCATTTCTAGGAGACAGAATGCGTCTCCATCCTGAGCAGTTTGACGGCTGCGTGGTCCCATGGTGTTTATACTTGTGTACTATTGTTTGTACAGATGATCGTGGTGCATTCCGTCATTTGGAAATTGCTCCCAAGGATGAACCAGACTTGTGGAGGTCTACAAAAAAAATTCTGAGGTCTTGGCTGATATCTTTTGATTTTCCCATGATGTCAAGCAAAGAGGCCCTGAGTTTGAAGGTAGGCCTTGTAAAACATCCACAGGTACACCTCCAATTGACTCAAATTATGTCAATTAGCCTATCAGAAGCTTCTAAAGCCATGACATCATTTCCAAGCTGTTTAAAGGCAAAGTCATAGTGTATGTAAACTTCTGACCCAGTGGAATTGTGATGCAAAAAGTGAAATAATCTGTCTGTAAACAATTGTTGGAAAAATGACTTGTGTCATGCCCATAGTTTGTTAACAAGAAATTTGTGGAGTGGTTGAAAAACGAGTTTTAATGACTCCAACCTAAGTGTACTGTATGTAAACTTCCGACATCAGCTGTACAACCCCCCACATGCGCGCAAACACACACGCCACTAAACCGACATTAGATCATATGGTTTGAGATATTGTCTGACAACTGAAGTTGGTTTAAGGGGATTTGCCTGTCATTCAAATGCTTTTCAGAGAGAATAAAAGAGGAGGCAGGTAGTTTGCATGGCGGTGAACTGAACGAGCTAGGCTGCAGGGCTAGGATCAGGATGATGCTGTTAACTGGTTGGTAAGCATGGGAGTGTGTGTTGACTTAAAGGGCTGGTGGAGATCTGTAGCGCACCATCGCATGACTCATTCTGTTTGTTTTAGTGTGTGTGTGTGTGTGTGTGTGTGTGAGTGTGTGTGTGAGTATGTGTGTGTGTGTGTGCAACTGTCAGTGTTCATTTCTGCACGATGTACCAATGCAAGGAATCAATACCGCCCTCCCCTTTTCTCACCCTGTCATCACCATGGCAACCCCTTGACTCAAGCCACAGCATGCAGCAATATTTCACCCTTCCCCCCATCCATCCCCCACTCCGAATCTCTCTCCGTTAACTCCCTCTCGCTCTACTTCTTCTTTCTACCTTCATCTCTCATCGCCTCCATCTCCCTCACTCTTCCTCTCCTCCCGCTCCTCTCTAATATCGGTCTTCATGTTATCTGGAGTTGAGAGATCTTTTTCTCATATCTGACATTTTCCCCATCTGCTGTATATCTCCTATTTGCTCTCTGTCGCTCTCTCAGCATAATTTCCCCCTCTCACTCACTCCCTCCCTCACTGCAAAGCTCGCTCACTCCTTGCTTCAGCTCCTTACAGCGAGTCACTCCCTCTCTCCTTCTCTACGCCCCTCCCCCTATCTCTCTCCCCCTTCCTCCATCTCTTCTTGTCTATCGGGCCCGTGGAACAGCATGTGGTATTCTACGGTACATTACATCTTCATTAAAGACCAGAGAACAGCCGATTCAGAGCTTTAATCACAGGTAACATCATATTAACCCCAACCATCCACCCCTATCAAGCTTTTCTCACACCATCCATCCAGGCAATTACAGACAATTCATTTCCACAGCACACAGCAAATTTGTGATCGGAATTTTAACAACCACATGGTTAAATCTAACACTTTCTTTGAAATGATATGTGACCATTTCAAATAGTGTTAAACTAGAATTTTTCAGTGTTGATAAACTAACACTCCCTGAGTGTTGGGTCCCTAACACCGTGGGTGTTGCAAATTCCGACATAAATTAACACTTTATTAGAGCTGATGCTGTAACACTTTCTCAGCGTTAGGGAATAACATATGTAGTGTTAGCGTAAAACCTTATTTGCATATTTCCCAGGGTGCCTTTCAAGTGAATGTTAGAGTAGCCCGTCCATGACTGTGTTTGTAAGTGACAGAGACGGGGGCTGCGTTTCAGACACACCCTCGCCTTATGCCCTTGGGGGAAACCCCGCAACCATCTTTGGCGTTGGTCCAAATGATTAACCAAGCAAGGGAACGTGGCAACGTGAGACCCTCAGCCCCTCGTTTTTTGATTGGGTTTGCGAGTGTACAGTTATGTTCACTCCGGTCAGCTAAAACTTTGAACCAACATTAATATGGGGAAGTCAACGTACAAGTGTAAGTACAAACTAATGTAAATCATTCAGAAATTGTGCTACTAATTACGTTTTGTTTGGTTAGCTTTTGGAATCATAACTTTCCCTCACACTTATACATTGTAATTTTCGATTTACCTGATATAAGTAGGATGGCTAACATTCGGTGTCTGCGGATGCGTTGTCTTCTAGCCAAGATATGAAATACAATCATATTTGACTGCAGAGCGTATAAAGGCACGCGCAACAGTTCCACGATGACTGAAAGCACAACTGTGGTATGAACGAACGACACATTTCCGGGCAAGAGCGGGTACATTTAAAATGAAATCATTCTTCCCTCGCCCCCTCGCCCTGCAAGTGTCAACTCGTCAGGCGTCATGATACGTCATCAGAAGTGTCCACTTAATTTGAGGGGAGAGGGTGTGCCTTTTAAGTGTTTGGAATGCATTCATAAATGTTCAGTCCTGAAGCCTTCACCAATTGACTGCCGAAGTGAATGTGTTTGAATTAAAAAGCAAAACCTTTATGACCGTGCATTCTACATTTCATGAGGCCTTTAGTTATGATCTAGTCTTCCCCCAACATTGTGGTCTGAAAATCCTGGCTCGTGGGCCATATCAGACCTGCAAGTCACAATATGCTGGCTTGTGAAGTAATATTTACTATTGGAATCCGGCCATAACTTTTCATCACCCCACAATCTGCATCCAGAATAACTGCTATGGTGAAGAACTCATCAGACATCAAACCTCAACCATATCAACTGGAACAGCCATTTCAGTATTGGGTGCAATAATCAACCAATCGAATGTATTTATAAAGCCCTTTTTACATCAGCTGATGTCACAAAGTGCTGTACAGAAACCTAGCCTAAAACCCCAAACAGCAAGCGATGCAGAGGTTAGAAGCACAGATGAGTTTAGAATTGAATTAGTTTAGAATTTTGTATTTTATTTATCTTCGATCAAATAAATCAATGCATGCAGAAACATAGATATTAAAACAAACGGTTCAACAAAAAAAACAAAGCATGCTGGGAAATATAATAATGAGGACCCTCCCACGGAAATAAACTCAACACAGTTGAGTAACAACACCACCAAGCGGTGTTGATTCCACTGTGATTCAAATGACTCTTCATCGACTCACTGCAGGCGGCGTCAATTTCAATCCCACTGGTGTTGACCCCACTAGAATCAACACTCGGATATAACACAACACTTTTCACCTCAACACCGAAATGTTGGTGTGCATCAACAGCATAGCAGAGCATTCGATTGCTTCGTAGGTGGCCTCATGCATGCATGCGCGCGCATAAGTGTGTATATCTATGCATGCGCGCGTCTGTGTGTCGACACAACCTCCGCTCCAGCCTATATAACTCCCATAATATCTGTTATCGTTATCATCATCAACAACAGTACATGATGAGCGCAGCAGCAAATTCAATCATTACCAATAGAGACCGCTGAGGGGAATCTATTTGAGGCGAAGCAGTCTTGTCCTTTCCACAGTGTCCGACCGAGTCCCGAGTGGCCCCCTATTCCCTTCATAGTGATGGGCTCTGGTCAAAAGTAGTGAATAAGGGGGCCATTTGGAACGCAGGCTTAGACCGGGCCCCTCAAAGACACTGTGTTATCTTCACACAGCAGCACCGCCTTGGTCCAGGGAGGGCGGCGGGCAAATCCCTGTCCGCGTGTGTTCAAATCCCCCCTCTGTTCACCTCCATCACAACATTAGCTACAGCTCACATCACTGTTGTTGTGAGGATCAAGGACGTGACATTTCGCTTCTCTCACACCTATTTCAATAAAAGCCAGTCGGTAGAGCAGCGAGACAAAACCTGTTCCACCATGTCCATCTGTCTGCAATTCTAGTTGTCCTGTGTGTGCGCTTGTGTGTGTGTCTTTTTTTACTTTAGACAGACAGTGAAGGGATCTGGAAGGTATCTTTAGCCTGTCCCATGTGCATACAGTGAATGAGCAGAGTAGGGATTTCAGGCTCACTCTTTCAGCCGCTCTTATCATTTTCAGTGTGCGGTGTGTGGCTGCCTGGGCTAGTCTCTCTATCCCTCCTACCCTCATTGCCTCTCTCTCTCTCTCTCTCTCTCTCTCTCTCTCTCTCTCTCTCTCTCTCTCTCTCTCTCTCTCTCTCTCTCTCTCTCTCTCTCTCTCTCTCAGAATCACGCCAGACAGAGAGGACAGAGAGAGACAGAGCAGACAGAGAGAGACAGAGCAGACAGAGAGAGACAGAGCAGACAGAGAGAGACAGAGCAGACAGAGACAGAGCAGACAGAGACAGAGCAGACAGAGAGAGAGAGAGCAGACAGAGAGAGAGAGCAGACAGAGAGAGAGAGCAGACAGAGAGAGAGCAGACAGAGAGAGAGAGAGAGAGAGCAGACAGAGAGAGAGAGAGAGAGCAGACAGACAGAGAGCGAGAGAGCGGACAGAGCGAGAGAGCGGACAGAGAGCGAGAGAGCGGACAGAGAGCGGACAGAGAGCGAGAGAGCGGACAGAGCGAGAGAGCGGACAGAGCGAGAGAGTGGACAGAGCGAGAGAGCGGACAGAGAGAAAGCGGACAGAGAAAGCGAGAGAGAGAGGACCGAGCGAGAGAGAGAGAGGACCGAGCGAGAGAGAGAGAGGACCGAGCGAGAGAGAGAGAGGACCGAGCGAGAGAGAGAGAGGACCGAGCGAGAGAGAGAGAGGACCGAGCGAGAGAGAGAGAGGACCGAGCGAGAGAGAGAGAGGACCGAGCGAGAGAGAGAGAGGACCGCGAGAGAGAGAGAGGACCGAGCGAGAGAGAGAGAGGACCGAGCGAGAGAGAGAGAGGACCGAGCGAGAGAGAGAGAGGACCGAGCGAGAGAGAGAGGACCGAGCGAGAGAGAGAGAGAGGACCGAGAGAGAGGACCGAGCGAGAGAGAGAGAGAGGACCGAGAGAGAGGACTGAGCGAGAGAGAGAGAGAGAGGACCGAGCGAGAGAGAGAGAGAGGACCGAACGAGAGAGAGAGAGGACCGAGCGAGAGAGGACCGAGCGAGAGAGAGAGAGGACCGAGCGAGAGAGAGAGAGGACCGAGCGAGAGAGAGAGAGAGAGGACCGAGCGAGAGAGAGAGAGAGGACCGAGCGAGAGAGAGAGAGAGGACCGAGCGAGAGAGAGAGAGAGGACCGAGCGAGAGAGAGAGAGAGGACCGAGCGAGAGAGAGAGAGAGGACCGAGCGAGAGAGAGAGAGAGGACCGAGCGAGAGAGAGAGAGAGGACCGAGCGAGAGAGAGAGAGAGAGGACCGAGCGAGAGAGAGAGAGAGGACCGAGCGAGAGAGAGAGAGAGGACCGAGCGAGAGAGGACCGAGCGAGAGAGAGAGAGGAGCGAGAGAGAGGACCGAGCGAGAGAGAGAGAGAGAGAGGAGCGAGAGAGAGAGAGAGAGGACCGAGCGAGAGAGAGAGAGAGGACCGAGCGAGAGAGAGAGAGAGGACCGAGCGAGAGAGAGAGAGGACTGAGCGAGAGAGAGAGAGGACTGAGCGAGAGAGAGAGAGGACTGAGCGAGAGAGAGAGAGGACTGAGCGAGAGAGAGAGAGAGAGGACCGAGCGAGAGAGGACCGAGCGAGAGAGAGAGGACCGAGCGAGAGAGAGAGAGAGGACCGAGCGAGAGAGAGAGAGAGGACCGAGCGAGAGAGAGAGAGAGAGGACCGAGCGAGAGAGAGAGAGAGGACCGAGCGAGAGAGAGAGAGAGGACCGAGCGAGAGAGAGAGAGAGGACCGAGCGAGAGAGAGAGAGAGGACCGAGCGAGAGAGAGAGAGAGGACCGAGCGAGAGAGAGAGAGAGGACCGAGAGAGAGAGGACCGAGCGAGAGAGAGAGAGAGGACCGAGCGAGAGAGAGAGAGAGAGGACCGAGCGAGAGAGAGAGAGAGGACCGAGCGAGAGAGAGAGAGAGGACTGAGCGAGAGAGAGAGAGGACCGAGCGAGAGAGGACCGAGCGAGAGAGAGAGAGGAGCGAGAGAGAGGACCGAGCGAGAGAGAGAGAGAGAGGACCGAGCGAGAGAGAGAGAGAGAGGACCGAGCGAGAGAGAGAGAGAGGACCGAGAGAGAGAGAGAGAGAGGACCGAGCGAGAGAGAGAGAGAGGACCGAGCGAGAGAGAGAGAGGACCGAACGAGAGAGAGAGAGAGGACCGAGCGAGAGAGAGAGAGAGGACCGAGCGAGAGAGAGAGAGAGGACCGAGCGAGAGAGAGAGAGAGGACCGAGCGAGAGAGAGAGAGGACCGAGCGAGAGAGAGAGAGAGGACCGAGCGAGAGAGAGAGAGGACCGAGCGAGAGAGAGAGAGAGGACCGAGCGAGAGAGAGAGAGGACCGAGCGAGAGAGAGAGAGGACCGAGCGAGAGAGAGAGAGGACCGAGCGAGAGAGAGAGAGGACCGAGCGAGAGAGGACCGAGCGAGAGAGAGAGAGGACCGAGAGAGAGAGAGAGGACTGAGCGAGAGAGAGAGAGGACCGAGCGAGAGAGGACCGAGCGAGAGAGGACCGAGCGAGAGAGAGAGAGAGGAGCGAGAGAGAGGACCGAGCGAGAGAGAGAGGACCGAGCGAGAGAGAGAGGACCGAGCGAGAGAGAGAGAGGACCGAGCGAGAGAGAGAGGACCGAGAGAGAGAGAGGACCGAGAGAGAGAGAGGACCGAGCGAGAGAGAGAGAGGACCGAGCGAGAGAGAGAGGACCGAGCGAGAGAGAGAGAGGACCGAGCGAGAGAGAGAGGACCGAGCGAGAGAGAGAGGACCGAGCGAGAGAGAGGACCGAGCGAGAGAGAGGACCGAGCGAGAGAGAGAGGACCGAGCGAGAGAGAGAGGACCGAGCGAGAGAGAGAGAGAGAGAGAGAGAGAGAGGAGAGAGGACCGAGCGAGAGAGAGAGAGAGAGGACCGAGCGAGCGAGAGAGAGAGAGAGAGAGGACCGAGCGAGAGAGAGAGAGAGGACCGAGCGAGAGAGAGAGAGAGGGACCGAGCGAGAGAGAGAGGACCGAGCGAGAGAGCGAGAGAGGACCGAGCGAGAGAGCGAGAGAGGACCGAGCGAGAGAGAGAGGACCGAGCGAGAGAGCGAGAGAGGACCGAGCGAGAGAGCGAGAGAGAGGACCGAGAGAGCGAGAGAGGACCGAGCGAGAGAGCGAGAGAGAGGACCGAGCGAGAGAGAGAGGACCGAGCGAGAGAGCGAGAGAGAGGACCGAGCGAGAGAGAGAGGACCGAGCGAGAGAGAGAGGACCGAGCGAGAGAGAGAGGACCGAGCGAGAGAGAGAGGACCGAGCGAGAGAGAGAGAGAGAGAGGACCGAGCGAGAGAGAGGACCGAGCGAGCGAGAGAGAGAGAGAGAGAGAGAGAGGACCGAGCGAGAGAGAGAGGACCGAGCGAGAGAGCGAGAGAGAGGACCGAGCGAGAGAGAGAGGACCGAGCGAGAGAGCGAGAGAGAGGACCGAGCGAGAGAGAGAGGACCGAGCGAGAGAGAGAGGACCGAGCGAGAGAGAGAGGACCGAGCGAGAGAGAGAGGACCGAGCGAGAGAGAGAGGACCGAGCGAGAGAGAGAGGACCGAGCGAGAGAGAGAGGACCGAGCGAGAGAGAGAGTTCCGAGCGAGAGAGAGGACCGAGCGAGAGAGAGGACCGAGCGAGAGAGAGAGTTCCGAGAGAGAGTTCCGAGAGAGAGAGAGAGAGGACCGAGCGAGAGAGTTCCGAGCGAGAGTTCCGAGAGAGAGAGAGAGAGAGAGAGAGAGAGAGAGAGGACCGAGCGAGAGAGTTCCGAGCGAGAACAGAGAGAAAGAGGGGGAGAAGAAAGCGAAAGAACGACAGAGAAAGACGGAGCGAAAATGAGAGAGAATCTGTGCTGACCTTTCACTGAGGCTAGAAGACTAGTTGATGAGCCTGAGATCATTAGTTCTGCCGACAAGGTCTGACACTGTTCACACACACACACACACACACACACACACACACACACACACACACACACACACACACACACACACACACACAGCAGGGTGAAGGGGCAGATGGGTAGAAAGCGTACCCCACCATAAAAGCTCTCTGTAATGGCTGCTAACTCAATTGAATATGTCCTGATTAGCTGAAATGTAGCTCTAACCATGTTAACCATGCTGGTTAGGAGGAGTGGAGTACAGGAGAAGGGGTCAGCAAGCACTACCAGGAGACAGCTATCACATGTCCAGTCATCACAATGTCAATAACAAGGGGCAGTGGTATAGGGCCAGGATTTGTTCCTGATCACGACTAGGGGCTTAGTTATACCCAATGACTCAGAGATATTTCCTGTTCAGGTTTAGAGTCAAGAAAAAGCTGACAAACTGTTACGACAATGGAGTACTTCTCCACCATGAAAGGAGAACTCCACCCTGTGCTCATCTGCTTGGTACTTGTTTCGTTAGTCCACTGTTGGTATAGTCCCAAAATGTACTGCATGTCAGAAATCAAGTTTTGCATCATCTGATGCTGCGTTTTGCATCATACGGGCCAGATGTCTGTATTTTGAAAGTAGCATATCTTGAAAACTTGATTGCTGACATGGCAAAAATAAACTGGGGCCATATCGACAATGGACTAATGAAACAAATGCAAAATATCGTTTTTGGATGGAGTCTTTTTTGCAGGTCGACAGATTTTTCACCTAGTCAGCTTGGGGTTTGAACTAGCGACCCTTTGGTTACTGTACCAACGCTCTTAACTGCTAGGCTACCTGCCGCCTGTTGTCTAGTGTACCACAGGCTGATCAAAAACACCATTCACACTGTCCGTAAATAAAACACACGGTCACACTCTCTCAGCTAGGGAGGGAGGACAGACAGACAGACAGACAGACAGACAGACAGACAGACAGACAGACATGCAAAGAAAATCTAAATATTGATGTATCATTAGTTGAGTCACTACAGTATGTTGTCTGTGTTTCTGCTGCTCAGTAATTAGTGTCAGAGTGTAATTGTGTATCCAGCCAGAACGGAAAGCAGGTGAGCTGAGTAGCATTAGGAGCTGTGTCTGTGTGTTTAGTTGCCAGGTGTGTCTCTGCCTTCCGCTCTGCCTCTCTGTGCTCTGTGACATTTCCATCGCTGCAGGCATCTCTCTCCCTCGACTCCCACCTGTCTGCTTTGTGTTCTCCCCCCCCCCTCTTCTTTTCTCTGCATATCCCGCCACATCGACTCCCCATCTCTTCCCCCGCTCACCCTCCCTCTCTGTATCCCACCAGCCACCACATTGTCTCCCCATCTCCAGCCCACGCACTTCTCTCTCTCTCTCTCTCTCTCTCTCTGTTTTGTCAGGCCCTGAGCGGATCACTTCCTAATAACACAGTCCACATTGCTAAAAGGTTACTGGGTAATGGAGTTTCCGTTCTTTAGTTCCTCTCCTCCACCCTCCTCTCCTCTCCCACTCCTTGCCCCACCCCAGCCATGGCTGAGTTAATTAACACAGCGACTCCTCTCCCCCTGTCTCCCCCTCCTCACCCCCACCGCCTGTAAACCCACCCCCAGCCCTGTAGTTAACACTCCAACCCCCTGTCTCCCCTCTCCATAACCCCGGCAGTCCTGTAGCCTGGGGGTCACCCGGTTACTTAACTCTGTAATTACCTCATTAGGCTCGTTAGTATTGGCCGGGGCCTCTGTCTATTCTCTCCTCCTCTGATGGCTTTGTCTACCCCTCCTCTCCCTCCTTTCCCTCATCATCTCCCATCTGCTCCCGAATTTTAGTCTCGTTGGCTTCCTCTCCCCTGCCCTCCCTGCTTTCCTCCACTGTCCTCTCCTCTGAAATGAAAATGTTCCCAGACCCCCTACAGTTTCCCCAGTTCCCTGTATCCATGCCTTTCAATGTCATCCTACAGTTCTTGTTCCCTCCATCTCCCTCTCCCTCTCCCTCTCCCTCTCACTGCATTCCCTCCAGTATACAGTTAATTTTTCACCTTGCTACAGTTCAGGAGTGAGTGAGTGGACTACAAATCTAGACTCTGTCGCGCCACTTAAGTGAGACGGCATCATCCAGGCGTTACCCAGCTCCTTGCTTCCTCGTAACGTTTTGTCAAACAAGAGTTACTTGTTAGCCAAAATGTTTGCACACAAATATGAAGTCCAGTTATCGTTCCTTCCCGCTGCATGATGAAGTTTGATGTTGATATAAACAGACAGTTTAATAGGTGACTACAAACACAGCAGTGGTGGCAAGGGTACAGGACCCCCCCCCCCCCCCCCCACACACACACACACACACAGCTTCATAGGAGGATACACACTGCCTCATTATTTCAGCTTCTGCACTGTTCCTTACTTCTACATGCCCAATTGAACTCGCTCACATCCTTTAGTCTGAAGGCTCTGCAATGCACACACACACACAACCCCGCTAACCCCAGGTAGCAGTGCAGCCTGAGGTACTCTAGAGTAGCTATCTGACCTCACTCTGTACAGTAAATTAAGCAGGAGAAGACGAGAGAGAAGCAATATAAACGACCCCTGTTAGAGTGGATTACATCAATTCAAATGGTGCACTTGCCTGGCATGTTATAGACGTAATGCACGGTGCTCATAGTGCTCAGTCGGCATGCTAGAATTAACTGGATAATGCATGTCTATATCGCGGTGAACATGGCATGTTGGAGTGTCTTACATAAACTGTGCTTGGGATGCTGTGGACCTAATGCACAGTGGAAGAAGATTTCCAAAGATGGGTTGGTGACCCTTACGAAGAGGAGGAGGTTTAATAGGAGGGCTGTAGAGGAAGGTGGCGGTAGGATGGAGTTACACACACACACACAGTGGTTGTAAAGGGAAGTGGAGGTAGGATAGTTGTTCATAGTTAAGGTGGGTGGTCCGACACGGCACACCGTTCACCGGCAGCCACTACCTATAGCATAAGAAATGAACCACTGTACCATGCATGTCAAACGATAATGGATTCAAAATATATTATAGCTGTCTCGGTCTCCGTCTCCAGAATGACAGCTGAAGATGCTGACTGACTAACTTACTGCAAGCTATCCATCTCCACCTCTCCTCCCCCTCGCTCTTCCTCTCCTCTCCTCTCCTCTCCTCTCCTCTCCTCACCCTCTCCTTCTCCCTCTCCCTCTCCCTCTCCCTCTCCTCTCTCAACTCAAAAGACAGCAGGCCAAGCACCAGAATGCACGAGCAGCCTTTCAGTCACAAAACAAAGAGAAACTGTACGACCTGTTGTATCAACGTCAAATAGAACAGACATGACGGTTGTCATTCTCTCCCCCTCTGCTCCCCTCTCTTTCGTCTCGTCATGCGCTACCCCCCGTGCAGTATTCGGGGGGTGGGTGGGATAGATGTAAGAGCGTTTTTATCAACATGGGATTTTTAACAGTACTGTCAAATAGAATAGACGCCGAGGTTGCCATTCTCTGTCTCGCTCGCTCTCTTTCATCATTATCTCATATATATATATATATATATATATCCCCTCGTCCTGTGTTGCCCCCCCCCCCTGCCGCCCTCTGTCTCCTCCTGGGTGGCTGGTATAATGGGACTGGCACAGTAGGTGGGATTAAATTAGCACCCGTGTATAGGGATTATGCACACTATACAACTGATCCCCTCCTCCGCCACCTAATCCAAGCCTAATGAATATATCATGGCTGACAAGTACACAGACAGACACTTGGAAGGAACATATCATGGCTCTCACACACACACACTGACAGGAGCAAAGTGGCCCTCTTACCCTCCTCCTGTAGTCATAGGATATAGACAGAGGAAGAGCGAGAGACACTAGGATGTAGTGTGCATACTACAATCACAAGACTGGACGTTACGCGCTTATTTATGGAGTTAGATTTTTCTAATTCAATGAGAATGTGAGCTATATCCATTCCACTTGTTCCTACTTTTAGGTTCAATGGAATGTGAGACGAGAAAGTCTGGCAACGTGAGACTACAGTAGGTTCAATAAAGCAAGAGACGACAAAGCTACTTAACTTAAATTGAAATTCCTGACACCTGACACCGACACCGTGGCATTCAACGATTCTTTGAACGAGAATCATTTGTGCCAGTCATTTCATAGGTCAGTCATTCAATGATTCTTTGAACGAGAATCATTTGTGCCAGTCATTTCATAGGTCAGTCATTCAATGATTCTTTGAACGAGAATCATTTGTGCCAGTCATTTCATAGGTCAGTCATTCAATGATTATTTGAACGAGAATCATTTGTGCCAGTCATTTCATAGGTCAGTCATTCAATGCCAAGCAGTCATGTTCCATACATTACACTGTTCCCATCTCCCAGTGAGCTCCAGACAGCCAAGTCCCCTAGCTTGTCTCTCAGAGCCTCAGCACAACCCACAGATCTGGGATCAGTTTAGTCTTTTACATTATAGTGAATACGAGGGGGTACCTGATCCTAGAACAGCTCTGCCACTTAAACTTTTACAACCCACTACTGTACAATCAAACACATGTATTGATAAAGCCCTATTTTACATCAGCAGAAGTCACAGAATGCTTATACGCTTCCCTTCTTCGTGCCACTTGAATCATCGACATGACAATAGGGACGTCCTTCGTCTCTGCCTGCCAGCAGTAATATATTCTGGTAGTCAGTATTATGCATAGTACAGTATACTTGTGTAGAGTACAAGATGTGTAGGCGTCAGACAGACACAGTGAAGGATTGAGGAGTTGTGTAAATACCAATAAGACGGAAGTCATTTATTACGTGCTGGCATGTAATGTAGTCATGAGACCAACACACACACACACACTTCTAAAACGTCTTTACTTTGACGATGTGACACACACACACCCACTCTCTCTCACACGCATGCACAAACACAGACACACACTTCCTCTACAGTTAACAGACCTCGTCATCTACCCACAGTGCAGACTGTCCGGGACAGAGGGGCGATTTAGGCTAATTTTAGTCAGAGATGTGCCCATAAAGCCTCTTTGATTGGAGTGGTGTGTGGTGAAAGGGATGGGAGGAAGAGGGGAATTCTTACGATGACTCACAGACAAAGACATACTTTTCTCGGAGTGACAGAGCCAGAGAGAGAGAGGGATGAAGGGTCAGGGTCTCAGAAAGACAGAGAGAAGGGCAGACGGGGGAAGACAGTTTCTCTTCACGTCTCCCCTCGTTTTATCGTTCTCGTCTCCACTTCTCTTCCGCCATCTGATCTCTTATCTCTGTGGTTCTCTCTCTCCGTTACGCATTCTGTCTGTTTCTTGTTTTCCTCTTTTTTTTGTTCTGAAACCATTTCCTTTTCTAAGGCTACAGGATCTCTGTTTATGAGGAGACTCCAATTCTAATCTTGTTATGGGTTGGTTTGAGCGTGTGTGTGTGTGTGTGTGTGTACAGTGCCTTCAGAAAGAATCCACGCGCCTTGACTTTTTCCACATTTAGCTGTGTTTCAACATGAATTTAAAACGGATTAAATTGAGATTGTCACTGGCCTATATATATATATATACACACACACACACACACACCGTCAAAGTGGAATTATGTTTCATCTCTGTACCTCACACATACAATGATCTGTACGATCCCTCAGTCGAGCAGTGAATTTCAAGCGCAGATTCAACCACAAAGACCAGGGAGGTTTTCCAACGCCTTGCTAAAAAAAAAAAGCAGACATTGAATATCCCTTTGAGCCGCTCAGGGATTTCACCATGAGGCCAATGATGACTTAAAAACAGTTACAGAGTTGAATGGCTGTGATAGGAGAAAACTGAGGATGGATCAACAACATTGTAGTTACTCTACAGTACTAACCTAATTGACAGAGTGAATAGAGGAAAGCCTGTACAGAATACAAATATTCAAAACACATGCATCCTGTTTGCAATAACGTCAAAAAATGTGTTAAAGAAGTGAACTTTGTCCTGAATACAGTGTTAAGTTTGGGGCAAATCCAACACGACACGTCACTGAGTACCACTCTTCATATTTTCAAGCATTTTGGTGGCTGCATCATGTTCTGGGTATGCTTGTCATCAGCAAGGACTGGGGAGTTTTTTTTTTTTGATTTAAAATAAAAGGAATAGAGCTAAGCCTAGGCAAAATCCTAGAGGAAAATCTGGCTCAGTCTGCTTTCCAACAGACACCGGGAAACAAATGAACCTTTCAGCAAGACAATAACCTAAAACACAAGGCCAAATATACACTGGAGTTGCTTACCAAGATGACATTGAAATGTTCCTGAGTGGCCTAGTTACAGATTTGAATAAAATAGGAATGAAGATTTATGCAAAGACAATGAAAATGTCTGTCTAGCAATGAGCAATAACCAACTTACCCTGATTAAGACAGCTTGTTTTGTCGAAACGATGGTTATTAGGTTATTAAATGATTGCCTCGGAGCTCCTAGAGTGTGCTGCTCTCCTGTTCCTTTTCAAGTGTTCTTCTCCGCTAGCCAGCACCTTTGCCTAAACAGGCGTGCATTTCTTTCGCCTCTAGATCAATAACCAACTCGACGTGGCTTGAATAATTTTTTAAAGAATGTGCTAACATTGTACAATCCCAGTTGTGCAAAGCTCTTAGAGACTTACCCAGAAAGCTTCACGGCTGTAAATCACTGCCAAAAGGTGATTTCTAACAATGAGATGTGACATTTACATGTTTTGACTTTGTCATTATGGGGTATTGTGTGCAGATGGGTCAGGAAAACAATCAACGTGATCAATTTTGAATTCAGGCTGTAACACAACAAAATGTGGAACAAGTCGAGGGGAATTGAATACTTTTTGAAGGTGCTGTATATGCAAATGACAATTACAGACGGAGACTCTGACTTCTGGTATGATCCTAGAAGGGTTGGATGGGAGCCATCTCTGTCTGGAGTTAGAACGTGTTCTGCAGAATAGGATAGAATTTCTCTGGGTCAGGGTTTAGGCACAGTCCAACAGTCTCGTTTCTGTGGGAAGCGAGGAGGTTGTCTTCGACGTCAAAGTTGGGGAGCGGAGTGAGAATAACAGAATGAGGTAGGTAGAACAGAGCCAGACAGCCCCTCATTTGCTCCATGCGCTGTGTATAAAGAACTGTGTGACTGTATCACAATGATATTCAGCTGAAGCATCCAGTTGGGTGAATACATCTGTTTTGTGCTTTCCCTGTCTCCGCCTGGGTCTGCAGCTGAGAAGAACCTAACGATATGATTTGGTAGAATAAATACAGGATTCGTGCATTTCCCGGCTTCAATCGAACGCGAGGCTCTCTCATTGACACCCACTGTGCTCTGTAAATGACTTGTTTGTTGTTTGAAGTAAGGCATACTAGGCATTATTTTCTCTTATGACTTCAATTTAGTAGTCATAACGCTTGATGAGGTTCCTGTTGAATGGTTAAACGGGTCTTTCCTGTGTTTTTCAAGGGTTGTTACCCTCTTTCGCACACACACACACACACACACACACACACACACACACACACACACACGCACTGACACATGCGAGCGAAAGGGGTGCCACTGACAGAGATTTAATAAAGTAATCCACTCAAATGAATGACATAAAATCTCCATATTTGCCAGCAGTGTTAATCTTGAACCCTATCTCTAAAATCAGTTTTCCAGATGGCACCCTATTCCCAATTTAGTGCACTACCTTTGAGCAAGGTCCTACCCTATGGACCCTGGTCAAAAGTAGTGCACTAAACAGGGAATAGGGTGCCATTTGGGACCTAGCCTACGGTTCAATTGTATAATTGGGTTCATTTTATTGGCCTTTGTGTCAGCGTTTCTGTAATGTCCAATAATAATCTCAAGTAGACATTATTCTGATTAAGGCCTGGAGTGGAAGGCTTTGGGTTGGTTGCTACCCGACTATGCATGAATACAGACATGACATGTGAAACCACACTTGGCGCAGAAACGAAGGGAGAAAGAGATGGAAGGAGGGAGGTGAGAAAATCCGGAAAGAGGGGACTGGATTCCAAATGTGTCAGGTCTCCTCTAGATGTGTAAGGATATAGAACAGGGTTGGTAAGTGATGACTGGCGTTTGGTGGTGTTGTGGTAGAGGCAGTAGTGGTAGAGGCAGTAGTGGTAGAGGCAGTAGTGGTAGAGGCAGTAGTGGTAGAGGCAGTAGTGGTAGAGGCAGTAGTGGTAGAGGCAGTAGTGACAGTAGTAGTGACAGTAGTTGTAGTAGAGGTAGTAGTGACAGTAGTTGTAGTAGAGGTAGTGGTAGTAGAGGTAGTAGTAGTAGTAGTAGTAGAGGTTGTAGTAGTGACAGTAGTAGTAGTAGTGCTTCATAGAGTACGGGTCTAAACACAGACCTACAATCTCCACTGTCTTGTTTCATCACTGGGAACTGAACTGATGTTGACAACAGCCCCAGATCTCTCCCCTTCTTAAAACCACCTTTTTTTGTCCTTTATTATATATTCATGCATTATTATTTACATTTCTCAATAAAGTATCTATCGTGTGCTATTCTATTTCATTATAAAATGCCCCACTTCTCTCTATAGATTCAGGCGCCCTTTTCCCTTCCTTCTCCTCTCCTCTCCTCTTCTCACTCCCTTCCACCTTCCCCTTCCCTCCCAGTAGGTTTCATAATCATGTCCCCTGCCTTTCAATCACTCCTTGTCTGACCCTTCACTCTTTAAATCATAGTAACATATTCTAGACTCCACCCCGACACATCTGCCTGATCCCCCACTTGACACACACCATGTCACTTAGTCTAGCTCCATCTGCAGAATCTAAATCACACAGGCTTCCTTCATCACACAGACACACACACCGCAGGGCAACCAGGGAGAAACCATCACGTCAACCATCAACCCTTACGGCAGCCTCTCTTTAGCTCAGCAGTGTGCTAAAACGACAAACACAGAGGACCAGAGTCACTAAAAGTGAACCTGTCTGTGCATAGTTTACACCTGTAAGTCCCAGTGGGGAATACACTAAAAGACTAAGAAAAAAGCTGTACAATTAACAGAGAAGCTAAAATATGAAACAGAAATGGCTTCGTCACAAATGGCCCACTTTTCCTCATGAACACTGGTCAAAAGTGTGTTGTAGTGTGTTGCAGTAAATAGGAATAGGGTAGCATTTGGGATGCACCCTTTATTTACACCTTACCTTGATCACTTTCCATCTCTTAACCCGTGTTGTATCTTTAATGTTGTATTCCCTTTGAAAATAGCAGGTAAAGACTTTGAGCAATGGTGACCCGTCATTCAAGGCAGGTGGAGCTGACGGGTGTAGTCGTGTATTTGGACAGCTGGTGTGTATAGTCGTGTATTTGGGCCAGTTGATTTGTGTAGTTGTGTATTTGGGCCAGCTGATGTGTGTAGTCGTGTATTGGGGCAGCTGATGTGTGTAGTCGTGTATTGGGGCAGCTGATGTGTGTAGTCGTGTATTGGAGCAGCTGATGTGTGTAGTCGTGTATTGGAGCAGCTGATGTGTGTAGTCGTGTATTGGGGCAGCTGATGTGTGTAGTCGTGTATTGGGGCAGCTGATGTGTGTAGTCGTGTATTTGGGGCAGCTGATGTGTGTAGTCGTGTATTTGGGGCAGCTGATGTGTGTAGTCGTGTATTTGGGGCAGCTGATGTGTGTAGTCGTGTATTTGGGGCAGCTGATGTGTGTAGTTGTGTATTTGGGGCAGCTGATGTGTGTAGTCGTGTATTTGGGGCAGCTGATGTGTGTAGTCGTGTATTTGGGGCAGCTGATGTGTGTAGTTGTGTATTTGGGGCAGCTGATGTGTGTAGTCGTGTATTTGGGGCAGCTGATGTGTGTAGTCGTGTATTTGGGGCAGCTGATGTGTGTAGTCGTGTATTTGGGGCAGCTGATGTGTGTAGTCGTGTATTTGGGGCAGCTGATGTGTGTAGTCGTGTATTTGGGGCAGCTGATGTGTGTAGTCGTGTATTTGGGGCAGCTGATGTGTGTAGTCGTGTATTTGGGGCAGCTGATGTGTGTAGTCGTGTATTTGGGGCAGCTGATGTGTGTATTTGGGGCAGCTGATGTGTGTATTTGGGGCAGCTGATGTGTGTATTTGGGGCAGCTGATGTGTGTATTTGGGGCAGCTGATGTGTGTATTTGGGGCAGCTGATGTGTGTAGTCGTGTATTTGGGGCAGCTGATGTGTGTAGCCGTGTATTTGGGGCAGCTGATGTGTGTAGTCGTGTATTTGGGTGGCTGCAGTGGCTGGCAGTAGGGCCTGAGGCAAAATAACAGGTGGCTTTGGAGCATCTAGCTAGGGTAAAACTGTAGAGCATTTAGCTAGCGTAAAAACACCAGTGTGGAGAATCTAAATTAGCTAGGATAACACTAACGCTGCACAACACTGCACTTCAATAGCTAGCATAAATAACACTGCTCTCCCCAGTGAGCTCTCCTGCTTGGCAGATTGTGAGCACACAGCCCACCTTCCCTAACACAATGACATCTCTCCGGTTTAACAAGAGAAGAGCATGGTTCAGTATCATGAATATGGCCAACACCATTGTCATTACAAAAAAACTGAATAGTGCACAGAAATATATGTAAACAAGACAAGAACGTGAACAAACGATGCTCCCGAGACTCACCTCTCTAGTTCTCTAACATATTGATCTATACGTCATTGTGCATATCATCTGTTTTTCTATCCCTTTTTTTCCTATTTTTTCCTTGCTGCCATCTTTACAGCCAATCCTCCCTGTGACCTTGTTTCTCTCTCCTGTTGATCCCTCCTTCTCGCTCTCTTTTCTCTCTCTCGTCAAACAATCCCTCCCTCCCTCGCTCCATCCATCACCACCTCTCTCTTTCTCTTGCTCTCCCCCTTCCCCCCCTCTATTTCTCCCTGCCCTCTCTTAAATCACTCTATCCATCCATCCCTCTGTTAGAACAGCTCAATTAAATGCTGGCTGGCATCAGAGAGAAGGAGATTACATTCTGCTCCGGTATAGCTAGCCCAGGGTAATCATACACTGTACTATACAGCTGTGTGTGTGTGTGTGTGTGTGTGACGGCTACGCGTGTGTGTTTGTGTTACTATATGAAAGAAAGTAAGTAAGAGCAACTCTGTTTCTCTCTGGCTGTTACAGCAGCTCGGTCTAGGATTGCCAAACAGCCGGCAGTAGCAATACACTGATTATTGCATTAAACAGTTTGAAAATACAACCAGTAGCTGCAGGAGCATGGAGTAGTCTCCTGAGCATTTCGCCTCAGAGAGCGCGCGCATACACACACACACACACACGCAAGCAATGACACACACACACACACACACAATCAATGACACACACACCTCCCTGCCTATATCTTGATCCATATTGTGCGCTGTCCCGATGGTAACAAGTCATTGTCAGCCGCCGAGCAGTGTCCCCAGTACTGTCCTCATCTCATCTGGGACAGGCTGGAGGTTATTGAGGCATGGCGAGAGGGAGGGGGGTGGAGAGAGAGAGGGGTGAACGAAAGAGGGGGAAGAAGGGGAGAGAGCAGAGAGATGGAGGGGGGAGAGGAAGAGAGGGGGAAGAGAGTGGAGGCAGAGATAGGGAGTGTTTCCTCACGACACGACATGACAGCGCTCACACCCAGGAGACTAAAGAAGAGACAGCATTTAGTATAGACTGCCTGTTATGTGTTCTATGGCCTCTCATCTGCCTAATGGAGATGTGAGAGCTGGTTGCCATGTTTGGCACATCGCCAGATGTTTGCATCCGTTCACCGGCACACCTGTACAGTCTGTTGTATTGGGAGAGATGCCCGACTGCCACACCCATATTTTCCATTCCAATGTCTCTCTCTTTCTCTCTTCTCTCCTTCCCCTCCCTCTCTCTCTGTCCCATCAGACAGTACTGTAGTTCGTTTAAGGTAGCAAAAGGGAAGGATACAGGGGCTCCCCAGAGGAGCACCAACCCAGATAACATCCTATTCCCAGAGAAAGAGAGTGAGGGAGAGGAGAGAGAGAGAGAGAGAGTCTCTGCAGTAGGACAGCCAGGACAGGAGAACCTGTATTCACAAAGCAGGCGTGCTGATCGACCAGGTCCTTCCTGTCCATATGATATTATTTATGGAAGTGCAAAACGGATCCTAGATCAGGAGAGCTACCTGCCACAGATTAGACCTCCATCCTCCCGACCACTAGCCTGGTCCCAGATCTATTTGTTCTGAATACCAACTCATATGGTCATTGTCATGCCATGAACTAGACTGGTCCCAGATGTGTTAGTGCTGCATAGCCAACTCCCATAGGAACACACACAGATCTGGGACCAGCATGCTACCAGACGAGTGAAAATACCATTACAGCACAACGCAATCACAGCCATGCTTAACAACATCAAACCAGTGAGATATAGGAGAGGCTGGGGGAGGGGAGGACAACAGCGGGGGGATAGTGGGAAAATATGGCCAAAGTAGCAAGGTAGAGAAAGATCTAAGTCAAAAACAGAAAAAATAATAGGCTAAAAATACTAATTAATTAGAACAAATGTGTAGAGGTATGCACTGTCAAAAGTGCAGGACACAAGTGAAAATAACTGCTAAAATGCCTCACATAGCAAATACTGATACATAGAATTTTGAAGAGATCCAATGTTTACGTTACATATTTTTGAAAACTGCAAAGTGAGCAAAATAACCCACACTCATTTTCAATGTAAAAAAGAAAAAGAAAACGTGCAATCACTTATTTTGAATTTGTATCGCATCACACAATCCTCCAGATGTCAAATAAAATCTATATTTACGCAGATTATCGAAGCATCCGACGACAATATGATTTCCTCCAACGAGGCTCCACAACAGCATTGCATTGAATTTGAATAGCTGAGCCAGACCCTGTTGCATGCTACGTGCTATCTGAGAGTGTACCCAGCAAAATGTACTAATGACATGCAATAATACTCTTTCCCTATAACATCCATTCAAACTATTCAACGAGATGTCTTCTTCAATGCACTTTCATTTCGAATTCATTAAAAGTCAACCACAAAAAGGAGATGCTTCGGTACAAAACCTACAGCCACCTCTACTACAACATCGAGAGAAATTATGAGAAGCACATTTGCTCATTTTAACAATAATCTCAACAGAAATCTTGAAATATTCATAGTTTGATCGTTTTATCCAATGACATCACCACTAATATTGCCCTCCAGACACTACTAATATAGTCACAGCGACACATGACATGACTCTTCTAGAAATGTGACTCAAATTCATCTCTCCACCTCAGCCCCTTCAGACAGGCTAGTAAAGACTACCATCTTGTAAAATGTGGGATTGTAATTGCAGATGTGACCCAGGTGTGATGAAGACATCATCCGGCCACCTCTCCTCCACCCAGCCAGCGTTCTAATTAACCCCGCTCTCATCTTGTATTTTTGAACGGCTGTCTTCTCTTACCTCCACAGGTTTAAACGACGGCCTGGGGAGTGTTGATCCTTCTCTTCCTCTGGCAACTCCTTGTCCTCCCTTTTTTCTTCCTAGTTCTTCCTTTTCTTCTTCTCTATCAAATTGATTGTGCCCTCTCCTCTCGCTGTTCTGATGCTGCAGTGATTCAAAAACACACCCTCTCTCCCTCTCTCTCAGCCGCTCTCTCTGCCTCCCTCGCTCTCATTGGCTGCCTGCTAGAGGTGAGGTGACATCACCCTTCTTCTCCTCTGCCTCTCCCCTCATCCCTCCCTCTTCTTCTCCTGCCTCGCTCTATTCGCTCACTCTTGTTGGATTCTGACCATTCCTTTATTGTCTTCTTCCCCCCCATCGTTCCCTCCCTCCCTCTCTCCATTCCCTCCGTGCACCCCTCCTCCTCCCTACATCCATCCTCTCCTCCTTTCTCTTCTCCGCTGCTGGCCGTATGCATGCAGTCTTTCCAGCTGGATTAGTCTTGCCAGGTTCCAGCAGCCAGCCAATCTGCTCTGCTGCCAGATAGCAGCTCTCTCTCCTTTTCCTATACGCAGCCATGCAGATCAGCTCTAGCAGGCATAACAATACACTTATTAGCATAGTGGTATAGCCTATGGCCCTACCCACTCTGCTCTACATCTCATTCCCTGCTCATGTCCAGAATGGTACACTATTTCCTACATAGTGCCCTACTTTTGGTCATAGCCCATACGGAATAGGGTACCATTTGAGACGCATACTGTGCCTGTAGGATACGCTCCCTAATTGCAGACGGACACACCCATATGGCCCTGGTCAAAAGTAGTGCACTACATAGGGAATAGTGTGCCATTTTGGACGCATCCTGCGTCTCTCTCTCTCTCTCTCTGTCTCGCTTCCTCACCATGCTCTGTCTAATAGCCCTATACATGTGCTTTAAAGGAACAGCCAAATGACCCTTGATATTAATAACGTCTAATGGATTCTGGCTTCTGTCGCTACTAAAAAGGCATCTATTGCAAACTCCTGGTTCAGGAGAATCATTCTACAGCGTGTAGGAAGTCTAGCTCAGACAGATCAATATGGATAATGTCTCTCTTATCTCTGCTCATTTCACTGATAAACAGAGTACTCTCTTCTTCCTACTGGACGTATGGCTGTAGATGTAATCAGGAAAGACCCCTCTCCGTCTCTCTTCCTCACCATGCTCTGTCTAATAGCCCTATGCAGGTGCTTTAATGGGACAGCCAAATGACCCTTTATGTTAATAACGTCTACCATGGTCAACTGAGCCCATGTTTCCCTTACAATTAACGGATTCTGAGACACCTACTGCTGCTAAGACACCTACTGCACACTATCTATTGGGTTTTCAATTGATAAAGCGATCAAAAGGAAACGGAGTCAGTGTCAGACAACGTTGTTGTGTTATGAAACGTAATTCTATG
Organism: Oncorhynchus mykiss; assembly: GCF_013265735.2. Lineage (NCBI taxonomy): Eukaryota > Metazoa > Chordata > Actinopteri > Salmoniformes > Salmonidae > Oncorhynchus > Oncorhynchus mykiss. The sequence goes on along the minus strand of NC_048580.1, from coordinate 39,971,203 downwards.
TGGAGAAAAATGTGTTGTCTGTGATCTGTGACTAGGAGGTGTGGCTGAGGGGCGGAGCTGGGAAATGCCATGTTTTTTTTATTTATTTTTATTATAATGTATTTATTTATTACCTTTATTTAACTAGGCAAGTCAGTTAAGAACAAATTCTTATTTTCAATGATGGCCTAAGAACAGAATGTTGATTGGGGGATAATAACTCTGAGAACTGCTGATTGGGGGATAATGAGGAAGTGGCTCAGGAAGCCTATCTGTGTCATGACATGATAACAGACAGGCAGAGGGGTGATAACAGTAATACAACCCCGGGGGAATATGGTACTCAATGTCTTAGGGTGGTCTGGTATGACTGTACATAACTGATCCTAATTCTCCATGATCCTGAAAACTGTGAAGGGAGAGAGCGAGTTGGCTGTATTCTCTGATAAGGGGTCTTTGTGACCAAAATCTGAGTTTATCTAAGTGGGCAAAGACGCATTTCTGTAATTTCTTTGTGCAGCCGTCAGGAGATACCAGTGATACAACACCGGGAGACTTAAAGAGTGACTCTTGATACTTGCTGTGATCTGGAGTCTGGGCTGATCAGGACTGGGCAGAACAAACTGGCTTTCACTGATCCTCACACTTATCTTTTCTGATGGTCTTGTGAATTGTGTCTGCAACCTGAACTTTCTTTGAAGCACTGTCTACTCCTCTCCTTCATATTGGTCCTGAGAACTGTGGAGAGAGGTGGAGACAGAGAGCAAGAGAGAGAGAGACTGAGTGACAGAGACAGAGACGGAAAGAGATAATGCCATCAGTGTGCAATATTCACGTAACCACACAGAGATTTGAGGATGACGATATTGTCCAGTCCCATTGAGCTCCATGTTATTCCACTGTGGCACTGATGCCAGTCCAGTCTGAGTGCCAGGCTTCCCATCTGCCAATAAACCCAGTCCCATAGGAAGTGGCAGACAAAGGAGGAAGAAGACAACGGACCCAGCGGAGGAGCATGGCAGAGGTGATTGATTACAGTGAGAACACAGATCATGTACGACAGAACCCCAGAGGTTACACAGCCATATTTAGAGATCTGAGGGGAGGCCGGGCTTATGAAAGCCTGGAGACACAGTAGGCCTGAGGCAAGACATGAGGATGGGACAAGGGCTAAGGCTGAAACCTTTGTAGAATTACAGAATACAAAATGCATTATCCGTCGAAATGGTTTCTGTTTTTTATTTCTAAAACCCCGGCAGATAGCTAGCTGCAGAGCAGGGGTGGAATTAAGTTTGTGATAGATTAGGCACTAAGGATATTGAGGGAAATGACCTAGCACTATTTGTTGGCACAAATGTGAAACTTCAAGTCAGCAGCGAGAGTTGCGATAAGAGTTTTTTTTGTACAGTTCATTTACACAGACGTTTAATCTGAACATTCTCTGTTAAGACCCTGTTGTGAAAATACACAAATATGTAATAATGGAACGTTGGTAATGTTTAGAGGCAGCCCAGCGGTTCATTCAGTGGTTCAGGAGAATCATTCTACAGCGTGTAGGAAGTCTAGCTCAGACAGATCAATATGGATAATGTCTCTCTGCTCATTTCATTGATAAACAGAATACTTCTCTTCTTCCTCCTGGACGTATGGCTCTAGATTTAATCAGGAAAGACCCTTTGAGGTCCATTTCCAGCACAACTCGACCGATAGAGGGAGAGAGCTAATCGAGAAAACACCAAGAGTAATACCTTTTCGTTATCAGATTTTTACTTTGCCTTTTATCAAACTGTAGCCTACTTTCACAAGTTCTTATCTACACTGAACAAAAATATTGTAAGGTGTTGATCCCATGTTTCATGAGCAGAAATAAAAGGTCCCAGAAATGTTCCATACGCACAAAAAAAGTATCTCTCAAATGTTGTGCACAAATTTGTTTACATCCCTGTCAGTGAGCATTTCTCCTTTGTCAAGATAATCCATCCACCTGACAGGTGTGGTATATCAAGTGGCTGATTAAACAGCATGATCATTACACATGTGCACCTTGTGCTGGGGAAAATAAAAGGCCACTGAAATGTGCAGTTTTGTCACACAACAAAATGCCACAGATGTCTCAAGTTTTGAGGGAACGTGCAATTGGCGTGCTGACTGCTGGAATGTCCACCAGAGCTGTTGCCAGAGAATTTAATGCCCAGTTCTCTACCATAAGCCACCTCCAATGTCGTTTTAGAGAATTTGGCAGTACGTCCAACCAGCCTCACAACAGAAAGACCACTAACGATTTTCGTTGGTGGAAGGAGAGGAGGACCAAAGTGCAGCATGGTACGTATCCATAATACTGTTAATCCAGAACGAATACACGAACAAAACAACAAAACGATAAACGAACAGTTCTGACAGGTGCAACAAACACTAACCAGAAAATAATCACCCACCACTCAAAATGGGAAAACAGGCTACCTAAGTATGGCTCTCAATCAGAGACAACAAAAAACAGCTGCCTCTGATTGAGAACCATACCAGGCCAAACGCATAGAAAAAGAGAACCTAGACCTACAACATAGAATACCCACCCACATCACACCCTGACCAAACTAAAAATAGAAACCGTCAAAGCAATCTACCGTCAGGGCGTGACAACCACGCGTAACAATACCAGCCCAGGACCTTCAAATCCGGTTTCTTCACCTGCAGGATTGTCTGAGACCAGCCACTGCAACTGTGGGTTTGAACAACCGAAGGATTCCTGCTCAAACTGTCAGGAACCGTCTCATCTGCGCGCTCATTATCCACACCAGGGTCTTGACCTGACTGCAGTTCGGAGTCGTAACCGACTTCAGTAGGCAAATACTCACCTTCAATGGCCACTGACACGCTGGAGAAGTCTGCTCTTCACGGGTGAATGCCGGTTTCAACTGTACCTGTAGATGGCAGATGGCGTTGTGGGTCAAGCGGTTTGCTGATGTCAACGTTGTGAACAGAGTGCCCCATGGTGGTGGTGGCGTTATGGTATGGGCAGATAAGCTACGGACAATGAATACAATTGCATTTTATCAATGGCAATTTGAATGCACAGCAATACTGTGACGAGATCCTGAGGCCCATTGTCATGCCATTCATCCACAGCAATCACCTCATATTTCAGCATGATAATGCACGGTCCCATGTTGCAAGGATCCGTAGGCAATTCCTGGAAGCTGAAAATGTCCCAGTTCTTCCGTGACCTACATACTCATGTCCCCCATTGAGCATGTTTGGGAAGCTCTGGATCGACATGTACGATAGCACGTTCCAGTTTCCGCTGATATCCAGCAACTTTGCACAGCCATTTGAAGATGAGTAGGACAACATTCCACAGGCCACAATCAACAGCCTGATCAACTTTATGCGAAGGAGATGTGTCGAGGCAAATGGTCACACCAGATACTGACTGGTTTTCTGATCCACGCCCCTACCTACCCTAAGGTATCTGTGACCGACAGAAGCACATCTGTATTCCCAGTCATTTGAAATCCTTAGATTAGGGCCTAATGAATTTATTTCAATTGACTGATTTCCTTATATGAATTGTAACCCAGTAAAACCATTGAAATTGTTGCATGTGGTGTTAATATTTGTGTTCAGTGTACATAGCGCCTGTTATTCCACCTGGCTGTCACACAATGCCTCTCATGCTATTATGGTGAGCTAATTTTCTTCTGTTTTAATCCATTTATCTGATTATCTTCACCTGACCTCATTTACACCCCTTCTTTCCTACTCTCTTTCTTACCCTCCGTCTCTCTTCCTCCTGGAGAGTAAGGATGAGTCAGCTAGCAGAAGAAGGGAAATGTTGATGAAGGAAAGAGGAGAAGGGAGGAACGTAGGGCGAGAGGGAGAGAAGGAAAGAGGGAGTGGGGAAGCAGGATGAATGAACAACTTTCAGTCGAGGGTTGCATGAAAAAGGGACGCTGTCAGCAGAATAAGGAGAGAGAGAAAGAGAGCGAATTCCATCAGCTTAAAGAGCAAATGAGACCAACAAAGGTATTGACTAAATCAGAAAGGATACGTTGGCATTGAGAGACAGGAAGAGACAGTAAGAGACAGACAGGAAGTTTGATCGACAAAGTGATGGAGAAAAGGAGTAGAGGGAGAGTATTATGGAAAGTGTGATGGAGGGAGGGAGTGTGTGTGTGTGTGTGTGGTTTTAGAGAGACAGCAAGACTAGCCTAAATCGCAACTTTAGATGTTTGTACTTAACTCAATTCTAACTTCAGGTGTTGATGCTTAATGACTTCCGTCAATCATGCACTGAGATCAATCAGAGATTTGAATGAAAAGCAGTTCAGCAAGTTAGGATTCCAGCCAGAGAAAAATAGAAAGAGTGTAAGAGTGCCATGAGGGAGAGAGGGGGGGTGAGAGAGAGGGAGTTGAGAGAGAAAGACAGTGTGTGCGTTATACTGATTTCACATAGGATTTACAGTATTTTGCCTGCAAATAGTACTGAGTAAAGGGTCTGAATACTTATGTAAATATGATTTTTTTTTTTTTTACACACATTTGCCAACATTTCTAAAAACCTGTTTTTGCTTTGTCATTATGGGGTATTGTTTGTAAATTGATGAGGGAAAAAAACGATTTGAATCCATTTTAGAATAAGGCTGTAACGTAACAAAATGTGTTAAAGGTCAAGGGGTCTGAATACTGTATACCAATAAACTGGTCTGCACCGCACCACCCCTAGTGATTCAGGGCTAATCTCTATCCCCATCCAGCTAATTACAAGCGACTGGCTAAACGAAAAGACAAAAGCTTTTACCTCTGAGATGTTAGTCCATTTCCCGGTGCTTGACATATAGGCTCAGCCAAGATAGCATGAAGTAAAAAGACTGCACCGTTTTTCAACCCGAATCTCCTCATTGCCCCCAAAAATATTAGCCTACATTTAGGCTATTGTTAATATGTGTATTACACTCTATGTTGAGGTAGAAATTGGAGTATAATGCTGTATGGATGTCAACCCCAATACATGTCCATGCCATAATTACCAATCAGCTGCATTACAGTTAAAAACTACTTTCCCTATCACCATCAATTTCTATATGCTAGCTATGCTACCAGCTTAAAAAAGACTCAATCTGACATCTGCAGTGGCCCTACGGCATTTACTGTGATCCGTCATCAGTAGAACTCAGGACATGAATTCTCCTTGCACTTCGTGGAGCAGAGCAGAGCTGTTGTGAAGGAAGTGTGTTTATACAGGACCTCCCGTCCCCACCTATCGTCAACCAATCATGTCAATGCAGAGCATTACAGAGGCATCCGCATTGTTACACAATTTGGGAGGCACACGGCTGTCTGGTATGGTTGGGTATGGAGCTCCATTTAGCCTCTGCAAACCTTCGGAGGCTCCGTAATTGCGTCACACCCTCCATTTGGAGCCTCCGGACAGCATTGAAATCCCTACACAAGGTATCATAAAGATATTTTTTTTATTTGTGAACTTTCTCTGATAGACTTTCATCAAAATTCCCCATGTTTGTTATCAAGGAAGTGAGTTTGTGTCTATACAGGATGTACCGCCCCAACATACTGTCAACCAATTATGTCAATACGGAGCTATACTGAGCCCTCCGCATTGTTACAAAATTTGGGAGGTGCACGGCGATGTGGTACGGAGCTTGATTTGGCCTTCGCAAGCCTCCGGAGCCTCCGGAGCGCATTACCAAATCAAGCATAAATTGGCTTTAACAATGCAGAGGGCTCTGCATAGCTCTGCATTGACATGATTGGTTGCCCGGTGCAGACCAATGTATTGGATGCGTATGACAACTCCCTGAAGCACCAGAAGTATGAATGCTCTGACTTCTGCCGAGGCCGCATCACAGTCAATTCTGTACAGCCACTGCAGACATCGGATTGACCATGCAGAGCCTTTTAAAGCCATTGGCATCACTTTACTGAAATGATTGCCATGAGGAAGAAAAGGTATTTTGGCAGAAATATAAGTTTAGGCTTTGATACCTCTGTAACGGCTTTCCTCCTCCTCTTCTGAGGAGGAGTAGCGAGAAGGATCGGAGGACCAAATCGGAGGACGTTCATTTACAGACATAAACTGAACACTACAAAACAATAAACGTGAAACGAACAAAACCGAAACAGTACCGTGTGGCAACAAACACACACACGGAAAACAAACACCCACAACTCAAAAGTGAAACCCAGGCTACCTAAGTAACCTCTCTTTCGTATCGTCTGAGATCCCCAAAGATTGGAAAGCTGCCGCGGTCATCCCTCTCTTCAAAGGGGGTGACACTCTAGACCCAAACTGCTACAGACCTATATCTATCCTACCCTGTCTTTCTAAGGCCTTCGAAAGAAAATTTAACAAACAGATTACTGACCATTTCGAATCCCACCATACCTTCTCAGCTATGCAATCTGGTTTCAGAGTGCACCTCAGCCACACTCAAGGTTCTAAACAACATCATCATCGATAAGAGACATTACTGTGCAGCCGTATTCATCGACCTGGCCAAGGCTTTCGACTCTGTCAATCACAACATTCTTATTAGCCTTGCGACCTGTACGCTCTCGTTGGTTGGCCCCGTAGGTAAAGCCCCGCCTTATCTCAGCTCACTGGTCACCATAGCAGCACCCACTCGTAGCACGCGCTCCAGCAGGTATATCTCACTGGTCATCCCCAAAGCCAATTCCTCCTTTGGTCGTCTTTCCTTCCAGTTCTCTGCTGCCCATGACTGGAACGAATTGCAATCTCTGAAGCTGGAGACTCACGCCTCCCTCACTAGCTTTAAGCACCAGCTGTCAGAGCATTTTACAGATCACTGCACCTGTACTTAGCCTATCTGTAAACAGCCCATATATCTACCTACCTCATCCCCATACTGGTATTTATTTATTTATTTTGCACCATTGCACCCCAGTATCTCTACTCGCACATTCATCTTCTGCTGATCTACCATTCCAGTGTTTAATTGCTATATTGTAATTACTTCGCCACCATGGCCTATTTATTTCCTTAACACACCTCATTTGCACTCACTGTATATAGACTTTTTGTTTTCTTTTGTTGTACTGTATTATTGATTGTATGTTTTGTTTATTCCATGTGTAACTGTGTTGTTGTATGTGTCGAATTGCTACGCTTTATCTTGGCTAGGTCGCAGTTGCAAATGAGAACTTGTTCTCAACTAACCTACCTGGTTAAATAAAGGTGAAATAAAATAAAGAAAGAAATAAGAGAGAAAGTGTTCAAGAGAGAAACTGAACGTGCTACAGATGTAACACTCTTTCGAGGGTCAGACAGTTCCAAGAGAGGGGGTCTGAACTTAGCTGAGCTGTTTTTGCTGTTGTGTTCCTGCTGCTGTGGCTCAGTGCTCTCTCCATTGATCGGGTTAAGGTCATTATGTGGCTGTAAGGTCGCCCAGCTGTCTCTACCCGGCGTTAATCACTCACTAATCGAAGGGAAAGGACTCTGATTTAGTTCTCTCTCACAGCCCAGAGTGCTACCCTGTCTGTCTGTCAGATATGAATGTCTACATTCCAAATGGCCCCCTAAACACTACATAGCGCGCTACTCTAGGGTAGTGCACAGGGCCGGATAAAGAAATTATAGGCCCCCGGGTCTTTGTTTAAAAAAAATATTGAACTCTAAATTCTATCAGCTAAATCATATAGGTATCTTTTGGTATACACACTGTCAATCAATTTCGCCAATGCCATGGTAGCCACTGCTAGACTGATAGCTGCCTTCAGCAGAGTAAACATGTTTGTTTGCTCGTTCTATCTTTGACTGACGTTAGCTAACGTTACCAAATAAAGAGTGTCTCAATTTGGTAGCCATCTATTCTCGCCCTTGTCTGGTAAACACTCCGTAACTAAAAACTAAATTGTCGATATACAGTAGGTAAATCACTCTGTGTGTAATGATGAATGTGTACAGGATAAATCATATAAATCATCTATGGTTGGTATAGCTGGCTTGCAATCTTGCTACCTTTTTAGTGATGCTAGCTAGCTAACAACAAACTGATAATATTGAAATGTCCATGTTAGGTATGCATAGCTAGCCAGTCTAAAAGAGATCAATTCAATTAGTGGGGTGGTTCAATTGTGTATTGTTGTGTATTTTGTTGTAGCTGGTACAGAACCTGATTCTACCAATACGTGCTTCCAACCCCTAGCTCTGCACAAGGTGAAGGTAAATTGGCCAAAATATTTACAAGCTGAAGGCTAAGCTAGCTGAATTTACAGTAAGCATGGCATAAACATGAATTGGGTAGTGTTTGTATGGTTTATGTTATGGGGTTACAAGTGGTTAGAGGTACCCTTGGACAACAGATTATCTTCCAGACCATATAATCAATTGCACCTACCCCTCTTCTCTTTTTAGCTTTTGTAAAACTCAGGTTATCTGGAGTCGTTCGACAGTGCTCTGCTGAGAAATACCCTGAAGCGGGGGCATTTTGGGTACACAAGCACGAGGGAGCGGACACACCTTTCGTTTATGGAGCACAACAAGATTGTGGGACAGAAACCATCCAGGGATACTGAACGGTATAAAATCAACACGACAACCGTAATGACACAACCACCTCATTATTCCCGAAACACAGTACAAAAACATGTCAAAACAATTCCCTTGCAAACGGCTACTATTGACAAGAATGACTGCTCAAAGTCAAATGGGCTGGGGTGGAGGTTTTACAGACAGTACTTTGAGATGAGAAAGGGGTTTTCGGTTGTGCTTAGACAGTAAATGTATTGTGTATGAGAGCGATTTGAGGTGCCTTTTCTCCTCAATCTCCCATACACAACCATTCATACTGTGTAAGAACTGCCTTCCTAAGACTTGTCACACCTTCTTTAGCCCCCTCACCCATTCACTTTGTTGACAGATCTTTCTTCTCAAAACAGCTCCCAATGTCCCCTCATTGTCCCTAAACAAAAACGCTAACCGGTCCCATTCGGCTGATACCTTTACCAACAAAGGCATGTTGCCCTACATCCCTTCCAGAACAAGTATAAAACCACAACCATGTCTTTCCAGGAGACGGGCAGTATCAGCAAATCTTCTGAAAGAGGACCAAACAGTTGGTGGTTAAGAAGCCCTACACCACTTTTGACAGCCTTATCCAGCTGGCCGTTCACCGCAGACAGGACAAGCCCATCGCCATAAGCACGAGTCTCAGCTTCCCCAGCCCATCATTGCCAGTGTAACGAAGCCGGATAAAGGACTACGGCTGCGTTTACGCAGGCAGCCCAATTCAGACCCGATTGGGCTTTTGACCAATCAGATCAGTTCTGAAAAAGAGCTGATGTGATTAAGACCAATTAGTGGAAAAAAGATCAGAATTGGGTTGTCTGTGTAAAACACAGCTAATTATTAGAATTGGGATGTGCTACATTATGGTTGGCGGGGAAACCTACAGGACGGTAGCTCTCCTGGAACAGGGTTAGAGAGTCCTTATGTAGAACCAGCATAAAATAAATGTGGATCTTTTCTGTCAATCTTCTAAATGTTTCTGCCCTCATGGATTCACAATATGTATTTATCGAAGCTGTACATGGCTCTGTAGCATAAAAAATGCTTAGACATTCAGATATCAAATCATGTTTATTTGTCAACATTAAAATACAGGAGAATGTACACTATGTAATGCTAACTCAAGAGATCTGGGTATTCAACAACGTTATGGTAAAAGTAACATTCAAAAATATATATATATATATATATATATATATCGTATGAACAGCATAGTACAGTTCAGTGTGTCCGAGTGTGTCTCAGGTGTAGGGACACACAAGTACTGGTGATCAGCAGATGGGAGAGGTGGTCATGATAAAATTGCAATTCCAAAAGAAACCTACAGTAAGTTCAGGGAATAATTGTAAAGCTGTGGGAGGAGTGTTGTCATGGTCAAACTGTCATTCAGCTCCTCATCTGCTTGAAATCCATCCTGTCGTCTAATCCCTCGAGGGGGATACAGTTCACGGGATTCAGTTCTGCTACAATGATACAAGCAGGCAAAGGAATGAGGTTTCTGTATCGAGAATCCACTCCAGGAAGAAGCCCAGGCATTAAACGTTATTGTCTGCAAGACTAAAAAAAAACATATATACTCTATTGTACAGTTTGAACAACAGTTGAACCGTGCCAGCATAACATCAACATTAGGGTAGACTAGTTGTACATGTATACATGTGCACAGGTACAGAGATTACATTTACAACCATATCTAGCCAAATGGAAAGAAATATGGCATAACCCTCAACCTTTGCACAGCGACCAGACCGTACAAATGAGCCTAGGTAGGTAGGCAGAAATCTATTTTTAGAGATTTACAACAATAAATTGTTGTATTATTGTTTCTCCTCACTGTTCGGTAGTAAATTTACAGTGCATTGGGAAAGTATTCAGTCCCCTTGACTTTTTCCCACTTTGTTAAGTTACAGCCTTATTCTCTCTTTTTTTAATCCCTAATCAATTTACACACAATAACAAAGCAAAAACTAATTTATAGAAATGTTTGCAAATTCATAAAAACAAAACAGGAATATCACATGTACATAAGTATTCAGATCCTTTACTCAGCTCTTGTTCTTTAAACATTTTTATTAACTTATCCACCACCTCTCCTGTTCAGAGGAAACCTTTTTTTTTTCTTTATACAGCTTCTCGGCTACATATACATACACATTTGAAATGCATGGTACTTTTATATACAGCAAACACATAACAATAAAACATTAAACAAACTCTTTAATCCCACCCCTCAGCCCATCCCACCTATCACCATAGACCACCCTCGTTTGGTTTCCATGTGACATATTTTTCAGTTGTGCTGTGATCCTTTTACATAGATTTTGAACCTTTTCTAATCATAATAGTATCCACAGATTGTGAGCTAAAGATAAACCTTTCCTAAGAATATTATATTATTTATTGACTGACTATGGTTTTCCAAATCACCCAACACTGCTGTAAGGTTAATTTGAAGTGAATGTTGTAATTTTTTAACCATTCCTGAACCTGTGACCAGAAACAAGCTACATAGGGGCAATACCAGAATAAATTCAGTGATTCTGTCTCTTCACAGCAAAATCTACAGAGCTGAGATTGTTGTACGCCCCATATAGATAGCATTCTGATGGTGGCATGAATTTTGTATAATTTAAATAGAAAAAAAACTCAGTGTTGAATCAAGTGTAGTTTTTTTGTACCAGTTCATAAACCATGTGCCATGGAATTGGTACATCGAAAATCTCTTCATTTATTTTGCAACCTGTATGGTGCACCAGTCAACATTTTTGTCCTCAAACAAAACTGGTATATTTTTCTACTTATGCCAATTCCTTTCAGCCAATTTGCATCTTTAATATATGGCAGACAAACAAATTCCTTACCTTCTCCCTTTTCCACTTACCTCCTCCATTTTTGTGATTTGTTTGGATTGAGCAGACATTCCCATATACAGTGCCTTGCGAAAGTATTCGGCCCCCTTGAACTTTGCGACCTTTTGCCACATTTCAGGCTTCAAACATAAAGATATAAAACTGTATTTTTTTGTGAAGAATCAACAACAAGTGGGACACAATCATGAAGTGGAACGACATTTATTGGATATTTCAAACTTTTTTAACAAATCAAAAACTGAAAAATTGGGCGTGCAAAATTATTCAGCCCCTTTACTTTCAGTGCAGCAAACTCTCTCCAGAAGTTCAGTGAGGATCTCTGAATGATCCAATGTTGACCTAAATGACTAATGATGATAAATACAATCCACCTGTGTGTAATCAAGTCTCCGTATAAATGCACCTGCACTGTGATAGTCTCAGAGGTCCGTCAAAAGCGCAGAGAGCATCATGAAGAACAAGGAACACACCAGGCAGGTCCGAGATACTGTTGTGAAGAAGTTTAATGCCGGATTTGGATACAAAAAGATTTCCCAAGCTTTAAACATCCCAAGGAGCACTGTGCAAGCGATAATATTGAAATGGAAGGAGTATCAGACCACTGCAAATCTACCAAGACCTGGCCGTCCCTCTAAACTTTCAGCTCATACAAGGAGAAGACTGATCAGAGATGCAGCCAAGAGGCCCATGATCACTCTGGATGAACTGCAGAGATCTACAGCTGAGGTGGGAGACTCTGTCCATAGGACAACAATCAGTCGTATATTGCACAAATCTGGCCTTTATGGAAGAGTGGCAAGAAGAAAGCCATTTCTTAAAGATATCCATAAAAAGTGTTGTTTAAAGTTTGCCACAAGCCACCTGGGAGGCACACCAAACATGTGGAAGAAGGTGCTCTGGTCAGATGAAACCAAAATTGAACTTTTTGGCAACAATGCAAAACGTTATGTTTGGCGTAAAAGCAACAGCTCATCACCCTGAACACACCATACCCACTGTCAAACATGGTGGTGGCAGCATCATGGTTTGGGCCTGCTTTTCTTCAGCAGGGACAGGGAAGATAGTTAAAATTGATGGGAAGATGGATGGAGCCAAATACAGGACCATTCTGGAAGAAAACCTGATGGAGTCTGCAAAAGACCTGAGACTGGGATGGAGATTTGTCTTCCAACAAGACAATGATCCAAAACATGAAGCAAAATCTACAATGGAATGGTTCAAAAATAAACATATCCAGGTGTTAGAATGGCCAAGTCAAAGTCCAGACCTGAATCCAATCGAGAATCTGTGGAAAGAACTGAAAACTGCTGTTCACAAATGCTCTCCATCCAACCTCACTGAGCTCGAGCTGTTTTGCAAGGAGGAATGGGAAACAATTTCAGTCTCTCGATGTGCAAAACTGATAGAGACATACCCCAAGCGACTTACAGCTGTAATCGCAGCAAAAGGTGGCGCTACAAAGTATTAACTTAAGGGGGCTGAATAATTTTGCACGCCCAATTTTTCAGTTTTTGATTTGTTAAAAAAGTTTGAAATATCCAATAAATGTCGTTCCACTTCATGATTGTGTCCCACTTGTTGTTGATTCTTCACAAAAAAATACAGTTTTATATCTTTATGTTTGAAGCCTGAAATGTGGCAAAAGGTCTCAAAGTTCAAGGGGGCCGAATACTTTCGCAAGGCACTGTATTTTCGATAGCTGTATATGTGACATAACTCCACCGTTTCTAATCATAATAAATATAATACAATAAAAAAATAGTTTTATTTGTATTAAATCAGTATATTTTAACCATAATAGTTGTTGTAATATTTGTTCTCTTTTCTGCCGGATAAGGATGAGCCTTTCTTAATAATCTACTGGAGACCATTTTGGGTTTAAGTATAATTTATGTATGAGTGAAGGTTTTAAGCTTTAATATTGAATAATTTTAGCACCCCTAACTCATATTTATTATATAAATAGGCACGTTTAATTTTGTCTGGCTTAGCATTCCAAAAAAATGATTTAAAAAAAAATTAGTCATCTGGAGTAGGCAGCGCCATTAGTAAGTAAGTAAACTGTGATAGGACCAAAGAGTTAATTAATGTGATTTTGCCATGAATAGACAAGTATTTACCTCTCCATGTTTGCAGAATCTTACCTATTTTTGCAAACTTAATATTGAAATTGATTGTGGCAAGTTCATTTATATTTTTGGAGATGTGAATACCAAGTATGTCTACTTCACCATCCGTCCATTTTATTGGTAAACTACGAGGTAGTGTAAACACTATTTAACGATTCAATACATAATATGGTACACTTGTCATAATTAGTTTGTAGTCAAGATGCTAGAAAAGTGATCAAGACCTTCAAATGAGACTGTGCAGGGATCCAGATTGTGGACTTACGACAAAAATAGTAATCAGCATACATTGACATTTTGTTTTTAACCCCTGGACTTCTAACCCCTTTACGTTCTTGTTGGATCTAATTTTAATAGTTAGCATTTCAAGGGCCATAATAAATAGATATGGAGACAACGGACAGCCTTGTTTCACTCCTCTTAAAAGCTCAATACTTTCTAAGAAGTAACCATTATAGACTATTTTACATCTGGGGCTGCTGTACATAAGAGATTCATTGAAATGAAAGTAATCCAGGCATTTATATATAAATTCTAGTCGTACTTTATCAAACGCCTTTTCAAAATCTGCTATGAAGACCAGGCCTGGTATCTTTGATGTTTCATAATGTTCAGTACTTTGTTGAAGCATCTTTGCCATCCTCAAGTCTTCTTGGGTTTGACTTGGCACACCTGTATGAGGAGTTTCTCCTGTTCTTTTCTGCAGATCCTCTCAAGCTCGGTCAGGTTGGATGGAGCGCGTCACTGTACAGCTATTTTCAGGTTTCACCAGAGATGTTCAACCGGGTTCCAGTCTGGGCTCTTGCTGGGCCACTCAAGGACATTCAGAGACTTGTCCCGAAGCCACTCCTGCGTTGTCTTGGCTGTGTGCTTGGGGTCGTTGTCCTGTTGGAAGGTGAACCTTCGCCCCAGTCTGAGGTACATAACGCTCTGGAGCAGGTTTTCATCAAGGATCTCTCTGTACTTTGCTCCGTTCATTTTCCCCCTCAATCCTGACTAGTCTCCCAGTCCCTGAAAAACATCCCCAAAGCATGATGCTGCCACCACCATGCTACACCATAGGGATGGTGCCAGATTTCCTCCCGATGTGACGCTTGGCATTCAGGCCAAAGAGTTTAATCTTGGTTTCATCAGATCAGAGAATCTTGTTTCTCATGGTCTGAAAGTCCTTTAAGTGCCTTTTGGTAAACTCAGCCCAACAACGCTCAACACAAGTTCTAGTCTTTCAGACTGTAAAAAATGTGTCTGCTTGTATATTTGCTAATGAATCCACCTATAGGAACATTGCTGAAAGATGTCCAATGGCTCTATCGAATAAGGACAACCATATTTACACCCAAAAAACGCATAGTGTGATCAGTATAACATTGAGCCTTCGAAATGCCACAAAGCAGGACTAGGTGTATTTTTTGATATCCTGGGCAATTATGTGTGAAACACACCTCACTGTCCTAGAAATGCCTCAGACATTATGAAAACAAGCCCAGATTCCCCCAGGGTGAAATTCCCCTTTCACATGACAGGAGACATTAGCTGAATCTTCTTTTAATTCCACAATGACCAAAATGAGTTGCTACTCTGACAAACGGAGATCAATCTGGTCCTGACTTCAAACAAACAATAGTCCAGGCCAATGAAGCGACACAGATTGTACAATATTAGAATGAACTATATTTAGTATACACTACCGCTCAAAAGGTTTGGGGTCACTTAGAAATGTCCTTGTTTTTGATAGAAAAGCACAATTGTCCATTAAAATAACATCAAATTGATCAGAAATACAGTGTAGACATTTAGTTGCAAGTGACTATTGTAGCTGGAAACGGCTGATTTTGAATGGAATATCTACATAGGCGTACAGAGGCCCATTATCAGCAACCATCATTCCTGTGTTCCAATGGCTCGTTGTGTTAGTTAATCCAATTTTATCATTTTAAAAAGGCTAATTGATCATTAGAAAACCCTTTTGCAATTATGTTAGCACAGCTGAAAACTGTTGTTCTGATTAAAGAAGCAATAAAACTGGCCTTTAGACTAGTTGAGTATCTGGAGCATCAGCATTTGTGGGTTCGATTACAGGCTCAAAATGGCCAGAAACAACTAACTTTCTTCTGAAACTCATCAGTCTATTCCTGTTCTGAGGAATGAAGGCTAATCTACGTGAGAAATTGCCAAGAAACTGAACACTGTGTACTACTCCCTTCACAGAACAGCGTAAACTGGCTCTAACCAGAACAGAAAGAGGAGTGGGAGGCCACAGTGCACAACTGAGCAAGAGGACAAGTACATTAGGGTGTAGTTTGAGAAACAGATTCCTCACAAGTCCTCAACTGGCACCTTCATTAAATAGTACCCGCAAAACAATAGTCTCAACGTCAACACTGAAGAGGCGACTCCGGGATGCTGGCCTTCTAGGCAGAGTTCCCCTGTCCAGTGTCTGTGTTATTTTGCCCATCTTAATCTTTTCTTTTTATTGGCCAGTCAGAGATATGGCTTTTACTTTGCAACTATGCTTAGAAGGCCAGCATCTCGGGGCTTGGCACACCTGTATTTGGGGAGTTTCTCCCATTCTTCTCTGCAGATCCTCTCAAGCTTTGTCACTTTGGAGGATGGGGAGCGTCGCTACACAGCTATTTTCAGGTCTCAAGAGATGTTCGAAGTTTGGGCTCTGGCTAGGCCACTCAATGACATTCAGAGACTTGTCCCGAAGCCACTCCTGCATTGTTTAGGCTGTGTGCTTAGGTTCGTTGTCCTGTTGGAAGGTGAACCTTAGCCCCAGTCTGAGGTCCTGAGCAGGTTTTCATCAAGGATTTCTCTGTACTTTGCTCCGTTCATCTTTGCCTCGATCCTGACTAGTCTTCCAGTCCCTGCAGCTGAAAAACATCCCCAACGCATGATGCCGCCCCCACCATGCTTTACCGTAGGGATGGTGCCAGGTTTCCTCCAGAAACGCTTGGCATTCAGGCTGAAGATTTCAGTGTTGGTTTCATCAGACAAGAGAATCTTGTTTCTCATGGTCTGAGTCCTTTACATGCCTTTTGGCAAACTCCATGCGGGCTGTCATGTGCCTTTTAGTGAGAAGTCACTTCCATCTGGCCACTCTACCATGAAGGCTTGATTGGTGGAGTGCTGTAGAGATGGTTGTCCATCTGGAAGTTTCGCCCATCTCCACAGAGGAGCTCTGAGTTCTGTCAGAGTGACCACCAGGTTCTTGGTCACCTCCCTGCTTCCTCTTGAGCCCCCCACAGGCCTGGGCCCAGGAGCTTCAGCCCCTGCATTAATCTGGCCCTGGTAGTGCACTATATAGGAAAAGGGTACAATTTAGGAAGAAGCCCAACACTGCACTCTCAAACAGATTGATTTGATACCACATGCAAGTAGCAACAGCATTTTATTGATGCTGTCTGACATTTAATTGAGACCCATAAAGACAGAATATTATTGCAACCGTGACTCCCCCAGTTATGGGGGAGAGAATAGGAGACCTACATTAGGCCTATTAATTGAATGGGACTCATACTATGTCAGTGGTTGAGATAATGTAGGATCTTTGCATATCATTGATATGCAAAGCACGGAGGTTTTGCATAGAATTTGTCATTGAACTTGGGGCCAATAGGGCAAACTTGGCTTCACAAATGAGCAGGTTCACAACCCACTGGGCAAAAACTGGTTGAATCAATGTTGTTTCCACGTCATTTCAACAACAGAATTGAATGTGATGACGTTGAATCAATGTGGAAAACTCATTGGATTTGCAAAAAGTAATCAACGTAAGTTAATTTCCTTACTTTTAACCTAAATCCAATGACAGGGTGATATTTTGTTGTTGATTTCACATTGAATTCACGTTGGCAACTCAACCAAACTAGACATTAAACTGACGTCTATGCCCAGTGGGAAGGCCTTTAAAAACACAGGAATTAACTTTTTACAAAATGATCTGACGACTAAGAAATGATATAACCAGTGATTTAGGCAATTTCCTGTCAGAGCACATTGACCTCAAGGGTCTCACTTACTAAGGGTTTGCTGTTGTACCTTTGAACATCTTGCACCTGTTCTTTTGAGACGTAAAACAAAGTATCTAAAACATGAAACTGACTTTATTTGGGCACATCTTTCAATTTCTCATCTTTCTCTTTATCTATCTCTACTTTTATGTTGAATTCCCCTCTGGGAAAATAACAGGTTGGAAAACATATCTTTCAAAGGTTTACCATAGCCATTCAACAACCTTTCATAGCTTTCTGAAGAGCACAGAGAGAATACCTCTAGGGTATAAATGTTCCAAATTCACTGCAGGGCATGTGGAATAATGACGGTCCAAAGGTATGAGGGTTGAAATGTGGTGTTTGCCACCTCGCTCACCTTCACTAGCTCCTTGGAGAGTAGAGACTGGATATTTGGCTTTCTGTGCCACCCAGTTTCCGGGCCAGGTCCCAGGCTGATGTGGTGTTGAGTCCCAGGTTGTGTAGGTTGTCTTCCAGCTGGTCAGACCATCTGGCTCTAGGCCTTCCTTCCTCTTGGGCATGGTAAGTTAAGGGATGGATGCCTTTAGAGGATGAGGACAGGCTCCAGAGGTGGGTTCAATCTGGCCAGGTGACCAAACAGTCAGAGTCAGTAGCCACCTGCCTTCTCTGAAATGCCACAGAGTGCTGGGTCAGGGGGGGTTAGGTGCCAGATGGAAGGAAGGGGAGAGAAAGACAGAAAGAGGCTGGGTTGAGAGGGCTAGGTGGTCTAGGGGACTATGGGTACAGTAGAGAGGTGGACAGCAGGGATGATGTCACAGTGAGAAGGCATGGAGACTCGGAGTGCATCCCAAATGGCACCCTATTCCCTATATAGTGTACTACTTTTGACCAGGGCCCATATAGAATAGGGTGTCATTTGGGATGCACTCAAACCTGAAAGGTGAAAGACTATTCAGCTTCAGACACATCCTGACCTTTATAGTAGACAGAGTGTCACTACCCTTCTTTGTCAGAAAAGTATGGTCCAACTGTGTCAGCCTGTATTTGTGTGTGTGTACTGTAACCAAAGGTCATCTCATGAACATCAGCTGAGCCCAGTGAGTCCAGCGATCAAGACATCTACATCTCTACCTCCTGAGAAGAAAAACCCAACAGCATCCCAGTTCATATTGAATCACCGGGGAAGGAATATTTCAAGAACTGAATGTGGCGAGAGAATGGCTCCAGTAGGGCACACAGGATTTTTTTTCTTCCAAAAACAAACATTTCTTATTGGACATACTGTATATGAATTGCATTCTATCTGGCAGGCCGTTCCTACCAGGTGACGTGGAGAGGATCTGTGTCCACACCACAAACTCTCACTACTGGTGTCCCCCAGGGCTCGGTCCTAGGCCCTCTCCTCTTCTCTCTATACACCAAGTCACTCGGCTCTGTCATATCCTCACATGGTCTCTTCTATCATTGCTATGTGGATGACACTCAACTACTTTTCGCCTTTCCCCTTCTGACACCCAGGTGGCGACACGCATCTCTGCGTGCCTGGCAGATATCGCAACTTGGATGTCAGCCCACCACCTCAAGCTCAACAAGCCGGAGGTGCTCTTCCTCCCGGGGAAGGCCTGCCCTTGTCACACCATGATGGGTTTCACCTGTCTTTGTGATTGTCTCCACGCACCTCCAGGTGTCACCTGTTTTCCTCATTAGTCCCTGGGTACTTATTCCTGTGTTCCCTCCCTGCTTGTCTGTTGTCAGTTCATCTTGTTTGTCAAGTCAACCAGCATGTTTTTTTTCCATCTCTCTGTTTTGCTAGTCCTCCCAGTTGTGACCCTTGCCTGTCTGGACTCTGAACCCGCCTGCCTGACCATTCTGCCTGCCCTGACCTCGAGCTTGCCTGCCACTCTGTAGTAACCACTTTTTTGGTTACTACATGATTCCATATGTGTTATTTCATTGTTTTGATGTCTTCACTATTATTCTACAATGTAGAAAATAGTAAAAACAACAACCCTGGAATGAGTAGGTGTGTCCAAACTTTTGACGTGTACAGTATATATTGAAGTAATAAGGCACAAGTAGGTGTGGTATATGGCCAATATACCACGGCTAAGGGATGTTCTTAGGCATGAAGCATCGCATGTATATTGGTCATATATAACAAATCCCAGAGGTGCCTTATTGCTATTATAAACCAAAGTAATTAGAGCAGTAAAATCAATGTTTTGTCATACCCGTGGTATACGGTCTGATATACCACGGCTGTCAGCCAAATCAGCATATTATATATTACATATAAACCCTTAGATAAGGGATTGTTTTCCCAGACCTAGATTAAACCTTGTCTAAAAACTGCAATCAATGGAAAAATCTGTGTCTGGGCACCTAAATGTTGTATTAATAATTTCATGAGCTGTATTGTCTACTAATCTAAAAAAAATGTCAGAATAGTTTCTCTACTCAGAGCTCCACAGGGGTGACGCCATTAACAAATAAGTCTGGAACGTAAACATGAAATCCAAGATCAAGACAATTAATTAGGCAAAAATATGATTAATTAAGGAGAAAAAGTATACAACTGTCATGACTAGACTCAAGGGTAGTAAATAACGTCCATGTTAACTGGTCTCTGATGTACACAGATCAAATGTTTTAGATAATGACTGAATAATCTGTTTTTTTCTCCTCTAATACCCACATACTTACTAAATAGTGTCTCTAGTGTTCCCCTCCCTTGAGTAGACCCTGTTCCCTACACATGGTTCTAATGATAGGGGGGCCTGGGTAACCCCATAACCAATCAGGGCCCCCCGTTAGATATATCAAAGGGACCCCCCCTCCCCCTACAAAAATAAAATATTGACATCCGTACGCCTAAGAGACGTTGGCACCACCAGAATGCATGTGGAGTTCAGTCAGCGTGAATGAATATAAGTCCCAGGCCAATTTGTACCACTCGGTGCCAAAGGAAATGGTTAATCCCCGTCATCAATTCCCCAGCAGAAAAATACACTATAGCCCAATCTGCCATTAAGAAAAATATAGCCCAATTTGTCAATTAGGAACATTTTCCAAATTACAGTAATGAACTCACTGTGGCCCCCTTTCATTTAATTCTCAGCTTCCCTGCTTTTATAATTTCTCTGTGAGAGGGCAGTAATATTGTGATTTATGTGGGAGGACAGCAGCAGAACTGTATTAGTCAGAGCATTTTGGCTCAAACACACAGTTCTCTCTTTATTAATGAGCTGCTCTATAACAGTCATTTCCTCCCCCATTCATCTGTATTGTTCTAAAACCACCAAGAGAGAGAAGACAGTTGTAGGTGGCTTTACACTCTGTAGTAGCCTATTATCGAATGAGATCTTAAAATGCTTTCAGATTTGTCTATCTTCAGTGATTACTGGATACTGGGCTGTCAATACTTACTTATAAGACAATAATATATTCCAATTCTTCAACCCTTGTTGAAACATGGAACACAGAACACACAATTGTTCAGAATACATAGGAAGATTGAGTGACTTGGTTTGAAAAGCAGGGTTGGGTCAACTCTATTTCAATTCCAGTCGATTCAGAAAGTAAACTAAATTCCAATTTGAAAAGCATTCGAGGAATTTAACTGAAACCAAACACACTGAAATTGTGAAATCCAATACTTCCCTCAGTTCAACACCATGATCTACAGTAGATCAGGGGTTCCAAAACATTTTCACTCAGGTCAGCCCCAATCCAATGATCACCACCTACTGGAAACATGAATACAGTACAGCTCATGTCAATGGGCAGCTTCCTATTTACCCCATATCTACGGAAGAGTATTAGGGCCAAGTGAAGAGAAAAAAACAACTAAAGAGTAATGAGTGGTGGTACTTGGAGGGGGAGGGGGAGGGGGGACAAAATAAACAAATGGCCATCAATCGAATGGTCTAATAACTCAACAGGCGTCACTGCACAGGCACACGCTACATTTCTACCTGGGAACTTCAGACTATACGGAGACATATACTCTTAACGGCCATGGTGAGTTATGAGCACAAACAAACCACTCTCTTGGCACTGTCACCAGCCTCAGCCACTGACTGCGAAGAGCTCTGGGGTTGAGTCCCTGCGGGTTTTCGCAACAACGTTCTGCCGCATAATTGCAACTATTAGCGACCTTATTCATGGTGCTTTACGAAAAGTAAGTAGTATGTGCCCCTTATAGCAACTATCCTTCCAATGAAGGCAGTTCTCTCGATGATCACTCCGTGACCCACATCCTGCAATGCTGTCGTTCAGACACTGGATTTGTCATCCCTACTTGCCATCGAATGGACTCAAGTTCTGACTGAGCTCAACTGTCACGAAACGCAAATACAGCGATGCGTTTCTCTCCATTGGTTTAATACATTTTCAGAAATAACAAGGAGCGCCCAAAATCGGTTTTGTGCAGGGAAGTGCTTAGTAATGAGTCTTTCTAAAAATGAACAAATTAAAACGACAGGTCCTGACCAAACATCCACGGCATGATGGTAAACCCAGGGAGATTTTTCAGAACAGGGCAGAATGCTTCCGGAAACAGTGCCTCGAGAGTGGAAAAGTCAGCTAGCAAGGCATTTTATAAACAGCCAGAAAAAAGGCATTTTATAAACAAGCAGAAAAAAGGGAGTACTCTCTCTTAGTAGTCGATGTGAGTTTTTCTTTCAAACGATCCCCTTGTACACAGCTAATAGCTAGCTAACGTTAGCTTGCTTTGGCTATCTAGTTACTAAAAGTACAGTTAAAGATTGGAGGGGGGGGGGCTGTTGATGTTAAAATACAAGTAATCATTTTTATTCTGAACTGGAATACACTGATTGATGCAAGATGCTTTTTTGGGGGCAAACACAGTTCTGGGTTGCTCATCTATAGCAGGAAGCGGTCTCCCGCCTGGCTGAGAAAGCAGTAGATGTTCTGAAAGGGTCTGAGCTGGTGTAACAGGGTTGGTTATGTTTCCACTTGCCTCTAAAGAAAGGTGTATTTAATGTTCAAGTATTCTTATTGGTTGGTTTAATTCAGATGACAATAAGGCATGTTGTTATTGGCCCCGCTTGAAAAGAGGGGGAGATCGAACGTTAGGTCTCCCCAGTATGAAAATGTGATGCAAAGGTTAGGTCACATTCTGAATACTGTTTTCTATTTTAAAATGTGTACACGTTTGCTGTACATTGCTGATTTATACATGTGTGGGTATATGGTACCTGTTAGGGATTGAGGGCTTTCTGGGATGTGCTTTGGAATAGGATTGCTGTATATACGTGTGTTAGCTAGCATGCACCGATGTAATGGTCACTTAAACCCACTGCTAACACAGTTTTCATGCTACAGATTTTACCATCGACAGCCATCAACATCATTAACCACTGCACAACTAACGTGCAGTTTCCTATTTAACAACAGATAGTAAATAATGCTCAACTGGGACCACAGGCTGGGGTGTTTTATTTGAACAAAACGCAAGGAGAGGACGATTAACATCTGTTACACTGGCAACCCTGAGGTAGCAAAATTACATCTGCGCGTATAAACCCAGGGTCGTTCCACTACTCCCTCCTTTCAAAGAGCGCTTCCTCGCTTGCGACTCAGTTCACTGGCCAGGCACACGCACGTTCGTGGATGGAAGGTCCGATCACTTCTGACACCAATGTAATGAAACAAGCAGGGAGCAGGTCTCGAACCCTCAACCTTGTAGTGCGCTGGACTTCGGGCTATCAACTGTGCCCCAAAAGCATGTTCGAGTGGCAGAGTCAATATCCGCACTTATAAACCCAGGGTTGTTACAGTATTTTGTCTGACAGACGCTTACATGACAACCAGAATGCATTGTATGATGTCAACATACATGGCGCCACACAAATAGCTTAGCATTAGCTCATCATCAGTTCAACATAAAAATAAAAAACATTTTACACACGTGTCCATTACAATCTATGCAATAATCTGAATGCATGATTTGTCACCAGTACTTGAAAACGTGAATAAAACAGTAAATACATTATAAACCACACATACATACGGTGTGCTACAGCAGAAAGGACAGCACGATATACAGAAAATATCCACATATTTTGATAGGAACGCACACATTGTCAAGGTCCAATTTGTAAGGAAAACAACCATGATGGCAATGCTGGTGTGTCGTGAAAATGTTTGTGCAAGGCCTGTTTTGACTAGAGATGTGCAATGTCCTCATACTTGGGAAACACTAAGGAAAGTGCTTGGGCTCAGAGAAGTTTGTCCGGATCAGTAAAGCCTGATAAATAAATGGTCTGCAACCAGTAAAGCCTCATAAATAAATGGTCCGCAACAGTGAAATGGGCTACTTCTTATGTGAATTAATGAGGAGGAGGAACAGGCCTCAATTCAAACTGTTGTTAGAAAATACAACTTGTTAGAAAATAATTTGAATATGACAAGTTGAAACATTGCCTGCTAATTATCTATAGGCTACGTGCCTTGGTTTGAGGGCTGCATGGGTAACTGTCCTGTTCCTTAACAATCACATTTTGGAACAGTGAGAGAATTCCGACATCGTGGACATGAAAGAAAACTCAGGCAGGGAAGGTGGTTACATTCTGACCCCTGACCAGAACGCACGCGTGTTGATTTTGTCCACCCACACCAGATGCAATCAGGACATGCAGGTTGAAATATCAAAAACTCTGAACCAACTATATTAATTTGGGACAGGTCAAACAACATTAAACATTTATGGCAATTTAGCTAGCTTGCTGTTGCTAGCAAATTTGTCCTGGGATATAAACATTGGGTTATTTTACCTGAAATGCGCAAAATCCTCTACTCTGACATTTCATCCACAGATAATAGGGTAAACCGAGTTTGTTTCTAGTAATCTCTCCTCCTTCAGGCTTCTTCTTGTTTTTTTGGACTTTATATTGTGCTTGGCAACCGATTTTTAAGATGCACTATCAACTGGACTGGAGTGTGGACCTCAGTTCATCTTTCACGTGGGTATATGCTCCTAAAAACCAATTAGGAGATGAGAGGCGGGACTTGCAGCAGGTCAAGCTCGTTGATGGGTGCGAGCACTGTGGGTGCACTGTGGATGCGAGCGGTGTGGTCAGCATGTTTTAACCTCAGTCCTTGCATCACTTCAAATCCAAAGTACTGTAGTACAGAGCTAAAACAACAACACAAATGGTCAATGTCCAAATACCTTTAACATGTACTCACTTAGGGATGTGAATCCTCCCATCCTTGAAGGCATCACAGGATAGTAAAACGAGATCCTACGCAAGGCTACCAACCTGTCAGATCAGTGTTTGTTTCTTTATAGCCTATATAACCTATCATCATTGATCTAATAGGCCTATATTTACGTTGCCTTCAGAAAGTATTCATACCCCTTAACCTATTTCACATTTTGTTCTGTTACAGCCAGAATTCAAAATTGATTAAATATATATATATATATTTTTTACACACAATACATATTGACAAACATGAAAATTAAAAGCTTTATCTTCAGTCAATAAGTATTCAACCTCTTTATGACAAGCGTAAATAAGTTCAGCTCCCCTGTGTATATATAATTGACTTTATTCTCAATTTTTGTTCTTTATTCCCTAAATATTGCTACTTTTATAAGTACTATACATGAGAAACAAATCATTAAAATACCACCCCTATTTATTCTATTAACTTTGCCCTAATACTCTTCCAGACATACTATATCTATATTGTAAATAAGAATGTGAAGAAACAAGAAATAAACTACCACAACACATTAATAGACTGTCAGTACTGTGTGACAAAAAAAAAGGCACATTCACTCATCATTAGCAACAATAACATTTAGGCATAAGAAATGTACAGGTAACTGCCAGAATAAAGGAAACACCAACATAAACTGTCTTAATAGGGGGAAAAAAGAGGAAGGGAAGCGCTGATAAGGTACACACTAGTAGGTTTTGGTAGACAGAAGTTGCTCTTTGGTAAAAGGGGTAAATTCGGAATCTAAAAGGAGGACCAAGGCACTCTTCATATAATTAATTAAATGCCTTTATTTGTATGTCATGTTTACTGGAAACAAAGTTTAAAAAATCTGACGCGTTTCGGCTGCATGGCCTGCTGACACCACCACAAGCCGCCAGAACAGTCCTTGGCATATATTCTACAAGTGTCTTGAAAATGCTGTCTCAGGCTCCACTCCAGAATCTCCCATAAATTGGGTTGAGATCTGGTGACCAAGACACAAACCCCTTTAAATCCACTATGCTCCTTTGAGATCCCACTTTAAAAGTCACGGCGCTCTCTGCTTCTAGCCATGTTAGCCAAAATAATAGGCAACTGGACATTTTTAAGCATGCTGGGATGTTAATTGTTTAATTAACTCAGGAACCACACTTGTGTGGAAGTACCTGCTTTCAATATACTTTGTATCCCTTTACTCAAGTGTTTCCTTTAGTTTGGCAGTTACCTCTATAACCACAATTGTTATCAACATGACACAAAATACATTCTGAAACTGGCAGCACAGTGCAATGGAAAAGGTATGTTTCCTCATCTGCCAGCTCAATCCCAGTATGAAGAGACTAATTATTTTCTACTTTAATTAGTGAAACTAAAACCCCAAGCTGCCACCACACCGTAGCTGATGCCTTCACTTAGTCTAAATCATATGTGGTCCAATACCCTGTGTGTGTGTTTGTGTGTGGCCAGCACTCCAGTACTAAATTGTGACTGGCCCAGGAGGACACCAGAACACGGTTGGTGGGTGACGGTAACTCATCTACAACCCAGGCTTAGTGTGGGGATCAAATCCCTGCATGATTGAGTGCCTAATTTCATTCACCATGCATGACAGAGCAAGCTTAGAGCACACAGGCAGACATGTGGGCACACACAAACACACAGGTCAGACTCCAACAAGCCAGCAGAGGATGATGGGCTGTATGGGGGGGATTCCCTAGAAGCGTACAAAGTACTATGGGAAATTTTCCACGCTAGGCCAGGTAACAGGAGAGAGGAAGAAGAGAAATGTGACAACACGACAGTGCCTTGGGGTAGGAAAAGGATGGGAGAGGGAGGTGGGGTGAGAGGAATGCCAGGAATGAGCTCAATTCCAATGTTCCCCCTTCTCCCCAAAGTGTGCACTCACACACGCAAGGATTTAGGGGCGAGTGCATTCATTGGATTGGTAAAGACTGAGTATCTGCAATATGTCTCACACCAGTCCAACGCTTTCAATCCCTTGAAGGGGAGTGTTTGAGTGAACAAGTGCACACTTCAGAAAGATGGGGGTGGATGGTGTAATTAGGCTACCCAAGAGATAACTGCTTCAATTTAGCAGGCTGACCATCCGTCCCTGTCCTGGCTTGATGTTGTTATTCCTGACAGCCTTGCCAACTGTAGCTAGGTCCAGGTCCAGACGGCTAGCGGTCTAGTCTCACACGCCAGACACTTCTTATGTGCTGTGTGCTATTTGCCTGTGGACCAGGTTACATTCAGTCGGATCACCAGACACCTCAGACCACATGACCAATCTCTCTCCTCTTCACTTGTTCTTCTGACCACGGGGCTGACGAGGAAAACGTCACAATCTCATCACTGAGTTGATGGGAAAATTATTAGGAACCAGCTCAAAATGTGACACCACTGGAGATTGCATTTGTGGTTGTCCCTGTCAACTCCAGAGGACTGCATGATGAATCCTAGAGTGATGCTACCAATCAATACCTTCATGGGTGAATGAATTAGAACGATATTACAAAATGCCCCGATCAAAATTCCACTCACTGTCACCTGGTCTGTCCAAGTGAATGGTCTAGACTCTTGGTCCTGTCAGTTCTCTCAGCAGTGAGTGTGGCGCTGAGATGAGGCCCAGACTGCAGATCAGTAGTACTGCAGGCATATAGCCACTGTCTGTGTGACATGATCAAGGGTAAAGACAACACAGCTGTGGCTGGAGGACTCTGTCATATCTAGTTGCACCAGCCCGTCTGAACAGGACAGAGCTAGCCTGGTTCCAGACCTGTTTGTGCTTTCTGGGCATCATCACGGCGTGACAATGCCCAAAGGAGTTGGGAAGACGGCACAAACAGATCTGGAACCAAGCCAGGAAAGGGCTGATGTGAGATGGTGACAGCTCCGGGCGAAGTCAGCCCACTGCTGTTCTCCCGCTGCCTGGTCTGTGCTGCTCCACTCTTTCCTTTCCACAGCCAACCTTCCTGCTCCACTAACACACAGCAAAGGCCAGACAGGACTGAGGAGCATGATAAATATACAACACAAAATAAGTTTTTCCTCTTATGCCAATGAACCAGTTACAAAATGTGTAAAATTGCGATTTTTATCTGCTTGTGGAGTGTTGACTTCCGTGGCCTTGTGAGGATGGATTCCAACTGGTCCCACACCGACACATTCATGATCTTTGGAAAGGTTCACCATCACTGGTTCAATTTGATCTCCCAGGGAAATCTCAAAACACAATTCAAAGGATGGCCAATCTTCAGAAAGAGAGTCCACATAATGAAACAATCGTCTCCAATTTGCATCAGTGCAGTGACGCACTAAAAGAAGAGTAACTACCTTTATGATGATGGTATAGTATGATTGGCTATAGTTTGTTTCAGATGACGGCTGAGATAGGTTACATATAAGAATTGGTAAAAACCATGTTAAAAGAGACAAATGGGACTCAATTTTATGCATTTATTCATGTAGTTATTTCACTGATTCAAAGGCTCAAGGCTGGGTCAGCGATTTAATAGCCAAAAATACTCTAGATTTTGTGGTTAATTTCTTTATCATCTGCTTTCTTCACTTGTTCTCTTCATTTTTTTTGGACCATCCTTCCATAAAAATGCCACAACTTTGAAAAGTGCATTTCTTCAAAACTTCTTTTTTTCTCCTTCTTTCCCCATAAAAACATTTTCCCCCATCTTCAAGGCTTATGAGGTCAAAAATTCGCAAACAAGAAACAACCAACATTTTCCCCCAAAGGTTTTATAACCATCCTGTTCAGACACACAAACAACCTTCTCCTTTTTACACAGCCAGAGAAGAACAAAAAAGATTAAACATAAACTCCCAAACCTTTTGTACAGAGAAATCAAACTAAACAGAGAAAATGTATTTTATATTAGTCCATGTTTTTATCCTCTGAATTCACTCCCTCTCAGGTTTCTGCCATTTTAATGTGGGAGGGGAGGGAGATTCACACATACCAGGTACAGGTCTGTGTGTCTATTGACATGAAGCTCTGTGTGTAGTAAGTAATAGTCAGTCCATCATACCACGCTGCTGGTCAGTCTTTCTTTATATGGATTAGGAACCAGTTGTATGTCTAGAGGCCATTTTCCCAACAAGTCACCCAGTAATGTCAATGATGGTGCGTCTGTGTGTCATCAGTTTCAATCTTTCAGAGTAGGCAAGATAAATCGTGTGTATATGTTAAGAGTCTCAGTGTGGGTAGGTCTAAGCCAGTCCGAATCCCTCTGAGCATTCCTGAATGGCCAGCAGCAGCATGTGTCTCAGTTTCTCGTAGCTCTCGTAGGCTGGGAGGTCCAGCTGGTTAAAGCTATATAGGAGAGAAGGAGAGGTTAGGCAGGAATCAACGACAACCAACAATAGATTGGATATTTTCACTCAATACATGAATGCATAGGGTGAATCTCCAGTGTATCTTCCCCTCAAAACATCAGGGGAAGATAACATAAGAGCACTTCCTTACTTCCCATTTTGAGGACATGAAGCCTAGACTAAGGACTTTTTGATGTTGTGTGTACACTTGTGTTATTTACCAGGTGTGAGCTGTGTGGGTGTATATTTCTTTACCAGGTGTGGGCTGTGTGGGTGTATATTTCTTTACCAGGTGTGAGTGTATATTTCTTTACCAGGTGTGGGCTGTGTGGGTGTATATTTCTTTACCAGGTGTGAGTGTATATTTCTTTACCAGGTGTGAGCTGTGTGGGTGTATATTTCTTTACCAGGTGTGAGCTGTGTGGGTGTATTTTTCTTTACCAGGTGTGAGCTGTGTGGGTGTAAATTTCTTTACCAGGTGTGAGCTGTGTGGGTGTACATTTCTTTACCAGGTGTGAGTTGTGTGAGTGTACATTTCTTTACCAGGTGTGAGCTGTGTGGGTGTACATTTCTTTACCAGGTGAGAGCTATGTGGGTGTATATTTCTTTACCAGGTGTGAGCTGTGTGGGTGTACATTTCTTTACCAGGTGTGAGCTGTGTGGGTGTACATTTCTTTACCAGGTGTGAGCTGTGTGGGTGTACATTTCTTTACCAGGTGTGAGTTGTGTGAGTGTACATTTCTTTACCAGGTGTGAGCTGTGTGGGTGTACATTTCTTTACCAGGTGAGAGCTATGTGGGTGTATATTTCTTTACCAGGTGTGAGCTGTGTGGGTGTACATTTCTTTACCAGGTGTGAGCTGTGTGGGTGTACATTTCTTTACCAGGTGTGAGCTGTGTGGGTGTACATTTCTTTACCAGGTGTGAGCTGTGTGGGTGTATATTACTTTACCAGGTGTGAGCTGACGGTAGGCGGTCGGTGGAGCGGTCATCGCGGTGGATCTGGAACTTCTGTATTCCGTTCATGCCCTCCAGCGCGGCGAAGCCCTGCAGAGGAACCTTGGACGTGCCCGTCACGAACTGCAGGAACTTGGCTCTGTCCGCCTGGTCGAAGGAACGCAGGGCCCGCCAGAACCACTGGATCTGAGGTGAGAAACGGTCAGGGTCAGACCTACACTACACAGACCAGTAGCACACAACCAATATTAATGCATAGTATATAATACAACCAATAGACCCATCTGGTATGTGTGACATCATTGGTACTGGGTTGTATTTACCAGGCACTAAACTACAAAAAACAGACTGCAAAAGGGAGGGACTACCTGGAACTTGTCCAATAAGATTGCGTTTTCTGTGGCTAAATTATACTACATTTTGCTCTTATGAATACGACCCTTGTGTCTATATGTCTCTGTATGGAGCTGGACTGGTACTTGTGGTACTCGGTGTGTGTCTCTACCTGTATGGAGCTGGACTGGTACTCGGTGTGTGTCTCTACCTGTATGGAGCTGGACTGGTACTTGTGGTACTCGGTGTGTGTCTCGACCTGTATGGAGCTGGACTGGTACTTGGTGTGTGTCTCTACCTGTATGGAGCTGGACTGGTACATGTGGTACTCTGTGTGTGTGTGTCTCGACCTGTATGGAGCTGGACTGGTACTTGTGGTACTCGGTGTGTGTCTCTACCTGTATGGAGCTGGACTGGTACTTGTGGTACTCGGTGTTGGCCTTGAGGTCGTCTATATCTATAGTGGGCAGGCCAGATATGAGCAGCTCCAGCTCCTGCTCTGTGAAGATGGAGATCAGCCTCTTGGGGATGATCTCGTAGAAACCCTCCAGATAGGCTGACAGCTGCTTACGGATCGCACCTGCAGGAGGAGGAAGAGAGGGAGTGACCGTGTAGACTAACACACTTACAAAGCTACCATTTTACACAAGTAGTACTTCACTACAAGACTTTCAGCCGTGCAACATTTGACAACATATGGGCCTATTTTACAAGGTTAACTCTAATAAATGTATACCATGTATAAAATATGTATATTACTAATTTGGGTGCTTGACTGGATGTTCACAAATGTACTTTTAAATGCTGGGTATCTGTAAAGCACTTTGTGATGACTCCTGATGTAAAAAGGGCCTTCGAAAGTACATTAGATTGATAAATGTGTCAGGTTTCTATGTGTTGGTGTTGTCTCGGGTTCTCACCAGTCATCTTCATCTGACAGACTAGGTGGACATACTCCTTTTTGTTCTCCTCGGTGACAATGATGTTGCCTCCGTTAGGCTTCAGGTCCCGCACCTCACACACACCAAACTCCTGGACCTGGAGGGGGGAAGAAAGGGGGAGGGAAGGAGAGAGCGAGAGAGGATGGAGAGAGTTCAGCAGAGCCGCCACAGAATTAAATAGAATCTATGAGGGGTTCACTGGCAAAGCGAAAATATTTAAAAAAAAAAGGTAATTCTTAGTCATGACTGGCATCTGTTAAGTTATTAAACATCTGAGACTTGCCTATCTTGAGGCACTCAGTCGCATAATTAGCAGTTTTGAGTTTTGATAAAGGGACATTTCCAGATGTTCAACTTCACATTCATCATGTCCGGCACTACCCCGACCCAACGCATGTGAAAATGGCGCGTTTCTATGTTTTGTATTTAAAAAAAAAAACTTTTTTCCAATGGCATCTTGTGATTTCATCCAATTAGTTGGCAATGCTTACTCGTAATTGGTTGAAATCACATGATGCACACCAGATGATGCCATTGGGAAAACCTTTTAACACAAAACATAGAAAAGCCCAATTTTCACATGCGTTGGGTCGGGTTAGTGCCGGACATGATGAATGTGAAGTTGAGCTTCTGGAAATGTCCCTTTAGTATAAAAGAGACGAGCGCACACACACCGACACACACGAACGTACCTCAGTGCTAAACGTCAGCTCATAGCCCAGAGTGGAGACATCATTCTCCAGCAGGTAGACAAGGCCCTGGAAGAATGGGTAGTCCTCACTCTCCATGTCTGTGTACCTGAGAACAACATAACACCGGCAGCTAAATCAACTACTGAAACACTCCACAAATTAACAAAACATCTCTTGCTACGACAAGTACATCTCAATGATCTGAACACCGTTTCCCTTAGTGGGACAAAATAAAAAGTAGTATTGAACTGAACAACAGTTCACAGATGAAGGGTTATACTGAGTACATGTCATTGTATCTGCAGCCGAGAGGTAAGGCGCAAGAACCGCGTGTGAAGTAGTGTGTGTGTCCACAGCCCCCCTACCTGACACTCTTGCCCAGGATGTGCTTGTAGAAGCTGCGTGTGAAGTAGCACTCCAGTAGTCGGTTGTCGTAGACGGCCTTGGCCACCACGCGACCTACGAACTTGAAGTAGCTGAGGTGGTTTGGGTTGCAGTGGGACGAGGGGTTAATGGTGTAGGTGACCCTGTCGCCCGGCGAGGTGCGGAACAGGGCGTACATGGCGTTAAACATCTCCCTGGAGATGATCATGTACCACTCTCTCAGCAGACCTCCGGCATCCTGACCCTCCTCCCCTTCAAACACTATGTACCTGGGAGGTGGGGGGGGGAATGTAGGTCAGTACACTTGACTGTCATTCTGTCATGTGGAGAAACAGGCAGAGAACAGAGAGAGAGAGAGAGAGAGAGAGAAAGAGAGGGACATGAAAAAAAGACAGATGGAGAGAAAGACAGAAACCATAAGAGACAGAGGAAATAAGAGTCCCCCGTTCCTTACAGTCTGTTCTTCATGTCCTCGGGGCTCTTGCGGTGCAACTCTCTGTAAGAGTCTTCAAAGACGTGGTCCCTCCTGACGTGGACAGCCATGTCCTCCTTCCTCAGACCCTCGTCCAGACGCTCCAGCTCCTGACGGAAGTATCTGGAGGGAGGGAGTGAAATTAGTAAAGAAAGAACCTACAATGTTATCATGAGAGAGACACGTTCCTCCTAAAGGACCAGTGTTCGACCTGGAGCGATCAGGGTTGTGTTCATTAGGGCAAGCAACTGTATTGGAATACAAAATTAGAGCTTGTTTATTGGACAAGTCCAGGATGTCCCTCCCGGTTTCATTCTATTGTCTTCCATTAGGTGCCTAATTAACACTAAAGAAGCCTTCCTTACTTCCGCTTGACGTCAAAGTCGAGGATACGGATGTAGTCGACCAGCACAGCGAAGGGTCCGTCGGCCAGGTGGGTGGTGGACTGACGCAGAATCTGGTTAAGCACGGTGCGGTGAGTCTCTGTAGAGGCAATGAAGGAGGGAGGGAGACAAAGGGAGAGAGAAAGAAACATGTCAGCCGCATTTTAGGTCTTGAATGATTCAGGCTGAATCTCAACATTTTCCTTGATTCCTCACGTCTCCTCTCCTCGTCACCAAGGAAATCACTGAAGGAAAATATCTGCTTTCCTTTGATGTTTTGAGAGTCCGGGAAGGAGAGCGGATGCAAGGGAAATACATGAGTCACCCCCTGCTATACCCTCCCATCACTGCTCTACAGTCCCAAAACTCACCGGCAAAGCGGAGGAACTTCTGTGTGTCGGGAGGCAGGTTGGAGGAAATGTGCATGGAGGAGGGTTCCCTGGAGAAGAAGGGATCCAGAGAAGAAGGGGTGGCGGGGGTGAGGGGCGCTGGGGACAGGGGGGGAGGCTCATCTTTGATGTGGGACAATTGGCTCTCCCTGGTGTCCCTGACGGGGGGCTTG
The DNA here is from genome assembly GCF_013265735.2 of Oncorhynchus mykiss. Classification (NCBI taxonomy): domain Eukaryota; kingdom Metazoa; phylum Chordata; class Actinopteri; order Salmoniformes; family Salmonidae; genus Oncorhynchus; species Oncorhynchus mykiss. The sequence continues at coordinate 39,937,421 of NC_048580.1, read as the reverse complement.
CTCTCCCTCTCTGTGGCGTGGACCAGGAAGAAGGCCTCCACTGCCGGCTGAAGAACTGAGGGAGAGAGAGAGAAAGAGGGTGAGTAGACTGCTGAATTCAAGTACCCAAACTCGTCCAATAACACTCATTTTCATTTTTAAAAGTCTTATTTTTACCATTTTGTGGCTATTAACAAAACCCAGTTCCAATGTTTCATTGCCTGAATGTACAATCAATACCACTACTTCTTATACTTTAAGCACATTGGTTCAGGGAGAGGAACATATAGCACCCAGGAAGGTGTAGTAAAACAGTTTGAGGTTTACTACGGTTAACACATACCCAGAACGGCGTGCTGATCATGTGACTCCTCCAGTTCCTTCAGGCACTCCCCGAGCATGTCCCACAGTTCGTCTAACAGAAGCTGCTCGCTTAGCAGGGGGAGGTCTGGGAGACGCTCCTCTGTCTCGGATTGGCCGTTGCCTTCTTCATCTGCATAAGAGAAGGAAATACAAAGCACACGTTAGACTAACAGAACCATGTCAAATTATACCCATGGTATTTACCTTATAGTTCGATTGGCTCTGGCTGCATTCCAGGTCCTATTTTTTTTATCATATGAACATGGGTCCTGAGACGTTAACATCTTCAGGTGTTATGAGATGTAATAATCTGTGCAGTGTGACTGCAATTGAAGACGTCTTGGAACGCACCCACTGTGTGTTGTGGTTAATGGCCCAATGCAGCCATCTTATATCGACATTAAGTACCTTACTGTAATACGTTTCCATTCAAATGGGCAAAAATAGTTTTTTAGCATAAGAACTTTGTCAAGCAATAATTTCGCTAGGACTGTCTGGGAATGGTCTGAGCGGGAGGGGAAAACCAGCTGTTATTGGCAGAAAGGTCTAGAACTTTTTGTTATTGGCCAATTAACCGCATGGTGACATCACCATAGAAAGACGAAAGTACCGCCCATGCAAACCTGCTGATCAGAAGATCTGGTGTAGATTTTCAACCAGCAACCATCAGGAAATAACACTGATCAAATGTTTTCACACTTTAACAGTGTTCGTTTCTTCAGTCGTTGTACAATATGATACAAAACACAGGAAAAACTTTACGTGATTAGTGTTGCCGTAGTTTAACGGCAGTCTTACCCAGGGGTGCAAGGTCCTGCTCCAGAGGGGATGGCTGGTCTACATCCATGGGAGACTCATCCCTCTGGGCTGCCTGGGGCTCCGACACTGACCCTACCTCCGACTGGAGAAGAAATGGTAGGGGGAGGGTAGGATGACAAAAGTAGGTGCAGAGAGAGGGAATATTTGGGCAGATGGGAAGAGCGAAAGAGACAGAAATGTGATCAATATAAAATGGCAGACAGTTTACTGGAAAAAAAATGAGTGTACCATGCTGATGCATGATGACATTGACATCCTCATAAACCTGCAGACAGAGAGGGGGTGACTGGGAGGGGGGCTAGAAGCATGAAGCCATGACAGCTAGCCAATACAGACCTCATCACATCATACAGTAGAGAAAGCAGGCAGCACCTCCATTCCAGAGCTGGCTTCAAACACTATTTGAAACCTTCCAAATCATTTCAGCATCTGTTCTAGCCTGCCTGGTCATTCCAATACTGAATGCAGTGGATATTTGGCATATCTCCCATCTCAGTCTGTTTTCAGCTTTCATCATGTCAGCGGTATGGAGGTTGTCGGTGTGAGATTGCGGGCTGTACGATAGGCTGATTTCAAATGCACCGATGGTGTCAGTAGCAGTGTGTCGGTATCCGTGTTTGGAGTAAGATCAATATGCATGGAAATGTAATCGATAGTGTGAGCATATGGTGAGTATGAATGTAAATCAGACCTTGGTTAAAACAGTATTTGCTTTCTTTTAAATACTTCAGCTACACTTGAATGAGCGTGCCTGATAGAATGGAACCAATGCTAAAAGTGCAAAAAACACCCATCTGGTACTATTTGAACCCAGGTCTAATGAATAAGCATGTAGTCAGTATGCATCATTTAGTCAATAGCACACAAATGTGTGCTTGTGTGGATCAATAGGCATGTAGTCATGTTTGCTCAGAAGCAGCAGTAGTCGGTCAGTGCGTGCGTTGCGGCCCATCATGCTAACCGTTGCAGCGCTCGCCGTGCCGGGGGCAGGGGGGGCAGCGGCGGGGGCATGGGAGGCAGCCACGGAGGATCCGGCGACAGAGGCGGAAGGCGGGGGTGCCTGCTGGAGGCGGCGTGCCCGCTGCCCCTCTCTCACCATCTGGATGATGGCGTCAGCCTCAGCTTCAAGCTGACGTACCGCTGCCTGGATACTGCTGGCAGAGCCCAGACTGGTGGAGCCTGGACACACAGGAGACCAGTTACATAACACTGACCCAGAGCAGAGAAAATCTAGACTAGAGAAACTGACATTCCTGATTAAAATCAGGAAAATAACAACCTTGCCAGAGAAAGCTGTCAACCAGTCGCGTCTTTTGTGTTTAAAAAAAATAAAAAAATAAAAAACATTTTTCATATAATTTCTAAAATGAACAGACTGATGACTCTAGCCATTCCTATGAATGATTTTGCCGTGTGTATGTGGGAGTGTGTGTAGTAGTGTACGGTTGTCCTACCTAGTCGCCCGGTCTGCTTGGCCTTCTTGTTGGCGCGGCGCGTGTCCTCTCGGAGTTGGATGATGACCTGCAGAACCCGCAGGAAGAACTTCTGGGTGGATGTCTTCGAGGTCAGGGAGGACATGCAGGGCAGCTGCAGCTCCCGCCCGCCCAGCGTCCGCTTCTGGGCTGCCACGATCACCACGCTCTCCGAGCCGTCGAACCTGCGCCCCCGCCAGCACGCGAGGACGGGCGACAAGGCGAAGTACAGTCATTATACAGAAACAGACCAGTGGTAGAGTAGTAGGCAAAAGTTGTGGCTTAAATGATCAGACAGACGGATTGTCGAGTAAACGAAACGTTACAATTGCCGCATTGCATTTCTTTCCGTTTCAAGCCTTGCTTTGTGGTTTTACTATTTCTCAACACCGTGTGGGTCTCTATTCTCCCACCTGAAAGTGTGTGTCGTATTTAACCAAAACTGAATAGGTCAAGTTGACACTAGGAGAGAACCAGTGATGACTATCCATTAACATGACACTGTAATCTCCAGAGAGCCGTGTCTTTATGGGAGCTAAATGTCAACTTAATCGCAAAGCTACCTCTAAAAAGCTGCTCCAACAGGATACTGTCATTAATACTGTGCATTTAGCCTCAAGATACTGAAATCCTCTACAAGTAATCACTTCAGTCTTCCTTGTCCTACTATGTAGCTACTTGAGTTAATAGACACTTAGCTTAATCTGTGTCTAGCAAACTGGCCTAACTGAAAACCCTACCTCTAAAATGTAAAGTGATGTTTAGTCTAGGAATTAGGACAATACCAGTATAGCATTTTTTTTTCCAGGGAAAAAATTAAAACACGAAGCAGACCAAACTCTTAGATAGTTTAAAAACCTTCTGTATCTAAAATATTGTGTGCTATAACTTTCCTTTTTGTTCCCTTTACATGATAATAACGAGTGTCACGATACTGGTATCACCCCGGCCCTACTAGGAGGGGGCTTAATCTGGGTCCAGAAATGCAGCTGGTACTATTTTCCTCCCCAGACCCCCTCTCTCTTCACCTGCTAGAGTTTACCCCTAACCCCTGGCTATCGCAGAACTTCTCTCTTCACCTGCTAGAGTTTACCCCTAACCATCTCAGAACTTCTCTCTTCACCTGCTAGAGTTTACCCCTAACCCCTGGCTATCGCAGAACTTCTCTCTTCACCTGCTAGAGTTTACCCATAACCCCTGGCTATCTCAGAACTTCTCTCTTCACCTGCTAGAGTTTACCCCTAACCCCTAACTATCTCAGAACTTCTCTCTTCACCTGCTAGAGTTTACCCATAACCCCTGGCTATCTCAGAACTTCTCTCTTCACATGCTAGAGAGTTTAGCCCTAACCCCTAGCTATCCCTAAACTTCTCTCTTCACCTGCTAGAGAGCTTGCCGGCCTTCAGCCTGGCAGAGAGGGAGGTGTCCTCGGCCGGGGCATCAGGTGACTGGGCGTCGGCCCGGGCTCTCCTCTGCTGCTCCAGGTTGTACTCACGCAGCTCAGCCAATAATGTGCCTAGAGGAGAGAGGGGAAGACCACCAGTGGTCACCAACCGGTCGACAACAAAGCCTTTGCGTACCAATTTTTTTTGTTTTTTTGTTTCATGCTGTTGGCTGTAAGTGCAACTAATTCAGCAGCGCCGGGAAGGCAAAGTACTCCAATTTTGAACCATTTCCTCGACCTCCCTCCTCCCAAAAAAGCTCATTATTATGCTCACTCAGCTGTGCCTCACAAGTAATACAACAAATGATCTATTACCAGTGGGCTCATATACCTGCAATTTTGAAATATAATTTCAAAATGGTCTGAGTATAACAACGTTGGCAGGGAAACTCAAGCATAGCCAATATGCAGTGATAATGTATTGGGCCGATAGCCCACTGCACAAACCTCCTTGCTACAGAACTGTTTTTAATTGGTTAATGCTGCATAGGCATAAACTTAAAAAACTGATTTTTGACTCTACTGGGCATTTAAGTAAAATCTTAAAGTGACAATGAAACAAACGCACCCATTGGTAGTGTCAGCTATCTCAGGCTTTGAATAAAAACACATTGAACGTGTATTAAGTAGTCTACTGACGCATCTGTTTGCAGTGTGTATCCCAGGTGTCTAGCCCATGAGGCTAGTAGACAGCACGGTGTGTGTTTGTACCAATCTGTTTGCAGAGTGTGTATCCCAGGTGTCTAGCCCCACTCAGCAGCAGACGGAGCACAGTGTCTCTGGTGGTTCCATCTCCTCTGGACAGCTGGAGCAGGATGTTGGCTGCATCCTCCAGACCCTCCTCTGAACACGAGTGACTGGTCAGCACCTGGGAAGGGGAAGAGTGTTATTCATTAGGTTCCAAACGGAAGAAAACTGTCTGAAACCGGGATGAACTTCCTAGGCTCTGGTCAAAAGGAGTGCACTGTAGGGGGAACATGGTGCCATTTCAGACACAGCAATGAATTGACCTTTGTGCCTGGGCACCTGAAAGTGACTTGGTGTAAGTTTGCCTAACTGTTACACAAACACATGCATCTAGCCACGTAGAGAGCGATTAGCTTCAGCAGTTAGGGAACCAGTGTTTGTTTTAGTGGTCATTCAGTACCTCGACAGAGAGCTGTAGTTGTTTCTCAGTGAGTCCAGTGGAGGCCAGCTTGGTGTCACTTTCAACACAGAGCACGGTCGCTCTATGCTTCCCTGTCGGGACAAAACACACGCATCAATACTCTCTTCCGCTATGGTGCGTTACCTTGTAGGGCGCACGTAGATAAACATTAACACACCCCTTAGTATTGCTCGATGGGTATTATTTGCTGTGTATTATGTGGGAGCAGCAGCGCTTGTAAGACTAAATTCCCATCTGGGACAATACAGTTGATGTTTTTACATCCCACTCAAATAGAAAGTGATGTCAGTGTATTGCTTGTGAAGATGCTAGTTGTTCTCACCTGTGGCGCTGGCTCCAGTAGTGGTGGGTATAGAGACTATAGCTGTAGAGGTCTGGCCTGTCCCTGAGGACGAGCCCTGCGCTGCAGCCACTACCGAGGCCCCTGACACCACCCCGACGCCTGAGACCACCCCTACAGTGTTCCCCTGAGCAGAGGCGGAGACAGAGCCTGCAGCGGCAACAGCTGCACCGACGGTGGTGGTCTGCGGTGTCGGGTGTCCGGCGGGGACTTCCGTAGCCTTATTATCGGGCAGGGCGATGGAGATGAGGGAGAGGAGACGCAGGAGCTTCTCGGTTAACAGGGAGGAGCGTCGTATCACTGGGTGGGACAGCATATTCATCAGCTGGCCCAGAGGAGAAGCCTCTAGGCTGAACTGAGCCCCGTCTGCCTCCCCTCCCGCTCCCAGGGGAAGAGTCTTCATGGAGGCCTTGCCTTTCCTCGACACATTCATGTTGTCCAGCTTCACCAGCAGGTCCCAGAAGTCGGTAGAGATGCCAAGGGACTGGGGGGTGATGGCCGCGCCACAGGCGCCCCCACCCAGGGAGTTCTGGGCTGAGGAGGGGGTGTTGGAGGAGGTCTGGGTGGATCTAGAACCTCCACCTGCTGTTCCGGTGACGATAGAGGCAGCAGCACACAGACGGGAGTCAAGTTCAGATGTGGAGGAGAGCAGGTCCTTACAGCGCTGCTGGGTGAAGTGACTGGGGAACACCTGGAGATAGATAGGAGAGCAACACATTAGGTTAATGACCTGGACTAACCAAGAGACACACACATTACATTGACAATTCACAATTTCCCTGACATTTTCAAACAAAAGCTCTGGTCAACTGGCAGTTATCCATCAAACACACCATTCATAAAATCAGCACAGAGTTTTTGGACCCCCAAGATGAATGACTGACAGACGTGAGCAGGGACGTGTTCACCACCCATCCAGAGTACGAAACCGTCTCCTACCTTGGCCAGTTGGATAAGAGTATCCAGTACGTGTCGACAGACCACAGGGGCGGCCTGGGGGTGGATGTGTACGGTCGACCCTCCTCCCCCTGCACACGTCATCCCCGCTGCACTCCCCTGTACCCCTCCTCCCAGGGTCCCCCCGGGCCCTCCTGATGTCCCCCCCGCAGAGTGCCGGTCGGCATGCTTCCGTCCCGACGCCCGCTGGATCTGGAAAATGTTTGTACGGCATCCTAGCGCCGCGTCCATGGAAACAGACAGCCAAGAGAGCTGGGAGGAGCTACGAGACTCCACCCGGTTGAGAAGCTCCAGAGAGGAGGAAGAGAGGGAGGCGGAAGCGGTTGCTGCGGTCGTAGACCCTTTACTCCCTCCGTAACCTCCCTGACCGCCGGCAGTCCGCTTGCCTCTGGCGTCTTCCAGGCGGGTGGTCTCGACACAAACCTCACTCTCGCTGCTGCGCTGCAGGATGGAGAGAAGACTGCGGATGACCCAGCCACGCGTCTGGGAGTGGTAGCACAGGTTGCGGAGCACGCGGTGCAGACGGCTGGTGTTGAGTTTGGGTTCGTCTACGAAGAGGAGGACTAGGAGACAGGACAATGCCTCGTGGTCCAGGAGCAGACGACCCCGCAGACGCAGCAGAGAGTCCACACTGGAACTGGACGGTCTGGGGAGAGGACAGAGGACAGGTTATATGGGAGCTTGTCATAAGATGTCATACACACACACTTTAAACAGACTAATCTCTCACAGACTTTATCCCCACACCAGTCCTCGCCCTCTCACCTGCTCTGGTTGGCCCCTCCTCCCATTTGGAAGGTCCCGCCTCTCTGCACGGCAAGGCGGGTGTACTGTACCCCTCGGTTGCCCCCCAGGCGGCTGGTAAACGCAGGCGACCTCAAAATGGCCGACAGGGCCGAGCTGGAACTATGGCCGAACAGCCTCTCGTGCATCAGCTGTCTCTGACGAGCCTGGTAATGTCATAAAATGACTCCATTAATATCCCAGTATATTATGTAGCCGGAACAGAACTTGATCATTTTTCTAATTGTATTTTTTGAAGTTATTCTATGCAAGTTCACTTTTGTTACTTGGTGCTAGTGTGAAGTAAAACGTTTGAATCTTACACTCACCTCCTGCTCCCGGCGCAGCGCGGCTGCCTCGGCGGCGATGTCCGGGGGCATGACAGCCAGCACGCTGTCCTCCATGTCTTCTAGGACAGAGCGCCGCAGCTCCGAGGGGAGGGTCTGGATGAAGGTGACGGGGTCCAGGGGAGTGTCGCCCTGCGTGGGCTGCTGGGACAGCTCTCTACGCTGCTGTTCAGCACGTTGTTGGGCCAGGACCTGGGGAGAGGAGAGACCGATGAGAGAGTTCTTTAACTAATGATCCCAATTTTGAAAAAACGTATTAAGGCTTTAAAGCATTCATTAAGTCTTCCTAAGTCCACACAGAGGCTTCAACAGCTTGAGTATAATGGAAATGTTAGGTGTTAGACCAAGATCACTAAATCTTCCCCTCTCTACACTACTCATAAGCATGTACACTACATGGCTCAAAGTATGTGGACATCTCATTCCAAAACCATGGGCATTATAACGGAGTTGGTCCCCCCTTTGCTGCTTTAACAGCCTCCACTCTTCTGGGAAGGTGTTGCAACATTGCTGCGGGGACTTGCTTCCATTCAGCCACAAGAGCATTATTGAGGTCGGGCACTGATGTTGGGAGATGAGGCCTGGCTTGCGGTGGGCGTTCCAATTCATCCCAAAGGTGTACGATGTGGTTGAGGTCAGGGCTCTGTGCAGGCCAGGCAAGTTCTTCCACACCGAGCTTGACAAACCATTTCTGTATGGACATTGCTTTGTGCATGGGGGCATTGTCATGCTGAAACAGGAAAGGGCCTTCCCCCAAACGGTTGCCAAAGTTAGAAGCACAGAATCGTCTAGAATGTCATATGTCATAGCATTAAGATTTCCCTTCACTGGAAGTAAGGGGCCTAGCCCGAACCATGAAAAACAGCATCCACCAAACTTTACAGTTGGCACTATGCATTGGGGCAGGTAGTGGGTCTCCTGGCATACCCAAACCCAGATTAGTCCGTCGGACTGCCAGATGGTGAAGCGTGATTGATCACTCCAGAGAACGTGTTTCCACTGCTCCAGAGTTCAATAGCAGTTAGCTTTACACCACTCCAGCTCTAGCTTGCATTGCGCATGATGATCTTAGGCTTGCTCCTAGAATTTCCACTTCACAATAACAGCACTTACAGTTGACCGGGGCAGCTCTAGCAGGGAAGACATTTGACATGACGGTGCCACGTTGAAAGTCACTGAGCTCTTCAGTACGGTCCATTCTACTGCCAAAGTTTGTCTATGGAGATTCCATGGCTGTGTGCTCGATTTTATACACCTGTCAGCAATGGATGTGGCTGAAATAGACGAATCCACAAATTTGAAAGGTGTCCACATACTTTTGACCACGGAGTGTATTTGAGCTAAATTTTAAGCCCCACATAGATAATTTACAAGACAAGTCATAATACATAAAAGGATGATTATAAGGGTGATGTATTTTCATTCCTCACCTCCTCCTGTATGGCGGGTGGCAGGGCAGCCAGGAACTCAGGGCTGACTTCTGTGACGCCGGGTCCTCCTCCCAGTACGGGGGCAGTGGTGGAGGGGAGGGTGGCGGCAGCAGGGGGGCGTGCTGGGGGTCGGATACCCAGCTGGTTCTGGAGCACCTCACGACGGATATCCTCTGGAAGAGCTGCTAGGAAGGATGGGTCTACACCCTCTGGTAGACTGATGCCTGGAGGGGGGGGGGGGGGGGGGGGTGAGTGTAGGGCTCTACTGTGCATGACGTAACACAAGGGTGGCCAACTCTCCCTCTGGAGATCTACGGTGTATGCATGCTTTTGCTCTAACAATCGAGGTCCAATTAAGGTCCTGATGAGCAACAGGTGATTAGAAGAACCATGTGTTAGCATCAGGTTGGAAAAAATGTGCTTTCTCCAGGAGGAATGCCCACAACTGAGGTAGAGGGGCCAGAGAAACCAGCCAATGAGACTCTTCTTACCTGCCAGTGGGTCCTCATCCTCATTGCTGGTGGATGGGAAGGGCTCTTCCTGGATGGCCTGGGATTGGCTGTCTGCGCTGTTACTCCGGGGCATGGTCTCTCCAGGGGAGGAGACAGAGGTGGAGCTACAGAGGGGCAAAGTATGAGCGAGGGAGACAGAGAGAGCTCATCTTCCCCTCAGAGTTCCTGCCTAGATCACATTAGATCTAAACAGATCACATTGGTATAAGTAATATGTTACAGTAGTAGCTCCATCTCGCCCTCTGATAGGTATAATTTTGTTCATGTTAGATATACACCTATCCAAATATTTTACATCTAGAGAAGTGCCTATGGGGTAGGAGCTAGGGTTTGAATTTGGAATGTATCGTTAGTATTGTCCGCCAAGACCCTCACCCTGACTCCCCGTCTGTCTGCCTGGCCGTCAGTCCGCCGTCTCCACTCCCTGACAGCTCCTGTGGCAGATGGACAGCCTGGGTGGGGTTGGGGACGGGCTCTTCCTGCGTGGCAGAAATGGGGCTACTGGTATCCATGGGAGACCCTTCCAGTAGTGACAAGCCCACCGCTGCAGGCTCAGCGGTCTCCACGATGTCTGGACTCAGGGAGGCTGGGCGGAGAAGATCGGGGAGAGGAGAAGAATGAGTGAAAGAAGTGGGGAGGAAAATATGGGAGAAGAGGGGAAGAGAGAAGAAAAATGGTCAGTTAATACACTAAACAACTATGCATAGTCTGACGGCAACAAAGTGGTTGCATGAACACATATGCTCCGTTGCAAAATCTACACTAGCACGACACTTTGAAGCAATGTTTTTTGTTAGCCAATGTTTTTTGTTAGCCATTTGTTAGCCATGATTAGGGCTTTGGCAGTCATGACATTTTGTCAGACGGTGATTGTCAAGCAAATAATTGCCCATCTCACAGTAATTGACCATCAATTAACAAACCCATTTACCATCTCCTGGCTTCCATGCATAGCCTACAAGTCACAAATGCAAACCTTTTGAACATCTACATTTGATAAAGTCTAATAAATCCATGTAATATAGCCTACACCGTCACAATAAATCAATTATCTATTTTAGACGGGTCTAAAGAAGCATGATACTAAGAAAATGTAGTCCATTTCAGAAGAACAGAATAGCATACTCTGAGTTGTCCTTATGTTAGGCCCTGATCTGGCTGTGCCAAATGGCTGTGGGCTACACTAGTTCATTTAGCAGACAAGATTTGCCTCGAATTCTGTGGCATTTTATAGTATGAAGAACACAACTGAATAAAATAGAAAGTATATTTTCTCCAAACGATGAAGAAGAGGGCACATGCAGCTATTCTGTGTTGAGCTGTTAAAATTAACTAAGAAACAGCTTCTCCTATATGCTTAATTTAGGGTTAATTATGCAACTTTGGTTGTGATACAAACATTGGGCTATGTGTTTTGATTTTTAATCCATTCTCAGGCTTCATGATCCGACTAATGATGATTATTATTTTTTACCCCTTTTTCTCCCCAATTTCGTGGTATCCAATTGTTTAGTAGCTACTATCTTGTCTCATCGCTACAACTCCCGTATGGGCTCGGGAAAGACGAAGGTTGAAAGTCATGCGTCCTCCGATACACAACAAAAACCAAGCCGCACTGCTTCTTAACACAGTGCCATCCAACCGGAAGCCAGCCGCACCAATGTGTCGGAGGAAACACCGTGCACCTGGCAACCTTGGTTAGCGCAAACTGCGCGATGAGACAAGGATTTCCCTACCGGCCAAACCCTCCCTAACCCGGACGACGCAAGGCCAATTGTGCGTCTCCCCACGGACCTCCCGGTCGCGGCCGGTTACGACAGAGCACGGGCGTGAACCCAGAGTCTCTGGTGGCACAGCTGCAGTACAGCGCCACCCGGGAGGCCCCAAATGATTATTTATTAAAGAAATGAAAAGGCATGAGCTCTGCTTAGTTTTTTGCTTAGGCTGCACACACTTCACCAGTCTCATTCACAATTTGACAAGCACTTGAGATAATGCCTCAAATTTCCCGGCGGCATCCCCTTTGTGTGGCCGTAATGCCCTCTAAAAAAATCCATGCCTTTTGCTAACAGTGGCCATTGGGCTGAATGAACATAATAATTATAATTCCCCTTTCCCGGCTGCGTGCCCTGAAGCACTGCTCACTCACATGGCTCAATTATCATTAGCCAATGTCTGTCACATGATCCGGTCTTTCTCACAGGCTACAAGTGAAGACAGACATCGTGGACGCAACTGCGTGTGTCCTTCTCCAATTCCGTGGTGCATATTGAAGATATTGAAAGAACTGTCCACATTTACTTTTCGTCAGCCAACAAGATGAATACGCCTAACAAACAGCAAAAGCACTAGCCTATGTCAATCTACTATCCCCCATCGTACAAAAGTTTACCTGTTCTATTCTGTGAGAAATAAACATTCCAAAAAGTTATACGCTAATATTGTCGCCCATCAGACTATTCTTGATTAACCTTGTCTTTACATATTATAAATAATATAAGTGTGAAATTTGAATGGACCATTATTATGCACCCGTCTTGAAACTGGCAGAGGGAAAAAAATACATATGCACTTAAAGGGATGGAAGACTCTTTTCCTGTGGTTTATTTTCATGCCAGCCAGGTAGGCTATACTCCTGTTGTAAAGAGAAGCAATGTGCTTAATATTAGGAAAGTTGGGAAATAAATATAGTATGGCTAGCCTATAGAAAGCTGATGGGATCCTCTTTTTAAAAGAGGCCATCACTCTGTTTTTTCACACAATTGCACAGCCTATAGAAATGTTGTACAACATGAGCTTGTGGGCTCTCATGAAGTGTTTGATTAGATTTTCCATTAAATTTGCATTCATGTCAGAGTGATTAGAGGGACAATAGAGTGCTGAGTACCAGGCAGTTATCAAGTTTGGTAGGCTAATAATGACCATCAGCAGCATCAGAGCTTGGAGAAGCCTAATTACTGTGACTAACTGGTCACTTGGAATTTGACTGCCGTCATAACTCGTGACCGCCGGTGTGGCGGTAATACGGTCACTGTAACAACGCTAGCCATTATGGCTATATTTAAAAGGAGACCGCTTAGTCAACAGCATCACTGCAGATACATGTGTGCCCTTACTGCTCATCAGTCACTCTGTGAAAGAGTTTAGCTACCCTGGTGCCCTGGATGGATGAGACCAACGGAATGGTCTCAAATGTGCAAACTCCACCAACCGGTGCGCTGGGAAAGCTAAAACGAACACACTTCTTACAGTTTCAAAGTTAGTCTACCTTCCCTGCCTCCATCCATCGCTCCTCCTCTCTCACCAATAGTGGGCACCGGGGACATTTCCATCTGTGACGCCTCCACTTCGCAGGTCGGCCTATCGGATGCCGCCTCAAGGGCAGGAAGACCGGCCCCTGCCAGGGCGGCCAGTGAATTGGCATGCGACTCGGCCAGGAGCAGGTCTGCGATTGGCTGGTGGACCTGCTGGCTGATGGCAGTCTCCAGGGAAACCAGGGCCTGTTCGTGGGGGGCGGGGGTTGTGGGGGTGACCTCTCCTGAGGGGGGAGCAGTGAGGAAACCATCCGAGACCCGAGGGGGGTCCAGACACGACACACCACTGCCCTGGGCCTCACCTTCTGAGTCAGGGGGGAGAAAGAACAGAGAGAAGTTAAACAGAGTTCGGGAGTCCTAGGTTCACTTGACCTCCCTCTGATGGAACAACACACAGGAGGGATGAGTCAAACTAACTCAATAGTGAGCTATAGGTTCACCACTACAGTAGTTACATATAAAGTACAGAAACAGGTCCTACAGGTGTGCTAGTATTGGAATAGATTAAATAAGGGAAACTGGCTGGGGGAACCAAGGAGAGGTTTGGGGAGCACCGAGTTCGAGGGGTACAATGCTATCAATCCAAAGCTTATTTTTTCCTGGGTGAGATTGCTGAGAGTTGGGCAGCACTGAGGAAGGCAGTAAGTTGTATAGTTATCTCCCGTACGGGGCGCACTATCCTGATCCCCAACAACAACACAACTTACTACCTCACCACAGCACAGCCACAGAAGGGTATGGGTTCCACATCCGTATAACACACGCACAGAAGCACATTAGGTTGCATAGCAACATCATGGTGTAGCTCACTTGGTAGAGTAAGGCACTTGCAACGCCAGTGTTGTGGGTTCGAATCCTACGGGGGACCAGTATGAAAATGTATGCACTCACTACTGTAAGTAGCTCTGGATAAGAGCGTCTGCTAAATTACTAAAATGTAAAAAAAAAAAATCCTCCCAAGTATTAGTTGCAGAGTAAGTGTCCAAGCCAAGATGTCAGTCCCGTGGTTTCCATGGTAATAGGGTCGTCTTGGCGTTGCCGTGGGAAAGACAGTAGACTGTATAGTTATCTCCCAGATCTGGTGTGATCCTAAAACTATACAAACTACTACCTCAACCCACAGCACGCTACGCTGTGTCCATCTGTCTGTCTGCTGGCTTCAAGAGGGTCCAGACAGAGGACACTTAGTGGGCCAGAGTCCATTCAAACATGCACAGAAAAAAGACAGAAAAAGTGAACAGGAAGTTATCTGGAAAGAAAGGATTCACTTTCGCAAAAGGGTTAAAAGCCAGTACCAGCAGTGGTCTCTCCAGCCGCACCATTGACCGTCCCCAGTCCCGAACCCTGTAGACTCTGCTCCCTGGCCTCCTCTCCTCCTGTCCTTCTGTCGTTCTGCTTAGCCTCCTCCTCCTCCGCCAGCTGGCGTCTTTTCTTCTCCCTCCTCTCCTCCAGCTCCTCATCTCTCAGGGTCTCCAAGTGTTGCAGGATAGGAACCTTCACCACTGGGAATGAGAGAGATGGGGTTAGAGGGATGGGCTGGGGTGTACAGTGTGTGTGTGCGTGCATCTATAAGTCTTCATGAGTAACTGTATGAATCAGCAACAATGTGAGAATCACGGAAAATCATTTTCTCAGTAGTCCAACAGCAGACTTGTAGAATACTGTCGTACCTGCTACACAGTCGTGCATGCTCTCAGCGTCCAATACTTTACACTCATCAGTCCATCGGGTTAAGGCAGTGGGGATACTGGACAGAGTGCCTGGAAAGATACATATTTGAGATTAATTCAACATAATTCAATCAAAGCTTGGGCTCCCAGCACAGACTAAGCACCTAGGGACAGTTTCCAATAGATTCAGCCTTGTTCTGGACTCCTACTCCAATTACAGTATTTCTTAGTCCAGAACTAGAGCTAACTTGGGTCTGGTAAAGAGGCCCATATAGTAGACTGGACTGGTGGACAGCGAGTGTCATACCTGCTTGTCCTCCGGTGCTGCTCTGCTCGTGGAAGAAGTCGTCGAGCAGCTCGTCGTCGGAGCGGGCGATGATGTGCACGTCCTCATTGCCCACAAGGAGACGTGCGCGGCCGCGGGACTGCAGGGGCAGAGAGCTGGACAGCTGCAGGATGTCTGCTGCAGCACTGGGACCTAGCAGTCTGGAGGGGAGGAGAGAGAAGGCACATACACATTTAATATACAGCAGTTGATCGTCTTACAACACTGATGCATACACATTTAATATACAGCAGTTGATCGTCTTACAACACTGATGCAAACACATTTAATATACAGCAGTTGATCGTCTTACACCACTGATACATAAACACTCACACACTTAAATCATACTCTCTTCTAACGCACCGACATGAACAAACACTTTCAGAACCTATGACCGTAGAAATGTATACACGAGTACAGCAACTATAATCAATACTTTGTTTTTGAGGTGCGATTGATTTAGCATTTGGGGGACTATTCCATTGGTTCCTTTGTACGTACAAAATCAAAAGCTGCTTAAAATGTTTGACAGAATCTGACCCATGATCTAGGAAAAGTCCCATTCATTCATTGTAGCATCTCCATCTCACCTCTGCAGGATGAGTGGAGGGTTGGGCTGTCTGTTCCCGGGGTAGTGGACGTGTATCGTGTGGCCCGTGTTGGCGGTGAGCTGGCGTAGCGTTCTCTGGCTACGACCCATGCCCTGCGCCAGGCGGTTGTTGGTGCCAGCTCCGCCCAGCGTTAGGGAGCCGTGGTCGGCGTGACGCACCATCAGGGGGTGAGAGCTGGGAATGTTGCCTGGGGAGGGAGGGATGTCAGCTGATGGGAACACGATAAACAGAGAGAACAGTTGCAGACATTAGGGGGAAACGTAGTGACACAACCCCGTCATTCTACATACTGCTATATGGCTATTATAATATAGGCTACGTAGCTATTCGTAAATCTATGTCTTTAGTGTTAGTTGTTCATTAGGATTTTTTTTTTTAAAGAGACAACCTACTATTCATAAAGCGTCTTAGAGTAGGGGTGCCAATCCGGGATCAGTTCGGTCTTTTAGATTATGAATATATGGACAGGGGGAGCTGATCCTAAATCAGCACTCCTACCCTTGAGACGCTTTATAAATATATGGGCCCAGTTCAATAACATAGAAGCTGCCTTCTAAATCTATCCATACATTCAAAACAAAGACTATGAAAAACAAAGGAATAAAAACACCAATATGACTCACCGGTGGTGGAGAACATGTTGTCAAACTCTATGATGAGGTCATCGTCGCGGTCAAACCTCTCGAAGCGGATGTGTGGCGCCGCGTTGATGTCTGGGAAATCTTCATCCAGCTCCATCTCCGAACCTTCATCGTCGTCATCCTCATCTCCTTCTTCATCGTCCTGAGAAACAGAACATGGCATATTTAGACTATTTCTTCTTTCTTTACACTTTGTTATTTTTTCCATTACAAAACTCATTCTGAAGTTAGTAAATGGATACCATTCGAATGTGACCAAGCCGGTTCGAACCCAGGTGTCCTGTATAATAGCCCGCTAAGCCGGAGCCAATGCAAATCCTCACGACTCAGACAAGGTAACTGAAGACAAAAAAAACACTCCTTCCAGAGTCTTCAAACTCTTCACCTGATCCTCCTCCTCTTCCTCTTCTTCCTCCTCCTCTTCGTCCTGGCTGTCTTCTTCATCGTTGCTGCCACTGGAGTCCTCCTCCTGCGTGTGCTCCTCATCCTCAGGCTCCAGGATGTTCATAGAGTCTACGGTAGGAGAAGACGGAGAGGGGACAGTGAGCGAGACCAAACCACCCAACACCCTAATAACCCTATTTAACTAAATAAAACAAATTAAATAGATATTTCATGTATTTTTTACGACAGAGCCACGCCAAACTGTACTGTGCTGGCTAGGTTACGCATACACCATAATTGTCAGAACCATGTTGGAGGACAATGTGAAAATAAAATATCAGAACCAGCACTTACCTTCTCGGTTGGCCTGTAGAGTAGAAGCCTGACTGATATTGGAGGGTGCCTCATCCATCAACACGTCCTCTTGTGATTCATCCTCACCACTGCCACGTCCCACTGAGTTACAGAGCAAACAACCAATCAGAAACAAGATGATGTACTGCATGTGCCCGCCCCTTTCTTCTACACCATCCCATTTCACTCTGATGAGTCCAGTGGTGTATTCAGACAGGTGAAACATTAAAGTAACATTTGTTTTCAAAGTTTATATTCTGTTAACTCGTACCCCAAAAATTTTATTGACTCCTACACTCATGTGGCCAAAGCGTAAATCCGAGAAAAAAAACACCAACAAAACCCAACTCAAACTTCTCTCAAATGATTGCCATTTCCCCCTAGAGGATGAGATCATCCTCCTGAGGATAATGAGCTGGCCGGTCAGTGGTCTACAATAATTCATTTTTTTTAAATGAATAAATCGGTCACATTTAATAGAAATCTGGAAAGGCATTTCCTTTTAGAATGTTGCAGATATAGATTTAATAGAGGTGAAATGAGACCCCAATTCTGTTCTAGAAAATGCTTTTCTAATTGAACGGTTTGTAACGTTTCACCCTTTTCAACAGACGCCTGGATTCCAGACGCCCTGCTTACCGATAATGGAGCTATTGACGGCGCCAGCGTCTCTCTCCAACAGCTCGTCTATCAGATCCACCAGCTCGTTCTCCACCTGCATGGCCGTTGTGCTGAGCACCTCCGGCTGACCAGCGATGACTGCCGTGTCTCCCTCTGTCTCTCCGTCCATCAGGTCACTGTCTGTCCCCTGGACCCTGTGACTGCCCTCCACCAGAGTCCCCTCAGCCTCACCAGAGTCACCTGCAAAGAAAATGGACTCAGTGAGATGAACAGTTAGCCAAGAACAGTCTAAATGTGAGTTTCTGGGGAGCATGTGGGTGTCTGTGTGTAGTGTGTACATATTTGTTACTACATGTGTGTATGTCTACTATGTGTATGTGTTTGAGTGCAAACGTGTGTGTGTGTGTGTGTGTGTGCGCGCGCATCACCTGTGGTACCTTGTGTGTTGCTATTGGAGTCCCTGGCGGCTCCCACAGTGTCGTGCTCAGCCTTGTTCTTGCTGGATCCCCCCTTCCCTCCAAACAGGCTGCTGGGCTGGTTGACGATGCGGGACAGAGTCTCTAAGGGCTTCAGAGCTGCATTCACTGTGTTTGCCATGTTGGGACTGAGATAACAAGTCAATGGTGAGAAAAACATTTCCTTTTTATTTATTTTACCCCTTTTTTCTCCCCAATTTCGTGGTATCCAATTGGTAGTAGTTACAGTCTTGTCTCATCGCTGCAACTCCCACACGGACTCGGGAGAGGTGAAGGTCGAGAGCCATGCGTCCTCTGAAACACAACCCAACCAAGCCGCACTGCTTCTTGACACAATGCACATCCAACCCGGAAGCCAGCCACACCAATGTGTCGATGGAAACACCGTACACCTGGCGACCTGGTCAGCGTGCACTGCGCCCGGCCCGCCACAGGAGTCGCTAGTGCGCGATGAGACAAGGATATCCCTACCGGCGAAATCCTCTCTAACCCAGACGACGCTGGGCCAATTGTGCGCCGCCCCATGGGCCTCCCAGATGCGGCCGGCTGCGACTGAGCCTGGGCTCAAACCCAGAATCTATGGTGGCACAGCTAGCCTTAGACCACCCGGGAAACCGAGAAAAACATTCTCAATGGAAGGAAGAGATAAGGAGACATTCAGCGATTTGACCACAAGATAGTTGAGAAAATATGAAATCTATGCAAATTTAAGCAATGCGACGTCACAATAACCAATTGGGGGGGGAAGCTCTTAAGCCAGCTTTGGCACCGTGCAAGACAAGCTACCAGTCAACGTGCTGTTTTGAATGCTGTTTGGAAGAAACACCCACAGAGGAAGATTTCCCTGATGCCTTACTATAAAGTAGTAAGCAATGTGAATCCTCTAAGAGGGTGAGTAAGGGGTTTGAGAGGATCAGTGGTGTGTGTACCTGGACAGATCGAGGCTGTGCGGTACTCTAGCCAGGTCGTTGACCAGTCCTTTCTTGAGGAAGAGGCGTATGATGTTGTTCATGCCGTTGTGCTGCGTCTTGGCTGCTGACGTGCTGTAGAAGCTAGAGGTGGACGGACACGACTCCATGATGGTGCTGATGATGCACATCACCGCCTGGAGCCTGGGGGGAGAGAGAGAAAAATGGGGAGTTTTCAGTGAAGCCTAGGCACACAGGGACAGATAAAAGGCATAACGAATGCACTATGAATCTGTCCATTAGTCAAATACATTACCAATTTCAAAATGACAAATAACGGATGGTAAATAATAAACTCAGCAAAAAAAGAAACGTCCCCTTTTCAGGACCCTGTCTTTTAAGGATAATTCGCAAAAATCCAAATAACTTCACAGACCTTCATTATAAAAGGGTTTAAACACTGTTTCCAATGCTTGCTCAATGAACCATAAACAATTAATGAACATGCACCTGTGGAACGGTCGTTAAGACACTAACAGGTTACAGACGGTAGTCAATTAAGGTCACAGTTATGAAAACTTAGGACACTAGATGCCTTTCTACTGACTATGAAAAACACCAAAGGAAAGATGCCCAGGGTCCCTGCTCATCTGCGTGGAGGAGTGAGGACTGCAGATGTGGCCAGGGCAATAAATTGCAATGTCAGTACTGTAAAACGCCTAAGACAGCACTACAGGGAGACAGGGCGGACAGTGGCAGACCACGTGTATCACCTGCACAGGAGCGGTACATCCGAACATCACACCTGCGGGACAGGTACAGAATGGCAACAACAACTGACCGAGTTACACCAGGAACGCACAACCCCTACATCAGTGCCCAGACTGTCGGCAATAGGCTGAGAGAGGATGAACTGAGGGCTTGTAGGCCTGTTGTAAGGCAGGTCCTCACCAGACATCACCGGCAACAATGTCGCCTATGGGCACAAACCCACCGTCGCTGGACCAGACAAGACTGGCAAAAAGTGCTTTTCACTGACGAGTCACTGTTTTGTCTCACCAGGGGTGACGGTCGGATTCGCGTTTATAGTCGAAGGAATGAGCGTTACACCGAGGCCTGGAGCGGGATCGAGTATGAGGTGGAGGGCCCGTCATGGCCTGGGGCGGTGTGTCACCGCACCATCGGACTGAGCTTGTTGTCATTGCAGGCAATCTCAACACTATGCGTTACAGGGAAGACATTCTCCTCCCTCATGTGGTACCCTTCCTGCAGGCTCATCCTGACATGACCCTCCAGCATGACAATGCCACCAGCCATACTGCTTGTTCTGTGCGTGATTTCCTGCAAGAAAGGAATGTCAGTGTTCTGCCATGGCCAGCGAAGAGCCCGGATCTCAATCCCATTGAGCACGCCTGGGACCTGTTGGATCGGAGGGTGAGGGCTAGGGCCATTCACCCCAGAAATGTCCAGGAAATTGCACGTGCCTTGGTGGAAGAGTGGGGTAACATCTCACAGCAAGAACTGGCAAATCTGGTGCAGTCCATGAGGAGGAGATATAATGCAGCTGGTGGCCACACCAGACACTGACTGTTACTTGTGATTTTAACCCCTCCCCCGCTTTGTTCAGGGACACCTTATTCCATTTCTGTTAGCCACATGTCTGTGAAACTTGTTCAGTTTATGTCTCAGTTGTTGAATCTTGTTATGTTCATACATGCTGAAAATAAACGCAGTTGACAGGGAGAGGACGTTTCTTTTTTTGCCGAGTTTATGAGCCCCATGGAAAAAAACATTGGCTTAATTGTTTTGAGACAATTATGATATCTCTGCCCTGCCCAGCCCACTCCCTCACCTGGCGTGTTTCTCCGTGCCCTCTGCCATGGCCAGTGCCCGGCTGAGTGCGGCCTTCACCTCATTGACCAGGGCCACCTGTGCATCGGTGCCTGTGCCAGCGGCTGCCAGGCTGGCCAGGAAGAGGCGTGCCAGGGCTGGGGTGTCCTTGTCCTCAGAGCTCTGGGTGTGGGGCAACAGGTGGTCCAGCACAAAGGCTAAAACACTGCAGTCCTGCAGGGGGAGAGAGACAGAGAGAGCAAGAAGGGAGTCAGGATGACAAGTCTTATAGTCAACATATTACAAATATAGAGCAGTACAGTCATGTAGCAGAGGAAGAGATGGACTCCTGGGTGAGGAGAGGACTGGCACAATATATTGTACATACCTCTACAGAAATGAAATACATATACAGCACACAGAGAGAGGACTAGAGTCAGGTCAAATAGAAACACAGGATATATTCCACATTTTCTCTAATGAGGTTGGAGTAGTGGCTATGGCAATACAGGGAGGGGAAGAGAAAAACAGGAGTTTGTCAACATCGTGTTTAAACTCCTCAAATCCTTCGAGCCCTTGAGGCAATTTGTGCCAAATGTATTACAGTAGTAAAACTCTACATAGATTGTGAAAGCTGGACGTTTTGCCCAGTCCAGGTAGAACACCCCTACCTCCTTGATGAGCTCAGACTGTCCGGCTGTATAGCAGTAGGATGCTATGAGGGTGGCGATGCCCACGTAGGACCTGACCAGCTCTGCCAGGAGACGTAGGATGGTGGAGGTGGGCATCAGGGGCTTGGAGGCCTTAGCCTTGGCCCCCTTACCCTCCTCTGAGCTGGCTCCCTTCTCCCCCTCCACCTCCTTCTTCTCCTCACGCATCTCCTCTGGAGTAGAGGCTGAGGTGGTGGGGAGAGAGGGTGGGAGATGGAGGGAGTGGAAAAGAGAGAAGAGAGTTAGGATCGAGCAGGGGGAGAGAGGTGTCTAGGAATGTTACAACATTGATGGGGCAATTGTGACAAATCGATTTTTGTTCATTCATTTGGTTTAAATACACTATATTGTATATTAGCATCATACAAATTGACCAAACTAAGGAAAGAAGTGTATTGTAAAAGTACCAGTGGAGGCTGGAGGTGAGGAGGAGGGAGGGAGGGTCTCACCTTCTCCCTGGGGTGTTCCAGACTGAGAGGAATCAGCTACCGCTCCATCTGCAGAAAACACCTGGGGCTGAGAGACAGGAGGGGGAGAAAATATGACCTACAATATATCTAGACCAATACAGCAGCTTTCAAAACATACATATCAATGTTTTGATTCAAGACACTCGCACTCCTGGGTCCGGTTCAAGAAGACAAACATTTTGAAATGGAGAGGTTTCACCTGAACTTGTCCAACAAGAACACAGAGTCCTGCATCGGACTGGACACCACCCGTGACCCCCCCCAAAAAAATCAGCTTGTGGGTGGAATGAAAACATTTCTCGCGGTTCAAAACAATTATATTGCGGGTCAGAAACATTTCAAAAATAATATATTTCTTCAAAACCAGCAACTTGAATTGTGTTGCGAAGAGAGTGGAGCAGGGAATTGTCCATTAGTAGGCCCATTTGTGTGGTGCTGAAACACTCTTAATTTGTCAGAGTGCAGAGCTTACGTTGTTATCTTCCGCCACATAACAATACGTTGCCAAGTTCATTTTCCCCGAGTCCATAGCGCACGCGAAAATGCTTTCCTTTTTTTGGGGGCGGGAGATGCAGTTGATTCAGCAAACCCCAGCGCAGAGAAGGCAAAGCGGTTGCATTTTTAACCATTTCATGTGTCTGAAGGCAGAACTCCACCTACCCAGCAGGCCCAGAGAGCAAATCAAGTGCACCTATAGGCCTACCGCTGGCCTATCAGAAAGATCAGATCACCGTGTCTGCACAGTTTCCCAGAACCATAGAGTAAAACCAAGCCTTGAACACGCAGCAGAGTTTGTATTGAGAGATGTCAAAACTTCTAAAACCACGACTAGACTCAACAAATACAGCAAAGAGCTGCTGTTTTGATGTGTAGCCCAAGTTTGTGTTTAAGTTGTTATTCAGCACTGTCATCACTTTGTTCAACAGTTTTATAAGCCATAAAATGCACCTTCACTCCTTCCAGTCACACTACAACCAGCACTGCAGCTGCAATCAACGAGTACAGCAAAGACTGTCAATAAACTTGCGTTGTTATTATTAGCGGCTTGTGTCTTTTTAAATAGAGAATATTTCACTTACTCTGATCATAGGAGTAACAACATGAATTGGTGCATGAGGCTGAAATAATGCTGCGCGACGTAAGTTTCGTTATTAACCACTGTTCCCTCCTTCCCCTCAGACTGACCTTCAGATGCAGGCCATCAGTCCAGTAAAAAAAAAAAGTTCTCACTTAGCTGTGCCTAACTATTAACAGTGTGATCATATATTTTAAAAAAATATATAATATCAAAACGGTCTGAGAAGAACAACGTTGGCAGGGAAACTCAAGCATAGCCAATGCTATGCTGTGATAACGTACAAACCTCTTTGCTACAGAACTTTTTTTATTTAGTTAATGTTGCATAGGCCTATGTTTTTGAAATTATGTTAAAAAATAAATAAATCTGAGCAGTAGATCTCGGCTTGTATTTTGACTCAGTGATATGGACTCAAAGTTGTGATTAGTCCAGTTAGTCAAAGTTTGAGTTGCCTACTAAATAAAAGAAGGCTCCCGGGTGGCGCAGCACTGCATCTCAGTGCTAGAGGAGTCACGACAGACCCTGTTTCGAATCCAGGCTGTATCACCACCGGCCGTGATTGGGAGTCCATAGGGCAGCGCACAGTTGGCCCAGCGTAAATAAGAATGTGTTCTAAACTGACTTGCCTAGTTAAATAAAAGGTTAAATGAAACAAATACAGATATTTTAGCAACCTATAGCCTATTTGAGTCAGGGAATAATTGATTTAAGTTTCAATAAAACGGCCCATATCTTTTGTTGTCCCGACGCAAAATGTTTTTGCTACCGTGTGCCCTACTGAAACAGGACCATGGCCAGAATGACTCTTACAAACAGCCAGCCAGACATGACACTTACGTTGATATGGAAAGCGGACTGCGAGTCGAAGTCACTGCCCTGTCTGGTGAGTCTGTACTGCTGGTAAACGTCGTCACCCACATCCTGGAGGATCTGACACAGGTCCTGCCCCCCGGGCACCGCCACCGCACGCTCCTCTGGACGCTCCGCTACAGGGGAGACTTCACACAGTAAGCTAGACTTCACACAGTAAGCTAGACTTCACACAGTAAGCTAGACTTCACACAGTAAGCTAGACTTCACACAGTAAGCTAGACTTCACACAGGTGTAGCTACAAGGCAACATTGACGTTAAGATCATGTGGCTTCATGACTCAAGAGAAGACAGGATGAGAGGACTCACGGGAAAGACTAATCGGGATAGAGTGTTTGTGTGAGGGTCTTACCCTCTTCAGGGGCGTGGTAGGCGGCCAGGGCATTTAGCATGTCATAGATGACCTCTTTGATGGTGTCAGGGATGGGGGGCAGCGGAGACATTTTGAGGGGGGTGGTCTTCACTAGCTGCACCGCGTTGGGCCCCTTGATACGCAGATTCTCAAACTCATCATCTGAGGCTGAGCAGAGGAAGGGAGAGAAACACTTCGAGCAACCATGTACACGTTTAATCACACAGTCACATTGTTACGTTACACTGTAAAATAGGGAACTAGCCGAGAGCTATAGGTGCAAGAGGATAGTTGAATGGCCACAGGTCTGTCCGAGATGTATACAAAAGTGGTTTAATAAAGATTTGGTCACCACACTACGCTGCTTTGCATGGTTCTTCCAGCTAGATAGGCCTGTGGCCATTTAACTATCCACATTTTTCCCATGAGAGTATTTTAACGTACCCGTACCAGCTCCGCGAGGTGCGGGCAGGGCGATGCGGACGCAGCTGTTGGCTGTGTCAGCGAAGCAGTCCGGGTTCCGGCAGGCGGCAGGGCCCAGAACACGCAGAATGTAGTTGATCTCTCTGGAGCCCAGGGAGCCTGATACCACACCTGACGTGGTGCTGCCCGCCCCGCTGGTCACTGCTGACCGTACCACCTAGAGAGGGTAGACAGGGGGCACTGTCACTCAGTGCAAAACCCTAATGACTATATTGTACTACATTTTAACACTGACTGAGAGTGTCTCAACAGTCTAAAATGGGTTCCTATTTCCACTGATCAGGAAATAGTAAAAATAGCAATGGTGTTGGAGCTTTCTAGGAGAGGACTGTTGATATGCATGCTGGGTAGGTATTAGCGAGGGAGGGGTTTAATATCCAGTACCTTCTCCATGGTGTGTCGTAGCGTGGCGGGGTCCTCTATGATGTGTCTGAACAGCAGGGTGACGAGGGGCGTGAAGCCGTTGAACCCTGACCCCTGCGTCAGCCCCAGGATCATCCTGGTACTCTTCAGCTCAGCAAACATCATGGCGTAATGGTGGGTCCTCGTCAGGCGCAGGCATAGCCTGAAAGAGAAGAAAACACTTTAGTTGTAGAGGGCTTTTCGTCACACTAACAAAATATTCCAGAAGTACATTTTAGTCATGTAGCAGACGCCCTTTTCCAGACAGAGCGACTCAGTCAGTATATCCAACTGATGTTAGGCAGGCAAAAACAAACATAAGAGTCATTGCAAGTAAACCTTCCTACAAGATAGCCACTGTCAGCTAAATGGTCTAGAGCTTTTCATAACACTCAAGACAACTTTTAATAACAAAAATAAGATTCAAGAAGAAAACAAGAACCATATAGAAGTAAAACAGGAACCTTAGTGTGGCGTGGAGGGTGTCTGGGTCCACAGGGACACTGATCATGGAGACACAGGCTCTGATGAGCACTGTGGTCATATCCTCCGTCAGGCCCTGCACCACGATGGCTCCTCCTGTCCCGGTGCGTTCCGATGTGGGGTCCAGGGGGGCTGTGGGAGGGGGGGCGGGGGGAGCAGAGGGACCGGAGGAGGACTCTTTTAGTTGGGGGGTAGCATTGTCCTCTTTTGGAGCACTCATCTCCACGGCTACTGGGGCAGAGTCTGAAAGAATCAGAGAGGGGGATGTTACTACGGTACACAACTATAGAAACGGTATAACTGGTCTAATGACATACATACAAACACGCTACCGTATCAGAAGTTTGGGGCCACTTAGAAATTCTTGTTTTAGAAAGGCAATTTTTTTGTCCATTAAAAAATATCAAATTGATCAGAAACAGTGTAGACAGTGTTATTGTGGTAAATGACTATTGTATTGTAGGAAACAGCTGATTTATGGATATCTACATAGGCCCATTATCAGCAACCATCACTCCTGTGTTCCAATGGCACATTGTGTTAGCTAATCCAAGTTGATCATTTTAAAAGGATAATTGATCATTAGAAAACCCTTTAGCAATTATGTTAGCACAGTTGAAAACTGTTGTTCTGATTAAAGCAATAAAACTGGCCTTCTTTAGACTAGTTGAGTATCTGGAGCATCAGCATTTGTGGGTTCAATTACAGGCTCAAAATTGCCAGAAACAAATAACTTTCTTCTGAAACTCGTAGTCTATTCTTGTCTTGAGAAATTAAGGCTATTCCATGCGTGAAATTGCTAAGAAACTGAAGATCAATTACAACAATATGTACTACTCCCTTCAAAGAACAGCACAAACTGTCTCTAACCAGAATAGAAAGAGTGGGAGGCCCAGGTGCACAAACTGAGCAAGAGGACAAGTACATCAGTGTCTAGTTTGAGAAACAGACTTCTCACAAGTCCTCAACTGGCAGCTTCATTAAATAGTACCCGCGAAACACCAGTCTCAACGTCAACAGTGAAGAGGCGACTCCGGGATGCTGGCCTTCTAGGCAGAGTTGTAAAAAAAAGTCATATCTCAGACTGGCCAATAAACAGTGAGAGTGCAGTTTGTGGCTCCAGCAATGGCTAACAAAAGGTCAAGAACACCTGCACACATCACCTTTAGCTGAAAATGTGCTTGAATCTACCATATCTACTTATAAAACACTGGGGTTGTGCATATCACTAAAACAGTGTCTCCCATCTAGAAGGCCATTACATGAGTGTCTGTGTGTCTCCTCTGCCTTGCCCCAGTCTCCCTTCTCCCTCTCATAAACCAGTTTGAGGCTATACTGGAACGATAGCTCCTCCCATCTAGTAGTAGTCGGTCTAGTCATCACCTGGGTCTGTCTGGGTCTCCTCTGCCTTGCCCCGGTCTCCCTCCTCTCTCTCAGAGTCCGTCATGCTGCCCGTCTTGGCCGGCTTAGGAACGCGAGGCACTCTCTGGACCGTGAGCATCACCGGACGACGGTTACCCGTCTCCTCATTCACCTGGAATAGAAACATTAGAAGAAATCTGAGAAAGGAAATGGTTTACCAGACCCAAATTAAACCCATTACTGAACTGAAAAGCACTTTCAATGAATACTCTCCTTTGAGCATGCTTTTAAAGACCAGGATTTAAAAAAAAGTATTCACAAAGTCTGATGAATAAAATAAATATGTTTCACTGTTTGTCGACTCAGTTCTTTTGTTTGAGTTGGAGTGGCACGTATAAGAGAGGCTATGAGGAAGAGTTCCTACCTGGACCATGGTGTTGAACTGTACGGTGTATCGCCTGCGTCCCGCGGTGAATCGGACGCTGCTTTCTCCAGCCCTCCAGGCTGAGTCTATAGTGCTGTTGTTAGAGGCAGAGTAGCTGCACCAGCGGCCGGACCGGTCATCAAACCAACGCCAGTTATTACCATTGGGCTGCAGGTACTGGAGAGAGGGGAGGAAGAGAGAGGGAAGAAAGGAAGGAGAGAAAATTATTTTATTGTCCATGGGAAACAAGGAAATGTATATTTTCAGTGAGAGAAGGGTCAGGAAAAGACCAGCTATGGCAACACAATGGTAATCATATGCATATTCTATAGTCAGTTCATCTTTATGCGAGACTCGGAGGACATCATTCTTACCTTGTTCATCTGCGCTCTGCGTTTGGATGAGACGGCCATTTTCTCATAGAAGTCAATGATCAGCAACACTGGAGTGATCCACCTATAGAGAGTCACAGACAACATTCAGCCGTATTGAACATCGCAATTTGTCTAGGAGGAGCCAGGCTTATACATTTACTTCACCTGAAGTAATTCTCTCTAGTAAGGCATTGGAAAAAAGGAAAGAGATCGTTTATGCTGTTATTTCTAGCAGGACACTATGACACTATTTTTGAAGGGCAATCATGCAGGTGTGCCAGCTAGCTAATCTCGAGCGGTCCTCTCGTCAGTTTTCTGAGACAGATCCAGAGGAGGGGGTGGTACTGACTTGGGTGTCTGGATGTCCTTCTGCTCCTTGGCAGCCTGAAGACAGGGCTGCACCACCTCCAGCAGCTTGATGAGCACATTGAGGATCCCACTGTTCTCCACCACCCTGGCACACGACAGCTTCAACTCCTTAAGGAAAACAGGACAGCGTGGATCAGCATACAGGGCCAGTGAGTGAGTGTGAGTGAAAGGAATTGCTGTGCTTCTCTTTCTCTGCCATTACCTCAAACAAATATTTTGAGCAGTAGGATGTTTTTCTGTGTGTCTGTCTGTGTTTCTGTACCTCAAAGAGCAGTGTGAGCAGCAGGATGCGTGTTGCCAGGTTGGAGGCTTGGGGCAGGGTGGCCATCTGTCTGGTCCACTCGGACACCGTTTTGGTGTCGCTGGTGGTCAGGGGTACTGCTGCCTTGATCAGCACGTCTGCTGCCTCCCACACCTACACATCAGAAACATGACATAGAGAGGCTGGTATACTGATACTAAATGCATAATAACAAAGAAGTCTCTAAACACATTTGACTGCATCTATCCGGTGTATGTGAAATAATTTTTATATATATATATATATATATATATATATATATATATATATATATATATATATATATATATATATATATATATATATATATATATATATATTTTTTTTTTAAACTCGGGCATATCACACCTAGCTACACACACACCATGTTACTCACCTGGTTGACGACCTGTCGTAGGATGAGGTCTCTGTACTCGGGGCCGCTCCTCTTGATGGCGGTCATGAGCAAGTCACAGAGGCGATAGACGGTGTCTGGCAGCTCGTCCAGCAGGTGGAAGCAGCCGGGGAGCATGGAGTCAGTGAAGGCATGGAGCTCCGTAATGTCCAGGGGCTCGGCCTCCAGGAACCTCTCCAGGCAGCGAGCCTCCTCCTCCTCCGTACGCTCCCTGGCTCTCCTGTCATCCTCCTCACGACGACGCGCTGCCTCCTGAGAGAGAGAAAGATGGAGGTGGGGAACATGAGCGGATGTGGTGGTGAAGTGGCGGTCCAGAAACAACCCCTTGGCACAGAACAAATCTGAGAGCACTGTATAGACAGAAGCAATGTGGCTATTATTCTAATGAGCCCATCAACTGAAAAGACGACGGTTCAAACATAGAAATAGAACTCTAGATCTGTGGCTACAACAGTATTGCTTACATCTATCCACTACTTCCAGATGTACACATACCTAGGGTGTAGACTATACAGCTTGTTTCTGGGCTGGGCCCTGGTTATTCATTTATGAGCCTTCGTCTATTCACGTTTGAATTAATTCACCAATGTGTTCCCTCCGTATGGTGGTGTGCATGTCTAAGTGTGCATGTGTGGCGGCAAACCTCGGGCGAATCAGAGCGCTGCTCCATGCTGACCTCTTGTCCCAGAGACATGGCGATGGCTCTCATCATCTGGTCTTCTTCTGACATGGTCATGTCCTACAGACAGAGGGACATACAAGTACACTTAATATACACTATGGGAGGGGGGGACTGTAATCTGTAATCGCTCTCTGTGTGTGTGTGTGTGCGTGCGGTCGCACCCTGACGGCTCCGCTGAGTAGAGGAGGAGGGTGTGTGAGCAGGTACTCTGTGGCCTGCTCCATGGTGCTGGTGTTCACCAGGGCCTCCATGGCATGCTCTCTGGAGAAACCCATGTCCATCAGCTAGATAGAGGAGAGAACAAGGGTTACATAAGGTTAGAGGAGAGAGAAAGAGGGGCGAGGCCGGAGTCACAGGACAGGGTTAGAGCAGAGTTCCTTCTAGGACGTTTCTCCTAGCCACTGTGCTTCTGCCTCTGCATTGCTTGTTCTTGGGGTTTTAGGTAGGGTTTCTGTAGAGCACTTTGTGGCAACTGCTGGTGTAAAAATGTTATAAAATACATTTGATTGATAGATGGAGGGTGGAAGGGAGGAGAGAGCCACAGAGAGATCAGAGTGACCGGGGAGAATGAAAAAGAGAGCACAGAACAGAGAGCGAGCCAGAGAGCACATAAAATAGATTGGGACAGAGAGAGAAAAGGAGCAGACAGTGGCAGTGTGATCAGAAATCCTCACATACTTTATTTCATTGTTCATCCTTCCAGAATGACCTATCCATCCTTCCTAACCTCTACATAGCATGATTTCCTACCCTCTACCCAGTTCTCATGCCTCAATGTTTTGAAATTCAACCCATTTGATTTAAAGCAGGGCTCTTCTCACATATATCCTCCAAAACATGCCTCTGTCCACACACTCTCTCTCCCTCCCAAATGGCGCAGCGGTCTAAGACACTGCATCTCGGTGCATAAGGCGTCACTAGTCCCTGGTTCGATTCCAGGCTGCACTACATCCGGCCATGATTGGGAGTAGGGCGGCGCACAGCGTCATCCAGGTTCAGATGTCATTGTAAATAAGAATTTGTTCTCAAGACTTGCCTAGTTAAGTAAAATAAACGTTAAATCCCTCCTTAACCGTGACCCCGTGACAATTACAAGCACAAGAGAGCAGTATAAATTCGATAAAATGTGCCCACGCGCCAGTTAGCATCGAAAATAATGTGTAAGTTCAGCACAGTGTAGGAGAAAGCACGCACAGCTCAGGTCAAGTATAAATGGACTTTCAGATTCACACTGGCTGTGGAGCCAGCTAGCTGTATACCTGCTGTAGCTGCTGCTGGTTGACGTTTGGCTGCCTCTCCCTGCCTCCTCCCTGCCCCTGTCATAACAAGACAAAGTGGAGCAGGCCACGCCAGGGTGAGGGTTCAAGGGGACAATAGGTTGACAACAAAACAGTCCAATTTCATCTTATTACAACATGACCACCTTATTAGTTAACAAGACAGTGAATGTGCAACAGAGGCTATCAAATTGAAGCGTATCTTGCAATGCAAGCAATCATATCTACCAAAGCTGTCAAATGTCTAATGCCAATCTGTCTATGAGAAAAGCAATCCACCAAAAATACATTTCTATGAAGAAACAGTCCCAAAGTTAATGAAATCCCAAAACGCAAACTGATCAACACCCACACACTCCCCAACTCCCCTTGGCACCCCAACTTCCCTCCTGTCCCCTTACCTGCTGTAGCGGAACCTGGTTAACCTGTGGTTCTCTCCTGGGAGTAGAGTTACTAGAGTCCTCTGCTGCTTCACCTGGTGCAGGTGGTGCTGAACTGCCTCCGGTAGCCGGCCCTGACCCGGAACCTGCTGGCACCTCTGCTGCAGTCACTGCTGCTCCAGGGGTTCCTACAGCTCCAACTCCACCTATGTTAAATTCATGCATTTGAAATGAGTGTCCTTGGACAGTTCTTGTATGTTAATTTAATCCTTAATGTGGATAAACATTGTAAATTGTGTCAAATAATTCAGCTTTCACTGCTATTAATATCATTAAAACACAAAAAAATGTAAGTGATAAGTAGGCATTGGTCTGAAACCCAAAAATAAATGAAATTCCAATGAGCACCACAACTAATTCACCCATACTCTACCAAGGTTTTCCAGCACACATTCATGCTCTACAGTAGCTATTATATCCACGGGGCAGGTGGGTTTAGGGTCATGAAACAATGTGTGGATGAAGGGTGAGTGGGTGGCAGGCAGGTTGAACAAATAACATTTGTTTGTTTTTCTTTTCTTTTTTTTATAAATCATAAATTTATCATTCTTACGCAATTTATATTTCTAGGAAACATTTGAGGGTTGTTTTTCATTATTTTTAAGGCATCAGCGTTTGTGCATATATTATGATGACATTCTGACGTTTTTGTTTGTTTTGTTTTTTCGGCAGTTAGGGCACACTTTTTTCTTGAAGCCAGCCAAAGTTTTGGAGCTGAAGTTGAAGACCCTTTGCCCGTGATTGGTCAACTGTAGGGATTCTTCAATAAAGTCTTTGTAGTCATTCAACGAGAACTAATTTTCATGAACATTTTTCCAATGAGAAATACAGCACCAAGTATCTTAGATAAAAAGTGAGCGACTAAGATCTCCGCGGGGAAAAAAACAAAATGAATGACAGATTTCTTGAGTCACCTTAGATCAATTCTGACTCTTTTGAGGAAGTGTATATTGGCTCCGGTGTCTCAAAATGGACTAAGTTTATTTATTTTTCAAGCGGGTGATCTTTTATGGGAGTATGCTAGCTCACTTGATTGGTTTGCCTAGCCGCCAGCCGAACTGAAGCATGCTGACGCCTTTAGGCATTAGTGCGTAAGCCTAAACTTTAGGGCGTGAATTTAGGACTGTAGTCGAGATACATTTTAAAACATTTAATCATGAGTCATTTCCAAAATGATTTGGCTGCGCTACCCAGGGAGCTGATTTATCTAGAGGATGATTTAAACCACGCTAGAGAATGTTTTACTGATTTGCTCACTGAGGTAATGGACCATCATGCCCCAGTAACTTAAGAGCACAGTTGGGGTTTTAACAAAAATGATTTTATTAATTATAAAAATGATTGTAAAAAGGTATGGAATACAGTTAAGAGCTTACTTGGCACATCTATTTCATCATGCCCATCTAGTGTGGAGGTTGACAGGAAAACAATAACAAAACCAGATGATATTGCCAATCATTTTGCAGATTTTTTTTACTAAGAAAATCTATTTACTGAGCGATAATGTAAACACCCAATCTTCCAAACAAGCTATTGTCCAATGGATTGATGATGATATTATGAGCAAAAGAACCTGCTCTTTTATTCTACAAATGGTGTCAGTAGAGGAGGTGTTGAACCTATTGAAGTCATTACCTGATGGTAAATCTACAGGTAATGTGATCTTATGGAATATTTTGTACTTCGCTATGCTGCTCCCCAGATCACAGCGCCACTAAGACATATTTAATTGGTCACTGGAAAAAGGGACATTTGCAAATGTTTGGAAGCATGCTAAAATGTGCCCAATCCCGAAAGACAGCAAAGAACCCACCCATTACTCCTGCCAATAGTCAACCAATTAATCTACTCCCTTCACTCAGTAAGATTATTGCTTGGCCAGAACTGCCCCGGTCAACTGTAAGTGCTGTTATTGTGAAGTGGAAACACCTAGGCGCAACAACGGCTCAGCCACGAAATGGAGGGCACACAAGCTCACAGAACTGCACCGCCAAGTGCTAAAGCGCATAAAAATAGTCTGTCCTCGGTTGCAATTACAGAGTTCCAAACTGACTCTGGAAGCAAAGTCAGCATAATAACCTGAGCAGCCATGGAAGTGCATAATAACACCATGCGCAATGCCAAGCGTAGTGTGGAATGGTGTAAAGCTCGCAGTCATTGGACTCAGGAAACGCGTTGTCTGGAGTGATGAATCACGCTTCACCATCTGGCAGTCCAACGGACGTATCTGGTGTGGCGGATGCCAGGAAAACACTACCTGTCCCAATGTATAGCGCCAAATGTAAAGTTTGGTGGGTGAGGAATAATGGTCTGGGGCTGTTTTTCCATGGTTTGGGCTAGGGCCCTTATTTCCGGTGAAGGGAAATCTTAATGCTACAGCATACAATGACATTCTAGACGATGCAGTGCTTCCAACTTTGAGGCAACAGTTTGAGGAAGGCCCTTTTCTGTTTCAGCATGACAATGGCCCTCGTGCACAAGGCGAGGTCCATACAGAAAGGGTTCGTTGAGATCGGTGTGGAAGAACTTGCCTGGCCTGCACAGAGGTCTGACCTCAACCCCATATACGCCTTTGAGATTAAAGTGTGTTGAGTACCTCCAGTCAAGTTGATTTGCAATTCAAATCTTCTGTCGCTGAAACATTTGAGCATCAACCAATCCCTAATAATGTTGCCTTAGTAAAACGTAAGCTCACCTCCAGCTCCAGAGCTGGGGCCTACAGGCACCGTGGTGGCCCCTGGGCCACCCTCCTCCTCTGGCCGGGCCGTGCCCTCCCTCTCCTTGGCCAGCCGCTCCTGGATGACTGGTTCACCACGAAGGATGTGACAGAGTATGGCCAACATGGACTCAGCCATGCGGCCCCCGTACACTTTGAGGGGTTTCCTGTTCCACAGGCTTCGGATGCAGTTAAACGCCGCCTGAAAACAGTGAGTGGGTTAGTATTACATAGACTATGTCAAAATACACACTTCTTTGGTTACAACATGATTCCATGTGTGTTATGTCATAGTTTTGATGTCTTCACAATGTAGAAAATTATAAAAAATAAAGACAAACCCTTGAATGAGTAGGTGTGTGTGTGTGTATATATACATATGTATGTGTGTGTATATATATATATATATATATATATATATATATATATATATATATATATATATATATATATATATATATATATATATACACATACATATACATATATATATATGTATATATATACACATACATATACACATATATATATATATATATATATATATATATATATATATATATATATATATATATATATACACACACACATACATACATACATATATATATATATATATATATATATATATATATATATATATATATATATATATATATATATATATATATATATATATATATATATGTGTGTGTGTGTGTGTATGTATGTATATATATATATATATATATATATATATATATAAAAACCTTGTTTTTTTTAAAAAAGAAAAGCACTTTTTTTGTCCATTAAAATATAACATTTCATCAGAAATACACCGATTTTTAATGGAATATCTACATAGACGTACAGAGGCCCATTATCAGCAACAATCACTCCTGTGTTCCAATGGCACACGGTATTAGTTAATCCAACTTTAAAAACTGTTGTGTTGGTTAAAGAAGCAAGACAACTGGCCTTCTTTAGTCTAGTTGAGTATCTGGAACATCAGCATTTGTGGGTTGATTACAGGTGCAAAATGGCCAGAAACAAAGAACTTTCTTCTGAAACTCTTCAGTCTATTCCATGCGAGAAATTGCCAAGAAACTGAAGATCTCGTACAACGGTGTGTACTACTCCCTTCACAGAACAGCGCAAACTGGCCCTAACCAGAACAGAAAGAGGAGTGGGAGGCCACGGTGCACAACTGAGCAAGAGGGCAAGTACATTAGTGTTTAGTTTGAGAAACAGACCTAAACAAGTCCTCAACTGGCAGCTTCATTAAATAGCACCCGCAAAACAACAGTCTCAACGTCAACAGTGAAGAGGCGACTCAGGGATGCTGGCCTTTATGTGTATGTATTTATTTGCTTGAACCTTTATTTAACTATGCAAGTCACTTAAGAACACATTTTAATATACAATGACGGCCCATACTAAATGACCTTGAGCGCAAACTCAAACATCGCAGATGCCAATCAAGCAACCAAGAAACCACGTAACACACACACACCCTCTACCTTCTGAGTGACGATGAGGAACCGCAGGGCGCTGAATTGGGGGGTGGTAGGGGTAACCCCAGGGACCTTGACGGGCAGGCTGTGGGGTGAGTCCAGCACGGTACTGGGATTCACCATCTTCTCCACCAGCATCAGCCAGGCATCCAGAAACTCCCCTGTCCCGTCAGGAAGCTCAGTGTGCTCCAAGCCCTCAGAGACAGGCACCTTACCACCCATAGTAAGAGCCCAGTTAAATGTCCTGGGGAGAGAGAGGGGAAGGAGAAATGTGTCAGTGCTGCTGGGCAGAGAAACACATCATTATTGCCCATAGTTGTCCTGGTCAACTCACATGATCAGGTAAAACAAGGCCATACTCATAATGATTGTATTGACAATGCTGACAAAAGTAGTGCCAAAAGTCAATACGTATGTACAGTCCGGTAGTCAGCAACAGTAGTAGGGTTAGTTGTAGCTACAGGGCGTCGACAAATTCCATGCAAAGAAGTACCAACAACGCAAGTCTGTCAGATATTAATAGAGCTAAGCAAGGGTGCTCCACTCACTCAAAGAGCGCGTCATGTCCTCCGGAGCAGAAGAACTTCTGCAGCATGAGGTGGTAGGGGTACTTCCTCTCATCGAACAGCATGGGGGACGTGAAGCCCACCGAGCAGATGAAGAACGTCAGCCTGGAGAGACAAGTGATAATGTTAAAATTGACACTGGGAGCATTAAATCAGCCAATCGATAGATGGAGTTGGAATCGTTCTGACAATCGTAAAGCCTTGTAACCAAACTAACCTCTTGCCCCTCCTACATGTTACTTTTTTAAAAAACCTTTATTTAATTGGTCAAGTCAGTTTAGAACACATTGTTATTTACAATGACGGCCTACCCCGGCCAAACCCCAACAACGCTGGGACAATTGTGCACCGCGCTATGGGACTCCCAAGCACGACCGGTTGTGATACAACCCGGAATCGAACTAGGAGTCTGTAGTGACACCTCTAGCACTGAGATGCAGTGTCTTAGACTGCTGCGCCACTCGGGAGCCTTGAGTGATGATCTATGTACACAAGCAAACAGCCCTCTGGGCTTATCAGAAACAAGACAAAAGTATTACCAAATCTTATCCACCCTCTGAGAACTATAGAAGAGGTTAGCTTGTATGGGCTGATGGGATGATTTTCTTTAAGATTGGGTGTGACAGGGTAGATACTGACTGACTAGCGTACCTGAAGCGAGGGGTGGGGGTGTAGGGCGGGGGCTGCCAGCTGAGGCCCTTGGTAAGCAGCTTGGTGAGGGAGGAGGCGGTGGCCCTGGCGGCGGGGGTGGGGGCAGTGCCCGTGCTGGTGGCGTGGTGAGAGCGGCGCTGGCGGACTGGAGAGCCCACACACAGCTTCACCAGTAGACCAAAGAGTTCAGCCAGAGCCCGGCCCAGGCGAGACGATGCTGGAGGTGAGAGGGGAGAGTTACACACCTGTAGGAAAAAGACAGCTAGCGCTCCCAAATAAAGAATCGGTAGACATAGCGGAGGTGTTCCGACCTTCATCAGAGAGTTAGACACTTCTCACTAACGCAGAGATTCTGACCATACATCTCTCCATTTGGTGGGGATGCCATTCTACACTTCAATTATGCCAACTACCCAACTACAAATAAACAAAAATAACTTGAAAATAAAGAGAAAAATCTAGGATTTCCTCACCGGAGAGCAGTGGTTTGATCTGTTTGATGCGTGTGGCCATGGCGGGAGTCAGTTTAGACTTGGTCTTGGGGTCAGCGGTGCCGGCGGTCGGCTCGTCAGTCTCCATGGGGGCTAGTGTGTCCCCGTCCAACCCCATCCCCTCCAGGAGACCCGTGGCAGGGGGGTCCAAAGCAACAGTGTCAGAATCAGCTGGGGAGAGAGAGAGAGGCCTAGTGGTTAGAGCTAGTGGCGGCTGGGATGGAAGAGAAAGTTTGGCTAAAAGATCCTTCAGTTCTTTCTTTGCACATTGCTCAAACGATGCCCGACTAACATTCCGAAGTTGGCAGTTTTTTTCAGAATGTAAAGCACACTGCCAAACATTGCCCAACAAAATGTCCTATTGCATACTTAATGAATTAACGTTCATAAATATTTGATAATAACATTTTATTTTGGTTGTTTTTCCAGTAGGAGGTTGTCTTCATTACCAGGTCTCCTGGATCCTGAGGCGGTGGCTGTGGTGCTGCCAGATGGCTTGTCCTCCTTGGGAACAAGCTTCTGCATGTCAGCCTGGCCAAACTCACAGCCTGGGGGGAGACTGGAGGAGGAGAGGAGAGAAAGAGAAGGTTACTGTGTGTTGCTGGCTGAGGAAGAGAAAGCCAGAGAGAGAGAAAGAGAGAAAAGGGGAGAACCAGAGAGAGAAACCCAAGGTCAAAATAGATGGATAAAGCAAGAGGGGGATAAAGAGCCAGTAGGAGAGAAAGAGTCAGCTTAGTGTACCTGTTGGGTGTGCAGAGTGATAGCAGCACAGTGCTCTCCCAGACCAGAGAGCAGTAGAGCTGGCTCAGCTTATTGAGAACACTCAGACCTAGCTGGGAGCCCCATTGGTTCACACTGATGGCCCTGATC
Source organism: Oncorhynchus mykiss (assembly GCF_013265735.2). Classification (NCBI taxonomy): domain Eukaryota; kingdom Metazoa; phylum Chordata; class Actinopteri; order Salmoniformes; family Salmonidae; genus Oncorhynchus; species Oncorhynchus mykiss. Next base: position 39,899,411 of record NC_048580.1, on the reverse strand, counting down.
TCACTCTGTACAACACAAACAGGAAAAGAGACGGGACGGTTAATGCACCCACCACTATTAAGCAACAACAAAGCATCCCAAAAATTACATAAAAACCACAGACATGGTTATTTTGAAATCCACAGACAAAGCTGCAATATGTCGACAGTTGGTTGGTTATATATGGCTGACATCTTCAAATACTAATTAAGTGTATGTAAAATTCTGACCCCCCCCTGGGAATGTGATGAAAGAAATAAAAGCTGAAATAAATCATTCTCTAGTATTATTCTGACATTTCACATCCTTAAAATAAAGTAGTGATCCTAACTGACCTAAGACAGGGAATTTTTACTTGGATTAAATGTCAGGAATTGTGAAAAACTGTGTATTTGGCTAAGGTGTATGTTAACTTCTGACATCAACTGTATGTATGTATGTATGCGTGTGTGCGCGTGTGTGTGTGTGATAGAGCATTGCTGATTGGTTCCCAGGCTTCTTACCTGTCCTACCCTGCAGGTGTGCACGAACATCAGGATATAGGCGTGCGCAGCGGTGAGCGCGTGTAGCAGGGGCGTGGCGCGGGCCGACAGCGTGGCGTCGGTCACGTGACCGGCGGTGGCGAGCTCTCGGAGGAGCACAGAGCCCCCGGGGACCTCGATGGGGCGGTGGAGCGGCTCGAGGGCCGACAGGATGCTGTCCAGCTGACACAGCCCTTCCTGGAGCACCTTGGGCTCATGGGACAGGGTCTGGGGACCACGGGACAACACACGGCGCTTCAGTATCAATACAGCACAGTCACAGGGATCAGAGACTGAAGTTGGTTACATTTAATAGGTCACTCTGGAGTTTAGTCAAAAAACAGCAGCACCACACACAGGGGTCAGAGATTGAAGACCAGCACAGGTCTGGGATGCCCCAAGGAGCCTGGACTGTGGTCACAATATAGCAGTGTCAAAGGGAACCTATGGAACATAAGACCTTAATCACAATGAAAGATCAATGTAACATTTAAGTTCATATGCTCTTTTCTTAAGTGTCTATAGTTGTTGAGCTCTGCTTGAGCTCAGTCATTAACAAATTCAATGAAATCATATCCCCACATCTCCCCATGCTCCCAGTCTCACCAGTGTGGACTCTCAGACCCTGGCAGGGCTCATACCCCCATATCTAGTGCCAATTGTTTTGGTAGAGTTTTTAATTTTTTTTTAAAATACTGCTATTTCCAGCATTATCCACTAAATTTGCTGGAGGTTAAAAAAAAATCCTTAGGAATGTTACTTAAATTGACACAAGCTGTCTGCAATCTATCAATCAATGTCTGGTTGTTAATTGTACAAAGCCTATTTGGCAGGGAATACTATCTGTAGATCAGTGATTCGACACCTCACTTTGCTGAAGCTGATCCTCTCCAACGGACTCCGTTTAATCATTGACATATGTGGTAGCAAACTCGGGGTGTAGCCCTGACCAGGACTCAAACCCGGGTCCCAGCAACTGTTTAGCCAACAACTTCACCATTACGCAAGAGGTCCAAACCTCTTGGCCAACACTTTAAAAGGGCAATTCTACCACTTTTCAAACTCTTTTGTTTTTGATTGGAGTCAATTAATTGACACACAATTGGAGCTTGTGTTAATTAAATAAAATTTCCTAGGATTTTCTACCTTCAGCAAACATAGCTGGTAATACCGGTCAAATAAAAAAATGTGGAAGACAACAACCAACTAAAACAACAACCCATGTCATATCCCCATAACCCGTGTCAGGTCTCACCAGTATGGACTTGCAGACCCCGGCTACAGCCTGGCAGGCAGCTGATGTTGGGAAGTCTATGGGCAGGTTGGGTAGACCCAGGATGGAGACCAGGGGCAGGAGACCCTTCTGGTTGACAAACTCCTGACAGTGGTCGTCGGTCGTGTTGTTACTCAGGATGGACTCCACAAACTTCATCTGAGAGGGGAAACCAGGGAAGACTCATGGTACGGTACAGTATGTGAACAAAAAGTGCTTGATTAGACATTAGTAGAAAACAAGAGTCTACACACTAGTATAAAAAATAATAAATACGCTCCCAAAAGTGATTATTTTGTTTCAAACCTAGTACCAATGTGCAGATGTATTTTTTACACTAACAAGGGAAACTCATAATATGATTTGAGAGACTAGAATTGCTTCATTGACAAGTTTTGTTTAGTGGAAAAGGGACTTGATTTAAGTGTGCTTTTTAATTGTAGGTGAAAGAATGGGAAAGAACTTCGACACCACATACCACATTGAGAATGTAATCCATCAGAGGAATGGGTATCCTCTCTTCGGTGCCAACAACCCTATAGGAAAAACACCATCAGCATTCCAACTCCCCAACGCAAACACATGTAACAAAATGTGAAATGTAAAACATTATTGAATATAGAGGAAAAAATTAAATGTCAGAGGAGCAATAAATCCTGAATTGATCAGGAGAAATCACATCTCTGATTTAGTATGTCATACAGTTCAACTGGCACTGACTGTCTGTTGCTCTCTGGCTCCCCCTGCTGCTGGGTGAAGGTATGGAGCGCCTCCTCCTCCTCCTCGTCTTCGCTGGAGGCCTCCTCGGCGGCGTGGGAAGAGCGTGCCGGGGGCGCGGTCACGGTGCCATCAGTCTTCTGGATAGAGGGCTTCTGACAGATGTACTCCGGGGCTCGGCCCAGGTTACAGATCTCCTCCAGTAACTGGTAGAAGACAAGCAGGTGTTCATTTACTATACCGCGAAAAACTCTAGGGCCTAATAATGAATGGTTCCTGTTCAGATCACACTGATCCAGGTTAGTTTACTATGCAGTTAACATGGTCAATCTGAATGATCGGGGTCCTAGGTTTATTCGTGACCTGAAACTGTTAAACTGGGCCCTAGTTAAAAGCTGCAACAAGAGTTCAGTTTTTCCTGATGAAGTCATATTGTGAGGTAAAACTAGTCTAGACATGATCAATGGTAGAGTAGGACATTTAAGGGTTTCTGTGTCGGAGTATCCACGAAAATCATTTTGAGAACTCGAGTACCGTGAAATGGGGCTGAAGGTAAAAAAAAGTGAGCGGTATGCCAACAGTTCTGGTCATGAACCCATTTTCATTGCACTTGACATACAATAAACATCAGAGAGTTTGAAAGTCTGTCGGTACTTAAGCTCAAATTGAGTACTCGCGCCCATCCCTGATCAATGCTGCTGATCATTTCAGATTGTGAACCCACCTTGATGATGGCAGTAGTGGCGTCAGTCTTCAGAGTGGGTTGGTGTCTCATCAGTTCATCCACAGCACTGCCCAGGTTGGATGCCGTGTCTCCTGTAGAAACACACACATTAGAACGGTTACATACAGACAGACAATCTCATCTGAATCAACAGTGTAATGTGTCACCATACAACATAACTTGAACACACACACACACACATCTGTTTTTTCAACAGTGAATAGTGTTCCTTTAAGTTCACAGAGTCCTCTCAAAAAGTCTCACCATACTAGATTCCTAAAACACACCCACATCCCCTACACTCACCCAGAGGGTCAGAGCTGCGGCGTCGTCTCATGGCAGGCAGGTAGTCAGGTGACAGAAGCACCTTGAAGAGGCGCTCAAAAGGCTGGCATTGGACGAAGGAGTGCAGGCCTCGCGCGTTCAGGCACAGGGCACTGAACACGTTAGGGAGAGAACCAAGCACCTCCCGGGTGGCCGGGACCTGCAGAGAGAGAGACTGTGAGAGAGAGAAGGGAGAAAGAGAGAGAAAAAGAAGGGGAGGGAGAGAGTGAGAGACAGAGTGGCGAGGGGTAGGGAACAACTAGGAGGAGAGGGACTGGGAAGGAGGGTAGGGGGAGGCGCAGGGAATCAAAACATAAAGGCAATCAGGAGTGGGGGGGAGAACAGGAGGAAAGAGTGAGGGAGGAGAGGAGGTGAAACCAATGGGGGAGAATGACCGTTTCATGTAATGCTGTGTGGCAGAAAGGAGGAGGAGATGAGGAATGAGTGAAGTTGGAGAGGGAGGGAGTCTATCGCCTTATCCCGCTAGAATGAACGATATTCATCTTCTAGTGATCTATTGATAGGACAGGTGCCCGTCAGTCACAAAGCGACAGACAGGGAAACACTGCTGGTTTGTCAGTCTACTGTCTGTCCTGCCTCTCTACACATGTGTTATTTTTGTGCGCTGCGGTTGAATTTCTTTTCACAGAGGGAGAGCATGAGGAGTCTCCTGAGTGAATTTACACACCCCATGTAATGTACAGTGCCTTCAGAAACTATTCATAGCCCTTGACTTATTGTGCATTGTGGTTTTACAGACTTAATTCCAAATGGATTTTTTAAAAATCCTCACACATTTACACACAACACCCCAAAAACAGGGTAAGACATTTTTGAAAATCTATTGAAGAAATATCTAATTTACATTATTAGGTATTCACAACCCTGAGTCAACACGTTAGAATCTCATTTGGCAGTGATTACAGATGTGAGTCTTTATGGGTAAGTCCATAAGAGCTCCGCTTTGCGTCGCGCTGAAGAACAGCCCTTAGCCGTGGTATATTGGCCATATACTTATACACTTATTGATTAATTAGGTTATTGTCCTGCTGAAAGGTGAATTTGTCTTCCAGTGACTGTTGGAAAGCAGATGACCAAGTTTTCCTCTAGGTTTTTGACTGTGCTTAGCTCTATTCCGTTTCTTTTTATAAAATAAAAAAAACCTAGTCCTTGCCGATGACAAGCATACCCATAACATGATGCAGCCACCACCATGATTGAAAACATATATAGTGGTACTCAGTGACCTGTTGTTTGTGCCCCAAACATAACACTTTGTATTCAGGATAAAGCACATTTCCCTGTCACATTTTTTAAAAAATTTTTAACAGTGCTTTGATTCAAACAGGATGCATGTTTTGGAAAAAATGTATTCTGTACAGGCCTACTTTTCATTCTGTCATTTAGGTTAGTATTGTGGAGTAACTACAATGTTGATCCATCCTCAATTCTCCCATAACAGCCATTAAACGAAATGTTTTAAAGTCAACATTGGGCTCATTTCCTTCCACTTGAGCAACTGGAAGGACGTCTGTATGTTTGGAGTGACAGTGTAATTAATAAATGCACCATGCTCAAGGGGATATTCAATGTCTGCTTTAAAAAAACAAAAATAGATCTGCCAATCGGTGTCCTTCTTTGTAAGGCATTGGAAAAACTTCCTGGTCTTTGTGGTTGAAATGTATTGCTCAACTGAGGGACCTTAAGGATCATTGTACATGTGAGGTACAGAGGTAGTCATTCAGAAATCATGTTCAACACTATTATTGCACACAGAGTGAGTCCATGCAAGTTATTACATGACTTAGGCACATTTTTACTACAGAACTGATTTAGGCTAAACAAATGGGTTGAATACTTGACAAGACATTAATTAGCCATTCATTTTTTATTAATATGTATTTCTTGTTTTTAACAATTCCGTTTTGACATTATGGGGTATTGTGTGCAAGCCAGTATCACAAAATCTAAATGTAATCCATTTTAAATTCAGTCAAGGGGTGTGAATACTTTCTTAAAAAGGCACTAAGTGTTAACAATGAGGTGAAATCCACTTAGGCCCAATTATTGTTTTGTTGCGCATTCTTTTATTTTCTTTCGCATGTTTCATAGGCCTAAATAGCCAGCCATGGAATACGGGTTCATAGGCTATTTACTGTGCTTTGATTGACGACCGAACAGCGCGCTGACAAGTTTAAAAAAGATGTCGAACTGACAGAATAAAGTATATCTCCTATATCCCTTTGCTATTCATAAATACAAATGTAGTTATGCTTCCACGGCATTGAATCGGGACAAGTAAATTCAAGATCTCATTTGTATTTTCCTAGGATTTGAAGTAGAGCAATGGCCGATTAATTAGGGGCCGATTTCAAGTTTTCATAACAATTGGAAATCGGTATTTTTGGACACCGATTTGGCCGTTCAATTTTTTTTTTTTTACACCTTCATTTAATCCTTATTTAACTAGGCAAGTCAGTTAAGAACACATTGTTATTTTCAATGGCCTAGGAACGGTGGGTTAACTGCCTCGTTCAGGGGCAGAACGACAGATTTTCACAGTGTCAGCTCGGGGGATTCAATCTTGCAACCTTACAGTTAACTAGTCCAACGCGCTAACCACCTGCCTCTCATTGAACTCCATGAGGAGACTGCCTGTTACGCGAATGCTGTAAGCCATGGTAAGTTGCTAGCTAGCATTAAACATAAAAAACAATCAATCATAATCACTAGTTAACTACACATGGTTGATGATATTACTAGTTTATCTAGCGTGTCCTGCGTTGCATATAATCGATGCGGTGCGTATCGTTGCTCCAATGTGTACCTAACCATGAAGATCAATGCCTTTCTTAAAATCAATACACAGAAGTATGTATTTTTAAACCTGCATATTTAGCTAAAAGAAATCCAGGTTAGCAGGCAATATTAACCAGGTGAAATTGTGTCACTTCTCGTGTTCAGAGTCAGTGTATATGCAACAGTTTGGGCCGCCTAATTTGCCAGAATTTTACGTAATTATGACATAACATTGAAAGTTGTGCAATGTAACAGGAATATTTAGACTAATGGATGCCACCCCTTAGATAAAATACGAAATGGTTCCGTATTTCACTGAAAGAATAAACGTCTTGTTTTCGAGATGGTATTTTCCGGATTTGACCATATTAATGACCTAAGGCTCGTATTTGTGTGTGTTATGTTATAACTAAGTCTATGATTTGATAGAGCAGTCTGACTGAGCGGTGGTAGGCAGCAGCAGGCTTGTAAGCATTCATTCAAACAGCACTTTCGTGCGTTTTGCCAGCAGCTCTTCATTGTGCGTCAAGCATTGCGCCGTTTATGACTTCAAGCCTATCAACTCCCGAGATTAGGCTCGTGTAACCGATGTGAAATGGCTAGCTAGTTAGCCGGGTGCGCGCTAATAGCGTTTCAAACGTCACTCGCTCTGAGACTTGGAGTGGTTGTTCCCCTTGCTCTGCTTGGGTAACGCTGCTTCGAGGGTGGCTGTTGTCATTGTGTTCCTGGTTCAAGCCCAGGGAGGAGCGAGGAGAGGGACGGAAGCTATACTGTTACACTGGCAATACTAAAGTGCCTATAAGAACATCCAATAGTCAAAGGTTAATGAAATACAAATGGTAGAGAGAGAAATAGTCCTATAATTCCTATAATAATTACAACATAAAACTTCTTACCTGGGAATATTGAAGACTCATGTTAAAAGGAACCACCAGCTTTCATTTGTTCTCATGTTCTGAGCAAGGAACTGAAACATTAGCTTTCTTACATAGCACATATTGCACTTTTACTTTCTTCTCCAACACTTTGTTTTTGCATTATTTAAACCAAATTGAACATATTTCATTATTTATTGATGTATTATATTAAGTTAGAATAAGTGTTCATTCAGTATTGTTGTAATTGTCATTACAAATACATTTTAAAAAATATGTAAAAAAAAATCGTCATCGGCTTTTTTTTAGCCCTCCAATAAATCGGTATCGGTGTTGAAAAATCATAATCGGCCGACCTCTAATTTGAAGCACATGTCGAAACTTGACAGGGACCGCTCAAGTGACTCGTCAGTATAGCCTACTGATGGGTTGGGTTGTTTGCAAACAAACAGCTCTTTTTGAAAATAACCGAATCGCATTGGTGAGAGCCGTTCATTTGGCTCCCTAAATTTGCATACTGGTGGGCTACTATTGCTTATTGGCGATTATCTGCAGATAATTTAGGAAAACATTCAATGAAGATCATCATTGCAGGAACACTAGGTACTGGAGACAGAGCCTCATTCCATAATATCAATTAAAACAGATTGAAAGTTAGAAAAGATACTTATACGGTATTAAATATATTGATAAAACCTACTGATTTGATTAAAATGTAGACAATGGAGTAGTCAACTGCTTCCTTCTGTGTAGCAAAGCCCATATTTAACACTTGCCTCATTATATCCGTCACCCTCCCCTGACAATCACACCCACAACGACTGATTGACAGTGAAAACTGTTAAAGGGACAGTTCACCCAAATTACAAAATTACATTGATTTCCTTAATTAGGCAAGTCAGTTAAGAACAAATTCTTATTTACAATGACGGCCTAGGAACAATGGGTTAACTGCCTTGTTCGGGGGCAGAACGACAGATTTTTACCTTGTCAGCTCGGGGAATCCATCTAGCAACCTTTCGGTTACTGGCTCAACGCTCTAACCACTAGGCTACCTGATGCCCCTTACCCTAAGTGGCCACAGCAGCAGAGCCAATAAAATACAGAATTTGAAGAACAAACAATTGTGGCAATTCATATCTTGCAGTAAAACTGTAAATATGATTTGAATTTGAAGACCGGTTTAATGTTAAAAAAGATTATCGTACTTAGAAAATAGACCTGATCATATAGGCCAATAATACACTGAATTCATACATTTTCAGTCATTTTAATTGCAAAGTCACATCTTCCTACTCAATACCACAACTAATTTTACCAATCTGGGAGGTAAAGTCGTTAAGAGTATTCAATAATTTAACTGTGTATTTTGGATGGAATCAATACATTAGAATGTACCAGAGGCCACCAGAATAGAGCTAGTTCATCAAACCCCCGGACCGGAATTCCCTGGCTGGCTACTCCATGTACTTACAGACAACACTGAAGACTAGCTAATGTAGGCACACTGGCTGGACTGCTGTTAATGCATGAACCTGCTCTAAAAGAAAATGTGACATTTAAACATGTGTAGAAGAAGAGAGGGGTGGACAGGAGGGAGCAAGAGGAAATGAGGGGGGGGGGGAAGATCCGGTGAGCAATCAAAATGAGGGAGAGAGAGGAGAGAGAGTGACCCCGCATTCAGACACTAGCGGCAAAAAAAAAAACTCCCCGCAATTATCAACGCGAACCTGCATTGAAGACCATGGAGAGTGGACGTTGCTTTTCTGTTTTGAGTTCCTTTTCTGCACTGCTCTATTTTCTACACTCCTGTTGACATGTTCCACTTTCATCCAGCCAACCAGAAAAATGTTGGACAGTGATCTGTTTAGATTGGTTTAAATTCTTCCAAATACAGGAGGGGGAGAAACATTATATTAACACCTTCACTTGCAGAAAGGGTTTTTGCCACTAGTGTCTGAAAGCGGGGTGAGCCGAGAGGGGAGGGAGTGCTGTGCTACTCACGTCTTTGATGAGCAGGGCATGCAGCATGACATCAGTCAGACCGTTATCCTGCAGGGAGGAGAGCAGAGACGGCTCCTGGAACACAAACACTGTCACCACCTCCGTTGCTGTGGAGGAGAGAGGAGACGGAGGGAGAGCGTTTTAAAATCAGACCAAAAACTGAGACAATTTACACCGTTCCTTTTCGCTTAACATCAAAATGGCATATGATTTGATGGACTTTGGAGAATTGTCTCAAGTGAAATTAGTAAGCATACTATGCAATCTAATACATCTAAAACAAAGTAGAGGTCGACCAATTATGATTTTTCAACGCCGATACCGATTACTGGAGGACCAAAAAAGCAGATACCGATTAAATCGGCCGATTTTATTTATGTAATAATGATAATTACAACAATACTGAATGAACATTTTTATTTTAACTTAATATAATACATAAATAAAATCAACTTAGTCTCAAATGCATCATGAAACATGTTCAATTTGGTTTAAATAATGCAAAAACAAAGTGTTGGAGAAGAAAGTAAAAGTGCAATATGTGCAATGTAAAAAAAAAAAAAAAAAAGCTATCGTTTAAGTTCCTTGCTCAGAACATATGAAATCTGGTGGTTCCTTTTAACATGAGTCTTCAATATTCCCAAGTAAGAAGTTTTAGCTTGTAGTTAAAGGAATAATATGACAATTTCTCTCTTATTCCATTTGTATTTCATATACCTTTGACTATTGGATGTTCTTATAGGCACTTTAGTAATGCAAGCCTAATCTCGGGAGTTGATAGGCTTGAAGTCATAAACAGCGCTGTGCTACAAGCATGGCAAAGTAGGCTGTGATTCGATGATAAATGAACAGGCACCACATTGATTATATGCAATGCAGGACAAGCTAGTTAAACTAGTAATATAAACCATGTGCAGTTAACTAGTGATTGTTTAGATTGATTGTTTTTTAAATAGAAGTTTAATGCTAGCTAGCAACTTACCGTGGCTCCTTGCTGCACTCGTGAAAACAGGTGGTCAGCCTGCCATGCAGTCTCCTCATGGAGTGCAATGTAATCGACCATAATCAGCGTCCAAAAATGACGTTTACCGATTGTTATGAAAATTTGAAATCGGCCCCAATTAAATGGGCCATGCCGATTAAAATCGGTCAACCTCTAAACCGAATATCACTGAAGAACGTGTGAACTGAGTACTCACCCAGTAGGAAGAGAGAAGGTCCATAGTACTCGGCATTACTGATGATGTGCTTGAGTGAGGTAGGCAAGGACCCGTCCATGACTGGAGAATAGAGGCCATACAGAGACACGACGGTTAGTCAGGCTATGTCCAGGGGGTATTCATACAATCATACATCATGGAATATATAGTGCCTTCAGAAAGTGTTCACACCAGTTGACTTTTTCCATATTTAGCTGTGTTACAGCCTGAATTTAAAATTTATTAAAATGAGATTGTGTCATTGACCTACACACAATACCCAATGTCAATGTGGAATTTTGATTTTTAGAAATGATAAGAAATTACTTAAAAATGAAAGCAGAAATGTCTTGAGTCAATCCCTTTGTTATGGCAAGCCTAATTAAGCTTAAGCGTAAAAATCACATAAGTTGCATGGACTCATTCTGTGTTCAATAACATGTTTTAAAAAATTAACACCCCATCTCTGTACCCCACAAACAAAATTATCTTTAAGGTCTCTTAATCGAATAGTGAAATTAAAGCACAGATTCAAGCACAAAAACCAGGGAGGATTTCCAATGGCTTCCAAAGAAGGGCACCGATTGATAGATATGCAAAAAACAAAAAAAGCAGACACTGAATATCCCTTTGAGTGTGGTGAAGTTATTAAATTAGTCTTCGGATGTTATATCAATAGACAAGTCGCGACAAAGATACATGCATCCTTCCCAACTCGGTTGCCGGAGAGGAAGGAAACCGCTCAGGGATTTCACCATGACGCCAATGGTGATTTAAAAACTAGTTAATGGCTGTGATAGTTCTCCTAAGGAAGGATCAACAACCCTGTAGTTACTCCAAAATACTAACCTAAAAGAGAGTAAAAAGAAGGAAACCGGTACAGAAAAAAATATTCCAACACACACATCCTGTTCGCAACAAGGCACTGCAAAAAATGTGTCAAAGAAATCAACTTTTTGTCCTGAATACAAAGCATTATGTTTGGGGCAAATCAAACAGCACATCACATCACTGACCACTTTATATTTTCAAGCATGGTGGCTGAATCATGTTATGCTTGTCAACGGCAAGGAAACTTTTTTGTTGTTGAAAACCCCCCAGAAACAATACAGCTAAGCACAAGAAAAATCCTAGACGAAAACCTTGTTTAGTCTGCTTCCAACAGACACTGGGAGACAAACTCCCCTTTCAGCAGGACAATAACCTAAAACACAAGGCCAAATCTACACTGGAGTTGCTTAAAAAAAATACATAATTGAATGTTCCCAAGAGGCCTCGTTACAGTTTTGACTGAAATGGGCTTGTAAATATGTCAAGACATGAAAATGGCTGTCTATCATTGATCAACAAAGAACTTGACAGGGTTTTAAGAAATATATATATTCTACCATACAGGTGTAGCAAGGTAGCAGCTACTCTTCCTGGGGTGCAAACAAGATTAAGGCAATTATACTGAACAAAATATAAAAACGCAACAATTTCAAAGATTTTACTGAGTTACAGTTCATACAAGGAAATCAGTCAATTGAAATAAGGCCTTAATCTATGGTTTTCAGATTACTTGGCAGGGGTGCAGCCATGGGTGGGCCAGACCCACCCACTGGGGAGCTTGGCCCAGCCAATCAGAAAGAGTTTCTCCCCACAAAAGGGCTTTATTACAGATATAAATATAAAATCTGGTGCTCTGGTGGACATTCCTGCAGTCAGCATGCCAACTACACGCCCCTTCAAAACTTGAGACATCTGTGGCATTGCGTTGTATGACAAAAGTGCACATTTTAGGGTGGCCTTTTATTGTCCCGAGCACAAGGTGCACCTGTATATTTACACTGCTGTTTAATCAGCTTGTTGATGTGCCACACCTGTCAGGTGGATGGATTATAATGGCTAAGGAGTAATGCTCACTAACGAATGTAAACAAATTTGTGCACATTTGTGCAAAATCAGCTTTGAATAGAACATTTCTGGGATTTTTTATTTCAGCTCATGAAACATGGGACCAACACTTTACATGTTGCGTTTATATTAATTCAGTGTACATCACAACAACAAAAAAACAGCACATTGTACAACACATTTTTACACCACTCTAATCTACAAAAAACATTTGTAAGACCACAAAATTATGTGTTTGTGTGTCTCTCTTCAGTCCACGGTGTTCCATAAGGTGTTTTTACTGCTTGCATGAGTTACTTGATGTGGAATAGAGTTCCGTGCAGTCCTGTGCGTTTCCCCAGTCTCTGTTCTGGACTGTTCTGGGAACGATGAAGAGACCCCTGGTGGCATGCCTCGTGGTGCATGTATGGTTGTCTGAGCTGTGTGCAAGTTGTTTGAACAGACAGCTCAGTGCTTCAACATGTCAACACAGTAGTGACGCAGTCAATCTCTCCTCTACTTTGAGCCAGGAGAGACTGACATGCATGTTATTGATGTTAGCACTCAGTGTACAGTTAATGGCCAGCCGTTCTGCTCTGGGCCCACTGTAATTTACCCATGTCCCTCTCTGTGGCACCATAGGACTGGGCAGTCATCCAGATGCGAGAAAACAAGGGCCAGACGGACCATTTTTGCTGATAGCGATGTCAAGAAAGCAGAGCAGAGCTTTATTACAGACAGACCTATCCTTATCTTAGCTACCTTTGCATCAATATGTTTTACAATTCAGAGTTACAGCAAGCAGCTTAGGGACCTCAACTTCCACAGTATTCATTACATTGATTTATTTGAGGTTTAGGGTTTTGTGAATGAAGTCCCAAATAAAATGCTTTTCGATTTTTTAAATATTTCAGACTAGCTTATTACTTGCAACCCATTCTAACACTGACTGCAGCTCTTTTTTTTAAGCGTCACAGTGATTTCACTTGTTGTTGTAGCTGACGTGTATTATGCTGAATCATTAGCAAACATAGACAAAGGCTTTACTCAGTGCCAGGTCATTAGTAAAGTTTGAAAAAGTAAGAGGCCTAGACAGCTGCCGTGGGGAATGCCCGACTACCTGGATTATGTTGGAGATACTTCCATTAAAGAACACCCACTGTTCTGCTAGACAGGTCATTCGCGATCCACGATATAGCAGAAGCCATAATTTTTTTCAGCAGCAGATCAATAATCTCACAAATTTAACTGAACTATAACAAAACCACTCCCAATCTTCTTAATATCAATTTATTTCAGCCAATTATCAGTCATTTGTGTAAGTGACGCACATGTTTAGTGCCCTTCCCTATAAGCATACTGAAAGTCAGTTAATTAGTTTACTGTGAAAAAGTAAATTTTTTCCAAAAGTTTATAAAGAGTTGGCTGAGCTCTTAGAGACTTAACCCAAAAGATTCATAGCTGTAATCATTGCCAATGGTTTTTCAAAAATGTTTTGACTCAGGGGTGCAAATATTTATCTAATCAAGATAAGTTTATAAAAAGTTAAAAATAAAACTAATTATTTATTTCTCTAAAATCAATCAATTTTAATCCCACTTTCTGAAAGCACTGTATTCAGATATGGCCTTCATGGTTATGAATAGTCTTCCACTTCAATTTGTTGAAGCACCATTTCCTACTATCAGTATTAGAACCCCTTAACCCTTAAGGGTGGCAGGTAGCCTAGCGTTTAAGAGTGTTGAGCCAGTAACCCGGTCGCTGGTTCAAATCCCCAAGCTGAAAAATCTGTCAATGTGCCCTTGACCATGGCACTGAACCCTAATTGCTCCTGTAAGTTACTCTGGATAAGAGTGTAAAGCAAAAGACTTACAATGATCATATAGGGCCAGTTACCCCAGATAGCTTAAAGTAGCTGGCCAGAGTTCCAGAAATATGACCTATAATTGACTACAATTTGAATGAAATACATTTCCTTCCTTCCAAAAAAAAAAGAAAAGATAATTAAGGATGTTAAGGGGATTTTGTTCCCCTGCTAGGCCTGTCAGGAAACAGAATGGTGTGGGCGTATACCAGTCAACAGCTGATTTGCCAGCTCAGCCAATGGAATCTGCTCACACTTGGATATTCAAATTAGCTACTAACTCCACTTGGGGCTAGTAGGCTATCTGGGTTTTACACATGTGGCAGCTTAACCAAGTTAAATAGTGTGGATGGATTAAGGATTTGGAAAAGCATTACGGAACTACTAGAGTACTTTACTATAAACAGCAATTAATGCGGACTGATTATTTCACAAACGTGAGTGGTTTGTCACTATTCTTGATATTTTTGTTGTTAGTTACCTCGACTATCAGTCAACAAAAGCTAGCTAGGTTTCCTCAATATCAATACAAACCACAGGACTTGAAATAGAAGTGACTGGTGAGGTAGTTGTATAGGCTTTGTCCACTTTGCTAACACCAGCTGTGGATTGATTAGCTTGCTAGCTAGATTCTGTGTAGTGTGCACTCCTGAGCCCATGGTAGATTCTCAGACTTAGCCCACTCCTCTGTCCTCCCTACTTTTGAAAAAGGTCAAAGGTAATCGAGGAGAGGAGGCGGAAATACGGAAAACAAATGCGCTTGTATGAAATGAGACTCGTTGTCCATGAGCGCGTCGTCGGGCAAATGGCTTTTGCAGAGGAAACCTAAAATGTGTAACATTTTTCACTTGTTGTGGTAGACCATTTATAGATAAAATGATAAGTATCATATGGACCTTTGCTCTTTTGTTCTCTATTGAGTCTCAAGCAAGGGGGAGGCCGATGACATCACTGATTTCCATCAGACCAACTCCTTGAAGTTTGTCGTTGTCAAAAGAACATTATTTTGCTCAAACCATTGTTTTTTACCCTTTAGTGTGTACTTCACTGTATTTATACTTGGGATATCACTTTTCAAAAGTTTAATAATAGCTGCAGGATGCCTAAGTCTAGAGAATCTCCATTGATCATGCATTTTATAGAGCGTGGTTATCATAGATCACTCACCGTGGCGGATGCCATCAGAGAAGGCAGGGTCCTGGATTGCTTTCTTTAAAAAGTTTAACATTGACTTCAACAGAGCGGCCCTCTGGGGAATACACTGGACGCCTGTAAGGAGAAAAGCCATGGGAGATGGTCAAAGTGGGAGACGGTCAACATGGAGTGTGTGCATGCCTTGCCTTCCCCAGTACGTGCTTGAGTGTGCGTGCGATAGCCTAAGCTGAGGGATTGTGTTTGTGCGAGTGTTGCATGCGTGTTCCTCGGCGTGTGTCTGTGTACCTGTACGGGGCGTGCTGGAAGTGTTGCTGAGTCCTCTGGGATCGGTCTCAGGTCTGGAGCCAGAGGAAGTTGAGGGACCAGGGCTGCTCTCCATCCTCTCTTCTGACACTGTTAGGAATACACAGTGTTAGCAGCCACAACACAAAGCTAACAGCCATGACACATCAACTCTGGACCTATATTAGCAACCATAATGCAGACATGGAAGAAGTGGGTAAATTGAGGCCATTTAACTTTTAATTTAGGGGGCTCATTAAAGTCGTGGCAACCATAACACTACAACGCGTAGCACGACAGCCCGCTTGGAGTTTGCCAAAAGGCACAGAAAGGAGTCTGACCATGAGAAACAAGCATCACGCCTGGAGGAAACTGATGGTGAAGAATGGTGGCAGCAGCATCATGCGGCAGGGACTAGTTGACTAGTCAGGATCGAGGGAAAGATGAACTGAGCAAAGTACAGTCGTGGCCAAAAGTTTTGAGATAGACAAAAATATTAGTTTCCACAAAGTTAGCAGCTTCAGTGTCTATATATATTTTTTGTCAGATGTTACTATGGAATACGGAAGTATAATTACAAGCATTTCATAAGTGTTAAAGGCTTTTATTGACAATTACATGAAGTTGATGCAGAGTCAATATTTGCAGAGTTGACCCTTCTTTTTCAAGACCTCTGCAATCCACCCTGGCATGCTGTCAATTAACTTCTGGGCCACATCCTGACTGATGGCTGCCCATTCTTGCATAATCAATGCTTGGAGTTTGTCAGAATTTGTGGGTTTTTGCTTGTCCACCCGCCTCTTGAGGATTGACCACAAGTTCTCAATGGGATTAAGGTCTGGGGAGTTTCCTGGCCATGAACCCAAAATATTGATGTTTTGTTCCCCGAGCCACTAAGTTAACACTTTTGCCTTATGGCAAGGTGCTCCATCATGCTGGACAAGGCATTGTTCATTACCAAACTGTTCCTGGATGGTTGGGAGAAGTTGCCCCAAACAATCAGAAAGGGGATTCAAAGAAAATGACTTTACCCCAGTCCTCAGCAGTCCAATCCCTGTACCTTCTGCAGAATATCAGTCTCTCCCTGATGTTTTTCCCGGAGAGAAGTGGATTCTTTGCTGCCCTTCTTGACACAAGGCCATCCTCCAAAAGTCTTCGCCTCACTGTGCGTGCAGATCCACTCACACCTGCCTGCTGCCATTCCTGAGCAAGCTCTGTACCGGTGGTGCCCCGATCCTGCAGCTGAATCAACTTTAGGAGGCGGTCCTGGCGCATGTTAGACTGTCTTGGGCACCCTGAAGCCTTCTTCACAACAATTGAACCTCTCTCCTTGAAGTTCTTGATGATCCGATAAATGGTTGATTTAGGTGCAATCTTACTGGCAGCAATATCCTTGCCTGTGAAGCCCTTTTTGTGCAAAGCAATGATGACGGCACGTGTTTCCTTGCAGGTAACCATGGATGACAGAGGAAGAACAATGATTCCAAGCTCCAACCTCCTTTCGAAGCTTTCAGTCTGTTATTCGAACTCAATCAGCATGACAGAGTGATTTCCAGCCTTGTCCTCATCAACATTCACACCTGTGTTAACGAGAGTATCACTAACATAATGTCAGCTGATCCTTTTGTGGCAGGGTTGAAATGCAGTAAAAAAAAATTTGGGGGATTCAGCTCATTTGCATGGCAAAGAGGGACTTTGCAATTAATTGCAATTCATCTGATCACTCTTCATAACATTCTGGAGTATATGCAAATTGACATCATACAAACCGAGGCAGCAGACTGTAAAAATTCATATTTATGTAATTCCCAAAACATTTGGCCACCACTGTAAAGAGATCCTTGATGAAAACCTGCTCCAGAGCACTCAGGACTACAGACCGGGCCGAAGGTTCACCTCCGAACAGGACAACGACCCTAAGCACACTGTCAAGACAACACAGGAGTGGCTTCGGGACAAGTCTCAATGTCCTTGAGTGGCCCAGCCAGCCCGGACTTGAAACCAATCGAACATCTCTGGAGAGACTTGAAAATAGCTGTGCAGCAGTCCCTCCCCATCCAACCTAACAGAGCTTGAGAGAATGGGAGAAACTCCCCAAATAGAGGTGTGCCAACCTTGTAGCATCATACCCAAGAAGACTTGAGGCTGTAATCACTGCCAAAGGTGCATCAATAAAGTACTGAGTAAAAGGTCTGAATACTTATGTAAATGTGATTTCAGTTTAGTTTTTGTGCAAAAATTTCTAAAAACCTGTTTTTGCATTGTCATTATGGGGTATTGTGTGTAGATTGATGAGGGGGGAAAAACGATTTAATCAATTTTAGAATAAGGCTGTAAGTAACAAAATGTAGAAAAAGTCAAGGAGTCTGAATATTTTCTGAATGCACTATATTGTGTAATGTGACAAAACTGCACATTTTAGAGTGGCCTTTTATTTACCCCAACACAAGGTGCACCAGTGTAATGATCATGATGTTTAATCAGCTTCTTGATTTGCCATACCTCTCAGGTGTATGGATTATCTTGGCAAAGGAGAAATGTTCCATAACTGGGGATGTAAACAAATTTGTGCACAATTTGAGAGAAATAAGCTTTTTTGTAAGTATGGAACATTTCTGGGATCTTTTATTCCAGCTCACGAAACATGGGACCAACACTTTACATTGTGTGTTTATATTTTTGTTCAGTGTAGTCAATGTGAAACATTCTTACGAGAGTTAAAACATCTTATATGGCCGCGTTTTCACAAATGTTATTATATAATCGTCAAGCCCATTCAAAAGATAAGGGGACAGGACCTTGATATACAGCGGAAGGGGCAGTTACTTTCACAGGGTTTCATAGCCATGTTGATCCCTTATTATAATCTGAACAAATGTAGGCCTACACCCAAAAATAAAAACAGTTTATTGACAACAATAGAAAGAAAAAAAAAAGAGCTTACTGCTTTCTGACTGGCCGTCCATGTCCGTGTCCATGTCCTCAGATTCTACGGTGGAGTTGGGTCTCTGGATCTTTGGCTTGATGACAAAAGGACACTCTTTCCTAGACAGGTCTACCTCATGCTGCAGCGAGAGAGAATGATTGGGGGAAAAAGGGGGTGAGAGGGAAGGAGAAAGAGGGAGAGAGAGAGAGCAAGGGAGTAAGTGAGTACACGAGTTTGGCACATGTTTGTTTTCAGCAGTGACTGAGCTGAGTAGCCAGACCCCAGTGCTGCATCAGGGACCCGGGAAGTGAGGTGCATCACCCACTCAGTATTTCCCAGGTTATTTATATAACATAATTATTATTCCCCGGGTGGGGCACAAAGGCCCCAGATGCATCTTCCAAGCCCTCTGGCAACATGTCAATTGAAAATAAGTGTTTTTTGCTGGGGGCAACAGATAGGCATAGGAGCATGCCCTGCCTTGTATACGTCCCTACGTCCCCTGCTGATAAAGATGTTAAGGCCGGTGTGTGTTTGGGATGGGTATAGTCGACGCAATGCACCCCATAAAATGACATACCGTATCCCTTCACAGGTTCATGCCTTTGTTATTGTCAGCCAATCAAAGTGACAGCAGACAGTTGCTCTACGTGCAGCAAGCAACATAGAAGACCTCTAACCAAGGCAAAATTAAATTTAAAATGACAGAATTAAGTCAGCTAAAAGAGAAGGAGTAGGGTACAACAAGCAACCATCAGGTAGGCTGTTTAATCAGAAAGGCGTAGACAAGGGCAAGAAGCACAGCAAAATAGCTGGCTATCTCAGCTAACTTCTTTACATCGATTTGATGCAGTCAAGACCGGCTCTACCAGATGGGATGATAGATAGACAAACGTGTAGATGCCGTAGGTTAGCTAGCGCGAGTCTGTATGGCTACCCTCACTCTCCCCCTCCTGTGTCAAACACACCGGTCCCTGCCCATCCCCGCACTGCTGCAAGCAAGCAGAGCGGCACCTCTCACACACACATATATATAATATATAATACATATATATATATAATATATATATACATATACATATATATATATATACATATATATATATATATAATATATATATACATATACATATATATATATATATATACATACATATATATATATATATATATATATATATATATACACACACACACACACACACACACACATATATATATATATATACATATATATATATATACATACATATATATATATACATACATATACATATACACATATACATATATATATATATATATACATACATACATATATATATATATATACATACATACATATACATATATATATACATATATATATATACATACATATACATATATATACATACATATATATATGTATATATATATATATATATACACACACACATACATACATACATATATATATATATATATATATATATATATATATATATATATATATATATATATACACACACACACATACATACATATATATATATATATATTTTTAAACATGTATTTCAACTATCTGAAAATCAAGAAATATTTCAGGATATTATTTCAATAGTGAAATTATTTCAAATGCCCATCCCTAGTGTGTGTTACCCTACCTCCAGCCTGCTGATGAAGATGGTAAGGCCAGTGTGTGACTGGAAGGCTGCCATGTCCAGATTGGTGATGAGGTCCACCACTCGGACCGCACGCGTCACAAACGTGATCTGGTCCTGCTCGTCCCCCAGGAACTTGATCACCTAAGGAAGAAGTAGGCAGTAGATAAGACTGTGTGCATACAAACAGTACGGGGCAGATTCCCAGACCCAGATTAAGCCCATTCTGGTTTTAGAAAACAATTCAGCTCCTCTACTTCTGCACTAAAAGGCGTGCTAAATGTGATCTTAATTGGGGTCCCTATGGCACATAAGAAGGACGGAAAAATGTAGGGCTGCTCAGCCTTTTTGCAGAGTGAGCCATTCAGAATGCTGGACCGGACATAGATTCGGTGCCAATCAACAGATCTTCAAAATGTCACACACCTGCACAGAATGTGTGCCCATCAAACATACTTGGTGAAACCAGGCCAGCTCAGCAGAATGATATGTATAGTTTGCTTGGTGAGTAAATTGCCCCCCCCCCCCCTCTTTTACACTGCTGCTACTGTTATTATCTATGCATTATCTAAACATATCACTTTAATAACTCTACCTACATGTGCATATTACCTCGACTAACTGGTGCCCCCACACATCGACTCTGTACCCCCTGTATATAGCCTCGCTATTGTTATTTTACTCCTGCTGTTTAATTATTTGTAACTTTTGGTTAAGGGCTTGTAAGTAAGCATTTCAATGTAAGGTTGTATTGGGCGCATATGTTGTATATGTGACAAATATATATTTTTACCTTGAGCAGGGCTTCCATCATCCCACAGGAGACCAGGGCCTCCCCCCCAGCATCGTAACTAGCCAGGTGGTAGAGGAAGGAGAACAGCGCCGTGGCAAACTGGTGCGGGTACGGCTCCATCAGAGGGTCTGAGGAGACAACCACAACAACAGGTTACAGAGGGGACTTGCTTCCACCTGAACAGTGAAGCCAAGAATAGGAGCAGGGTGAAACTCCCAAACACACGTCACCTAAATTGGCTAAGGATAGAATCCCACCCTACCTATGACCTTAATTCTACATCTCCTCTAGAACTGTATTGGCATCTCCTTTCAGAACGGTCTAGAAAAAACTAAAGTAGACATTTCACAGTATGTCTGTGACTCACCGATCATGGCCTGTATGCAGTTGCGCACCAGTACAGGCAGGAAGCCGTGGTAAGAGGCTGTGCCGGTGCAGTCGATGATGTTGGACAGCTTGGGTGTCCTCTCAAGGTGCACAATGGACGTTAAGGTGCGTAAAGACGCTGCCTTTATGTCCTGTTGAGAGACAGGAGGACTCTACATTCAGTGGGGTAAAGTATTTAGTCAGCCACCAATTGTGCAAGTTCTCCCACTTAAAAAGATGAGGCCTGTAATTTTCATCATAGGTACACTTCAACTATGACAGACAAAATGAGGGGGAAAAAAATCCAGAAAATCACATTGTAGGATTTTTAATGAATTTATTTGCAAATTATGGTGGAAAATAAGTATTTGGTCAATAACAAAAGTTTCTCAATACTTTGTTGTATACCCTTTGTTGGTAATGACAGAGGTCAAACGTTTTCTGTAAGTCTTCACAAGGTTTTCACACACTGTTGCTGGTATTTTGGCCCATTCCTCCATGCAGATCTCCTCTAGAGCAGTGATGTTTTGGGGCTGTTGCTGGGCAACACAGACTTTCAACTCCCTCCAAAGATTTTCTATGGGGTTGAGACCTGGAGACTGACTAGGCCACTCCAGGACCTTGAAATGCTTCTTACGAAGCCACTCCTTCGTTGCCCGGGCTGTGTGTTTGGAATCATTGTCATGCTGACAGACACAGCCAGGTTTCATCTTCAATGCCCTTGCTGATGGAAGGAGGTTTTCACTCAAAATCTCACGATACATGGCCCCATTCATTCTTTCCTTTACACGGATCAGTCGTCCTGGCCCCTTTGCAGAAAAACAGCCCCAAAGCATGATATTTCCACCCCCATGCTTCACAGTAGGTATGGTGTTCTTCGGATGCAACTCAGCATTCTTTGTCCTCCAAACACGACGAGTTGAGTTTTTACCAAAAAGTTATATTTTGGTTTCATCTGACCATATGACATTCTCCCAATCTTCGTCTGCATCATCCAATGCTCTCTAGCAAGCTTCAGACGGGCCTGGACATGTACTGGCTTAAGCAGGGGGACATGTCTGGCACTGCAGGATTTGAGACCCTGGCGGCGTAGTGTGTTACTGATGGTAGGCTTTGTTACTCTGGTCCCAGCTCTCTGCAGGTCATTCACTAGGTCCCCCCGTGTGGTTCTGGGATTTTTGCTCACCGTTCTTGTGATCATTTTGACCCCACGGGTGAGATCTTGCGTGGAGCCCCAGATCGAGGGAGATTATCAGTGGTCTTGTATGTCTTCCATTTCCTAATAATTGCTCCCACAGTTGATTTCTTCAAACCAAGCTGCTTACCTATTGCAGATTCAGTCTTCCCAGCCTGGTGCAGGTCTACAATTTTGTTTCTGGTGTCCTTTGACAGCTCTTTGGTCTTGGCCATAGTGGAGTTTGGAGTGTGACTGTTTGAGGTTGTGGACAGGTGTCTTTTATACTGATAACAAGTTCAAACAGGTGCCATTAATATAGGTAACGAGTGGAGGACAGAGGAGCCTCTAAAATAAGAAGTTACAGGTCTGTGAGAGCCAGAAATCTTGCTTGTTTGTAGGTGACCAAATACTTATTTTCCACCATAATTTGCTAATAAATTCATTAAAAATCCTACAATGTAATTTTTTTTATTTTTCCCCCTCAATTTGTCTGTCATAGTTGAAGTGTACCTATGATGAAAATTACAGGTCTCTCTCATCTGTCTAAGTGGGAGAACTTGCACAATTTGTGGCTGACTAAATACATTTATCCCCCACTGTATACCATTCAGGGCTCCCACTCAAATCACATTTACTCTGTTTTATGACTGGGGAAACTCTTCAGGGACGTATACAACGCCGAGACAATAGTGATGGTATTATAAAATTTCATTCAAAATCATTGGCCAAAAATGTACTACACATTATAGTACAACTATAAACATCATATTGTTAATTGTCAACATCACAATCTTCTATAAATTACATAAATACTGAACCAACAACATCGACCAGTCATGGGAACATCGTACACACGCGACATGATTGCAGTCACAATATCGGGCTCCAATTTCACACCTACTACGGTATTGTGACAGTAGTACAGCGGACACAAGGGGAGAGAGAGAAGGGGAGAGAGACAAAAAGGTGCATCTTACCACAAGCTGTTTGTCTGTAATCTGTAGCACGTCCACCAGCTCCTCTATCAAGCCGTTGTAGAGAATACTGTTGGCAGACTCCTGGAGTGCATTGGAGTACACTGGGGAAAACGAGACCGCCATAACAATTAAGTTAGCGAAGATATTTCAAAGGAATCATTGACATGAAATGCATGATGAAAAGTATTGGCTTCATTGATCCGCAGCTACAACACAGACACCAGCAAACATCAGGAACACTCAGACACGAGTACTGATGGGCCTATTTGGCACTGAACAAGGTGGTGGAAACTGTTGAATTATATTGAGCCGGTAACTCAATAACAGGACTGCAGATGAGAATTGGCCATGTAGCTCCAATCTGGTACATTGTACGTGATCCGGGTGAAATAAACACGCTTACCCAGGATAGAGATGGCGTGGAGCCTGGCCTGTACAGCTTGTAGTCTCTTCTTGTGGTTGGAGAAGCCGTGGGCCAGTCTGATGTGCGTGAACAGCAGGGTCTGCTTGTCTTTAGGGATGTTGTACATCACCGTCAGAGACTCCATGATCTCACTGGGACTCTCAGAGATCTGGAAACACCACAGGGAGGTTGGGTGAGCAGGACAAGATAGAAAATCAGAAATCCAAATTTTTGCTGGGGTAATAGGTCAGTTTCAATGATATGAATGTACAATAAATCTCAGAAAAGCAGGAATTCATAATCAGGAATAAACACATTCCTGGTGGACTTAGTCCCAAAACAATTAAAAGGGTACAATAGACTAGTCCTCGCAATCTTTGGTTAAATTCATTAAATGCTCTGAGAAAATAGACAATATTTGTCCCTTACCTTGTCGAGCTGTTCGATGTGAATGTAGTGTAGTGTGTTACTACTGGTCTGTTGCCGGGAGAGAAAGTTCACAAATGGTCAATCAATCCACTCATAACAAGACATAGCCTAACAAGACCAGGGACACACATTAGTTGCACACTAATATTTTTTTTCTGGTTAGGAAAGGTGTCCGTCTTTACCTTCCTCTCCACTTTGACCTCGAGGCCAGGTTCAGCATAGAACTCAAAGTGCAGTGTGGTGGCACTGGGAGGGTACTTCTGCTCAGAGTGATGCCAAGAGAGAGGAGAGGGGTGAGGTTGGGGGTAGGGATTACAAGTCAAAGAAAAATGTAATCACTACAAAGCAAATTAGCCAATTGTGTGGAGACAGCAAGCTTTTATAGATTGTGACAATGACAAAGTGTGACGCTCACCGTCATAGCCAGGTCCCTGCAGCACTCTGCCAGACCGAAGCCATTCTCTTTTCCTCCCCAGCTCTACACAGGGAACATCACAGACATCAGAACAGCAACTCATACAACTTTATAGTCTACATATCAAGGCAGGGCACATACATTGGTAGTTGGTTTTTAAATAGAACATAGGCTATGGCTGGCAACAGTAAAACTGAACGCAAACTAGAAAAGGCTAAGGCACTCCTTCAATCCAATTTAAAAAGCATTTAAAACACACATTGACAATGGCCTACCCACAACACCCATAGAGTACCATCAGCCCGTCGGGCTAAAAGAGATCCTAATAAACATGTTTGTTTAATTCTGACACCCGTACCTCAGCCAGATGTTGTAGGCGTGCCAGCAGAGGGGTCCTCTTGTCAGAGCCCAGTCTGGTGATGTAGTTGGAGCGTTTACTGAACACGTAGAGGAGGTTCAGCACAGACAGAACAACCTGCATGTCACATGATGCTAACAGGGTGGTCAAGTGCTGAGAGGGAGAGCGAGATCAAGAGCGAAAGAAAGAGCAAAAAAGAGCAAGGGGGGCGAGCGAGCGAGGGGGGGAGAAACAGAGAGTTAATAAGGTGAGAGGCTGATTGGCTCATTTCATCGTGGTTTGTGACAGGTGCATCACCCAGAGAGGATAATTTATTCACTTAACCTTTATTTACTGAGGATAAGTTATTGCAATGAGTCTTCTATATCATTTTCCAAAGGCACTAAAAGCAACATCTAGAGTAGACCCTCAAGCAAAAAAAAAAAAAAATGTCACTCTTAGGCAGGGGGATCCCAACAGAGCTAGGCAGGGAGGTCTACTTTACCCATTCAGTGGGAGGGGAAACAGTGCGTAGTCAAGGGAGGTAGCCCTAAACTATCTGAACTTGTCAAATAAGAAGTTGTCTACAGTTTACATTTCAGCATGCCCTACTGAACATGACCCTGGTCGTGTTAACTGGAGAGTGGTCCTACCTCTATGGAGCTGTAGAGGTGCCTGGAGAAGCTGTACTCAATGAGCAGGGCTGTGAAGTTGAGCACGGCCAGCAGTAAGGCTTTGAGCTGCCCGTTGTCCGGCCGGTCACAGACCAGCAACCACGACATGTTCTCCACCGTCTGGCCCGCATCACACAGGATCCCATCAAAACGGTCCAGCAGGTCAACCCAATGGTAAAGCTCACACTGAAGGGTTGGGAAGACAAGAGAGGCCGTTAAGGACTTTGGGGGTCACTTTAGATAGAGGCCACGTTCTGCTGATAGAGCGTTAAACACCAAGGCCACGTTCCGCAGACAAATGTTGTGGAACGCTGCTGATAGAATTGTTATGAATATAGTGGACATGATTCCTTATTTTACATTAGAGGAAATGTTGTACTACATCATATATTCACATTGGAAAATCACAATATTGTGCCCTGCTGTGCGCAGCCCAGGTGAATAATAGGTCCCTGGTGACCCCAAAATCTGGGAAATGTCGGTTAACCTTTTTGGGATACGGGGCAGCATTTTCACTTTTGGATGAATAGCTTGCCCAGAGTGAACTGCCTCCTACTCTGTCCCAGATGCTAATATATGCATATTATTATTAGTATTGGATCGAAAACACTCAAGTTTATAAAACTGTTTGAATGATGTCTGTGAGTATAACATAACTCATATGGCAGGCAAAAACCTGAGAGAAATCCAACCAGGAAGTGGGACATCTAAGGTTTGTAATTTTTCAAAGCTTGGCCTACCGAATACACATTGAGATATGGATAAAGTTGCACTTCCTACGGCTTCCACTAGATGTCAACCGTCTTTAGAAACTTGAATGAGGATTCTACTATAAAGGATGGGCTCATGAGACCTCTGAGTCAGTGGTCTGGCAGAGTGCCTTGGTCTCATGACGCGCGCTCCCGACAGAGTTACCTCTCGTTCCAGTGCTTTTCTGAAGACAAAGGAATTCTCTGGTTGGAATATTATTGACGTTTTATGTTAAAAACATCCTAAAGATTGATTTCATACATTGTTTGACATGTTTCTAAAGGAATGTAATGGAACTTTTCGAGTTTTTGTCTGGATGAAGTGCCTGCGCCTCATGAAGATGGATTACTGGGCTGAACACGCTAACAACAAGTGGCTATTTGGACATCAATGACGGACTTCATGGAACAAATCAGTCATTTATTGTCGACCTGGGATTCCTGGGAGTGCCTTCTGATGAAGATCATCAAAGATAAGTGAATATTTATGGTGTTGTTTCTAACTTTGTTGACTCCAAAATGGCGGATATTCCTCTGGTTGTTTTGGGTTCTGAGTGCCATTCTCAGATTATGCTTTTTCCGTAAAAATAAATAAATAAATAAATGACACAGCGGTTGCATTAAGGAGAAGTCTCTTTAATTCTGTGAATAACAGTTGTATATTTAATCAATTTTTATTATGAGTATTTCTGCAAAATCACTGAATGTTTTGGAACCAAAACATTACTGCACGTAAGGCGCCAATGTAAACTGAGATTTTTGGATATAAATATCCACATTATGGAACAAAACATACATGTATTGTGTAACATGATGTCCTATGAGTTTCATCTGATGAAGATCATCAAAGGTTATCTTTGGCTGGAAAAATGGCTGTGTTTTCGACTTGGCTATGACCTAACATAATCATATGTGGTGCTTCCGCTGTAAAGCATTTTTTATTTTATTTATTTATTTATTATTTTTTTTAAAATTTTAAATCGGACACGATGGGTAGATTAACAAGATATTTATCTTTGCCTCTATGATAATGTCATCTAATACAAAGATAATGAACGTCACCCAGAGGACATTAAATAATTGACTAAGTTTCTCTTCCTCCCACAGATATTTCCCTCCTGCTCACCTTGCCAATATTCCAGGTCTTGATGTGCTGCAGCTCCAGCAGTAGTTGCTCGTCGCTGCATCCCTTGAGCTTCTCTATGAGCGTCCTGCAGTCCGCAGGCTGTGAGAAAGGGAGAGAGAAGGTTGGAGGGTGGTAGAGAGAGTGCGCGAGAGAGGGGGGATTAGAGAGTGGTGTAGGGAGGGGGCGGATAGTGGAGGGAAGATTGGAGGGTGGTGGGGGAGAGAGAGCGAAAAAGGCGAGAAGGCTGTTCAGGACATGTACAGTGGGGGGGTCAAAGAGGAATTACAGACAGTCAGAGCCAACATTATTACGCATACTCACAGCTTCTGTTGGGGTTTTCTTTAACTTGCTTCTGTCGACCTTCATTGTCGCTAGTTTCTATCTGATGCTCCTGTTGGGAACAGTAGGATAGATTAGCATGCAGCCTGTAAGGAAACAATGAATGTGTATGTATGGAATCTGCTGCTTGCTACTACATGTCGCACAGTTAGGCTACATCAAGTACAGTAACAAAATTAGCAGGGACATAGTTTGCATGCTGGATTTTAGACTGAAATGGAACTTGTGAATTATATTCAAATATATGCAATGTGTGTTCAAGAGAAATGTAAAAGTCACACTTACAGTAAGTAATTTGGCAATACCCACTTAACATCATGTTTCATTCACAATTCCTGAAATTAGAAAATAGTCATTAACATTACGTAAACATGAAGTGAGAATAGTTTCAAACACTTGTCAAAATGTGTTAGTTATGGTTAGACAATAAGAAATCATTCCTCCGATGAAAAAGGGTCTCTCGTCCAACACAATTCAAAAAAAGAATAGCCACAGAGGGACTAACTAGACAAAATCAATTTGCTCAGTGGTGCAGACTCCAATCGGGTAGCCTATACCCAATTAGGTAACAGTCCGAATACAGCTTTGACAAAGAAAGCTAAATGTGGGTTCAAACGTATAGGCCAAAAAGGTGAGGTGACAGTTACCCAAGCAGATCCAATCAATAGAATATTGAGGAAAATTGTATATGTCACTGAGCAACATATCAAACAGGAGTCATTTTCACACTCTCTCTAAGGGTGTTTGTTGGTCCCTTTCAGCAAATTTCTGTTAACTCAGTAAGGTTCGCTTACATTTTTTGTGCAGTGTGAACACTCCAAAAGGAACGCCGACCCCTCAAAAGAGCACCAGGAGCGAACCTAGACCATCTCGAGAGGTGGTCATAGTTCGGTTCGCTTGAAGTCTAGGGTCCGGTTCCCTTTTTAGGGCAAATGTGAAGACAAAGCTCCCCAGGTTTGCTTGTTATTATTCCCAGACCACATACTAGACTACTGCAACACTATTTCCCTTACCATATCCCCTCATATTTGTGCCACAAAAGAGAGAAGATGAGATGCAGGTTTGCAGAAGAAAACAACTTTTGGGATATTGATTAGCTATTGTCATGCATGCACAAACATTTCTAAACGTGTAGAGTTCTTGGTTCAGATTTCATTTAAATACGTGAGCTATAGGCTAAGAGCTTCATAAGCCTTTTTATTCCATTGTGGGGTTTGAATGGTGTGAGAAGAAAACATATTTGGTGTGAATAATAAACATAAGGTACAAAATCAATACTAGCTCTTAAAAGGGGCTGTAGCCTAAATTGGGTGTACAATTTTCAATTAAAGCATTATTTAATCTGAAGTTACTCTGCCATTTATTATTTTACATGTTAATATTATCTTCTGATTACAATGTCATCTCATTCTTTAAATGCAATCTATTCGTTTCCAAAATGTAAGTAGGTACATCTAGTTGTCCGATAACACGTTCTGATGGAATGGCTTGTCCTGCACTTTCTAAAAATGCAATCTGGGTTGAGTTTATCTTGGAAAAAGATCTTGGTTCCTTTCAAAACTTAGCAATGTGAATGCAAAGGACTTGGACCACAAAATAGGTGAAGTGTACTGGCAAAAGAGTTGAGACCCATTCAAAGACAAGGGCTGTGTGAATACAAATAATTTAGTTCTTTTTTTAACCTCCGGAGTTCACCTTGAGGACTGAGATTGATTATTTTAAAAGAGGACTGTGTGAAAACGCGAGTGAAGCGAACCAAACCGTTTAGGGTGTTATCAGAGCACAACAAACCCCAGACAATCAGAAAGACTATGGCTGTCTGCTACTGTGCAATTGAATGGATTTCAGGGGCCTTATGCAGCTGGTTCAAAACATTTGAAAACTTTACTGATAATGCTGTTACATTCTTTTGATGAACAAGAGTGTATTAGCTATATTAATTTACATTACAATATAACTACATAGCTGAAAGATTCCAACACAGAACGAGTCAAAAATATGTTCCAGTTTAATGTACTAAACCTGTCAGGGAAAGTGTTTCAAAAGCATGAAAATGTTTGCATTGAAATGGTAGCTAATGAATGTCCACCATGCTAAGGGTCAGACTCAACGTAACAAAATTAGCTAGCAATCTAGAATCTAGCCGAACATCAGACAAACATGATTGCTATTCCAAACAAAATTGACGATAGCAAATAAACATACAAAGTAAAACAGTGGAATCAACCGAATGCTAGTGAGGCAACTGTTAGCTAGCTAACGTTACTGCGGTAAGGAAATAACATAACGTTAACTACTTGGTGTATAGTAACGTTAGCAATTTAGTTAGCTGACGTTTGTTGACTAGCTAAAAAACCGGGAGTTCCCTAGCTAACGCGGCTAATGAGAAGAACACACAATTTCGCTGACAAGTTAGGTACTTAGCTAAACTTTAGTCCTACATATGTATTTCATACCTCATCGAAAGAAAACAAGTAAATTCTCGGTAAACCAAAATGTCCGGTTGGGAGGTTCGCTAGCAGCTAGTTAGCCACTTGGCCCAAGCACCTAATTTTAGCCAGCTAACTGTCCGACAGGGATAACTGGCTAACGTTAGCTAGCTAGTTCAACCAATATAGCTTTTTATGATGTCAAAACAAAACAGTCAATGATTAGAGGCAATATAAAACAACAATAGACGTATCTTACGAAGTGCGTGGTAAACTTACAAACTAAAATAGCTATACGTTGGCTAGCCTGGTAAAGACAAGAGATTCAACCACCACTACCGCGAGTATTTTCCCCATTCCTCAAACGGTTGAACACGCTGTTGTCAAATCTAGTGCCCAGCTGCAGGCCTCACCAGAAGCCCTTACTCTCCTCCCCTGCATCCTTACCAATTCGCAAATGTACACATTCCGTAAACACAACACGCTAGCTGGCAACAGTCAGACCCGACCAGCCGCGAAGTAATCTGTTTTATTCAAAGATTAATGCGAGCATTATAGTCGACTATACCTCGTCCAATATGCGTGAGGCGTATAAAAAGATGCTCGCACTTTACCGCACACGCGCTGGCTAGCCTCTTGGTTAGCTAGCCGAAACGTATATCTCGCTGAATCATTCCCCCATACGGGCCTAACGTGACAGAGCGAGTTCGTGGTGTATTTCAGAGTTTTCGTTGGGCAAATTTACGTAGCTACCTGTGATAGAAGAGGGGCGTTCATTTCTCCCTCCCGCTGAAATATGTTCATATTTCTGTGTAAAAGTCGGCTGTATTTTGATTAAATTGTATCGTCACTACAGAAACGGTCAATATTCGAAACCTGTGTGTAACTCAGTATAAATATGTCATGGGGTGGAGATTATTATTTTTAATAGATCCATTTAGATTTTCCAGAGGAAGTTACTGTCATGCACCTTTTATCTAGCTCCTATCAGCAAGTGGAAGATCTCAACAACCAAAATGTCCAATTATTATCAAGTCACCATTCGTTCATCCTATCATACATCCACCCTTTAACTACTAGTACTAGGGTAATGTTAGCTTCTGAATAAGCTGAAGCTACAAAACATCAGCAGGTGAGCAAACTTACTTTTGGCATTTTGACAGGAAATACCATCTGTATGTATACATCTACAATTTAGTAACATTTATTAGATTAATACAATGAACTATTTTTTCTCTCTTCTATTTACCTATGCAATTACATCATTAGAACCCATCTCAGAAACCCTGCAGCAAAAAGGATAACCACATTATTTGACGGGAGGATTTCAGAAGACAAACGTTGGTCTCTAGAACAGTGTTCCACATAGACATCAATCAGACAACATTGCTTTTCAATGTCTTTCTGACACCCAAACCAAAAGGCTTTTAGTTACAATCCATAGTCAAATGAAACATGTAAGAATATGAATGCTCTCAAGGGACACTAATTCTTAGTGTTAAATAAATATGATAATAATACAATTATAACAATCGTCAGAAGAGTTTAATAATAATTGTAAATGGTAGTAGTTCACAATACTACTACTAATTTGTAAATACCAGAAACTGCTTCGGTTCACTAGCTCCATTTCCTCCTCCTCAGCATAGTTTTGTGTGGTCTCCTAAAACAATCTGAAAGCATAAAAACAAGCACATCTAAAATGGAGGATTGGACAGCTGGGGTCCTGGGGGGGACATTCCAAACCTATAGATGAACAAACAAGAACTAAGATTGAATGGTAGGCCTATTGATTCAATGAGGATGAATGGTATGAGATTACATTCATAGGTTGCAAATGGAATATTGGGCAGATTGTGAAATTGGATTAATATAAATCTAAAGTCTCATGAGAAAAAAAACTGGGCATATTAATAAAACATGGACAATTCAAAATGATACTGATTAGTAACACAATGTCAACAATACATAATTTTACTTCACAATGAGAAGATTTGGCCTAAATCAATGAACTCCTCGTAATAAATTCGCGTGGGCTCGCTGTTCCGCTCATGAAACAAACGACCTCTCGCGCACAGTCAAAGGACCTGCCAATCAAAGTACCGGCAAGTCATGTCCAGAACTAGCAGCTGGTCTCTTTTTCACATGGGTGTGTGTTTCTTGGTAAACTTTCATCCGCAATCTCGACGAGCTCAATGTCATTTTCAAAGCAAAGGGAATCTGCCTCTTTGCAAATGCCTTTACCCCAAACAGCAGAAAATTCAGGAAACATGTAGCTAGCTTTTCACAGAACGCAAGCTGCAGCAGGGTGTGTGTATGTGTGCCGGTATGCGTTTCGCGCGTGCACAGCGCACCACAATGCTCTTTCAGTCCGTGGTTAAATTAAAAATGGCGGTTCACACAGCAGAATGTCCGTACTTTATCCTAAAACGACGCGCAATTCAGACCCCTGCTTAGCACTATCAAATACATCAACACTATCACTAAACTCCTCATTTAAACAATTCATCATGCTTTTGCTCAATGTTAACGCAGATGTGCATAGAGTTGCTTACCGAGATGCGTGTACATTTCATTTCTCCATCTTGCACTAGCGTCCAGCGAGCTGGGTGGATTTGAATCTCGCGATAACGGTGCTTCCTATGTCAGCCTTCTGGCGAGTCACTCCCCGTGCCCGTCAAATGAAGCTGCTGGAAAATATTATTTTGATTTTTTTTGAATGGACATTTCAGTATGCAAACATTGAACGGGATCAAGCAAGCAGAGATAGAAACCCCTAATTTTCTTGTCTCTTCCTTCTTTCAATACAAACACTACAAAATGATCTATCTATGCATGTTCAGTGCATTCCACATACTACTGTATGTGGGAGATTACTCTGATGGTCATAGCTGATGTAGTATATCAAACTATTGAATAATCTTGAATAGCTCTTTGGAATAGAATATATACTTGAACAGTTACTTTATTGCCCATCTTGACTCACACACTTTGAGGCAGTCACAAAGCAGCACCTCTGGATGCAGAGCAGTTTAGGGATTAAGAGCCTTGCTCAAGGGCACAATGGCAGGGATGTGTACCTTGGGAGTGCTGATATACGATCAGTTTTGCATTTTAGATAATGAATAAGATTATATAGACAGGGGGACCTAAATAAACAAGTTTTGTGAATATGAGCTCAGCTGCCCTCCGGTTGCTAGCTTGACACCTGTCTTTAGAAACAGTTTCTCAATAATTATGACATGAGTCAGACAATCATATTGAAACATACAAGACTGAGCTTATTCTTTAATTCAGCTTAACATGAAAATCCATTCAAGGCAAAGAATAAACACCAGACATTCAATTCAGTCCATGGAATACAAATGCTATTTAACTAACTGTGATTGAGATTTTTGTGATATTTTTCTACTGCTTGTGTAAATGTAAATATCACAATAATAATAATGAGCACAATAGATACAAAATTAAACCCTGAGAAATTGTGTGACCCACACTATAAAACATTGCAATATAAACATTGAGTAAATAGCAATGGCTAGTAAGAGATATACTTATAGTTATATCAAAACATGTATTATCATCTAATGACAAAGAATGAAAGATGGTACAGGCCTATCCTCTGAAAGTCCTTGGAAAAAATGCTAAAGAAAGGAAACAATTCTGACCCCTTCCCTTTTTCCACATTGTTACTTTACAGACTTATTCTAACATTGATGAGAAACATTTAATCAATCTACACACAATACCTCATAATGGCAAAGCGAAAACAGGTTTTTAGAACATTTTGCAATGTATTGAAAATAAATAACACAAATACCTTATTTGCATAAGTATTCAGACCCTTTGCCATGAGATTCGAAATTGAGCTCACATGCATCCTGTTTCCATTGATCATCCTTGAGATGTTTTGACAACACTGATAATGGCACCGGAGGGGATGGCTGCCATTTTTATGGGCTCCTAACCAACTGTGCTATTTTGTTTGTAAATTATTTTGTACATGTTGCTGTTACCATCTCTTATGACAGAAAAGAGCTTCTGAACAGCGATTACTCACCTCAAACTGGACAAAGATTTTTCTTTAATGAGTCTGATGAAGGACACACTGCTTTCGAGTCCAGGCCCAAATCCCCATCATTAGCACGAAGAAAGAATTCTTTGGCAGGTAGGTAAAACACCACTACCCTCCGTACTATTGGCCAACGTGCAATCATTGGAAAATAAACTGGACGATCTACGATAAAGACTATCCTACCAATGGGACATTAAAAACTAATATCTTGTGTTTCACCGAGTCGTTGCTGAATGACGACACATAATATAGAGCTGTCTGGGTTTTCCGTGCATTGGCAGAACAGAGCAGCTACGTCTGGTAAGACAAGGGGCGGGGGTTGTGTGTCTATTTGTCAATAACTGCTGGTGCGCGATGTCTAATATTAAAGAAGTCTCAAGGTATTGCTCGCCTGAGGTAGAATACCTCATAAGCTGTAGACCACACTATCTATTTACCACCACAATCCAATGCTGGCACTAAGACCGCATTCAACATGCTGTATAAGGCCATAAGCAAACAAGAAAATGCTCATCCAGAAGCGGAGCTCTTAGTGGCCAGGGACTTTAAGGCAGAGAAACTTAAATCCGTTTGAACTAATTTCTACCAGGATGTGCAATCGGAGTTGGGAAAAACTCTAAACCACCTTTACTCCACACACATCATCCTACACCGGCTCTAACACTCATCAGATGTGGCAGGGCTTGCAAACTATTACTGACTACAAAGGGAAACCCAGCCACGAGCTGCCCAGTGACACAACCCTACCAGACGAGCTAAATGCCTTTTATGGTCCCTTCGAGGCAAGCAACACTGAAGTATGCATGAGAGCACCAGCTGTTCCAGACAACTGTGTGATATCTCTCC
Organism: Oncorhynchus mykiss; assembly: GCF_013265735.2. Lineage (NCBI taxonomy): Eukaryota > Metazoa > Chordata > Actinopteri > Salmoniformes > Salmonidae > Oncorhynchus > Oncorhynchus mykiss. The sequence continues at coordinate 39,864,116 of NC_048580.1, read as the reverse complement.
AATATTCACAAAGCCGCGGGGCCAGACAGATTACAAGGGTAGTGTACTCAAAGCATACACGGACCAACTGGCAAGTGTCTTCACTAACATTTTCATCCTCTCCCTGACTGAGTCTGTAATATCTACATGTTTCAAACAGACCACCTTAGGTAACCTGCCTAAATGATTACCACCCCGTATTACTCACGTAGGTAACCTGAAGTGCCTTGAAAGGCTGGTTATGGCTTACATCAAGACCATCATGCCTGAGCCCTAGACACACTCCAATTTGTAAACCGCCCCAACAGATCCACAGATAACTCAACGCAATCTCAAATCGCACTCCACACTACCCTTTCCCAACCGGACAAAATGAACACCTACGTAAGAATGCTGTTCATTGACTACAGCTCAGCGTTCAACACCATAGTGCCCACAAAGCTTATCACTAAACTAAGGACCCTGGGATTTGGAAAAGGAGGGCCGAACAGGCCCCCATTAACATTGACGCGGCTGCAGTGGATCGAGTCGAGAGCTGTCCACATCACCAAAGAACTATCATGGTCCAAACACCAAGACAGTCATGAAGAGGGCACCACAACACATTTTTCCCTTCAGGAGACTGAAAATATTTGGCATATGGTCCCCAGATCCTCAAAGTTCAACAGCTGCACCATCAAGAGCATCCTGACCGGTTGCATCACCACCTGGTATGGTAACTGCTCGGAATCTGACCGTAAGGCGCTACAGAGGATAGCGTGCAAACTTCCTGCCATCCAGGACCGATATACCAGGTGGTGTCAGAGGATAGGCAATTTTTTTTGTCAAAGACTCCACTCAGGTATCCTGAATGGCGCAGTGGTCTAAGGCACTGCATCGCAGTGCTAGCTGTGCCACTAGAGATTCTGGGTTTGAGCCCAGGCTCTGTCGCAGCCGGCCGCGATCGGGAGGCCCATGGGGCGGCACACAATTGGCCCAGCGTCGTCCAGGTTAGGGAGCGTTTGGCCGGCAGGGATATCCTTGTCTCATCGCGCACTAGCGACTCCTGTGGCAGGCCGGGCACAGTGCACGCTGACCAGGTCGCCAGGTGTACGGTGTTTCCACTGACATTGGTGTGACTGGCTTCTGGGTTGGATGGGCATTGTGACAAGAAGCAGTGCAGCTTGGTTGGGTTGTGTTTCGGAGAACGCTTGGCTCTCGACCTTCGCCTCTCCCGAGTCCGTGTGGGAGTGAGACAAGACTGTAACTACTACCAATTGGATACCACAAAATTGGGGAGAAAAAAGGAGTGAAAAATACAAAAAACAAATAAAGACTCCAGTCACCAAAGTCATACTGTTCTCTCTGCTACCGCACAGCAAGCGGTACCGGAGAACCAAGTCTAGGTCTAAAAGGCTCCTTAAAAGCTTCTACCCCCAAGCCATAAGACTGCTGAACAATTAATCAATTAATCAAAATGGCCACCCATTCTATTTACATTGACCCCACCCTTATTTTACACTGCTGATACTTGCTGTTTATCTATGCAGTCACTTTACCTACATGTATAAATTACCCCAACTAACCTGTACCCCCGAATATTGACTCGATACCGGTATCCCCTGTATATAGCCTCATTATTGTTATGTAATTCTTGTTTTTATTATTTTTTACTTAAGTTTATTTAGTAAACATTTTCGTAACTGTATTTCTTGAACTGCAATGTTGGTTAAGGGCTTGTAAGGTCTACACATGTTGTATTCGTCGCATGTGACAAATACAATTTGATTTGACAACTTGGAGTCCACCTGTGGTAATTTCAATAGATTGGACATGATTTGGAAAAGCACACACACCTTTCTATATAAGGCCCCACAGTCGACAGAGCATAAACCAAGCCATGAGGTTGAAGGAATTGTCCGTAGAGCTCAGAGACAGGATTGTGTCGAGGCACAGATCTGGGGAAGGGTTCCAAAACATTTCTGCAGCATTGAAGGTCCCCAAGAACATAGTGGCCTCCATCATTCGTAAATGGAAGAAGTTTGAAACAACCAAGACTCTTCCTAGAGCTGGCCGCCCGGCCAAACTGAGCAATCGGGGGGAGGGAGGTGACCAAGAACCTGATGGTCACTCTGACAGAGCTCCAGAGTTTCTCTGTGGAGATGGGCGAACCTTCCAGAAGGACAACCATCTCTGCAGCACTCCACTAATCAGGCCTTTATGGTAGAGTTGCAAGCCAAAAGCCACTCCTGCGTAAAAGGCACATGACAACCTGCTTTGAGTTTTCCAAAAGGCATCTAAAGACTCTCAGACCAGGACAAGATTCCCAGGTCTGATGAAACCAAGATTGAACTCTTTGGCCTGAATGCCAAGCATCACGCCTGGAGGAAACCTGGCACCATCCCTACGGTGAAGCATGGTGGTGGCAGCATCATGCTGTGGGAATGTTTTTCAGCGGCAGGGACTGGGAGACCAGTCAGGATTGAGGGAAAGATGAATGGAGCAAAGTAGAGAGATTCTTGATGAAAACCTACTCCAGAGTGCTCAGGGACTCAAACTGGGACCACGGTTCACCTTCCAACAGGACAACGACCCTAAGCACACAGCCAAGACAACGCTGGAATGGGACAAACCTCTGAATACCCTGGAGTGGCCCAGCTAGAGCCCGGACTTGAACCCGATCGTTCATCTCTGGAGAGATCTGAAAATAGCTGTGCAGCGACACTCCCCATCCTGACAGATCTTGAGGGGATCTGCAGAGAAAAATGGGAGAAACTCCCCAAATACAGCTATGTGAAGCTTGTAGCGTCATCCCCAAGAAGAGTCGAGGCTGTAATCCCTGCCAAAGGTGTTTAAACAAAGTACCGAGTTAAGAGTCTGAATATTTATGTAAATGTCTTTATTTTTGTTTGTACATTTGAAAGAAAATTATAAAAACAGTTTTTGCATTGTCATTATCGGGTATTGTGTGTAGATTGATGAGGGGGGAAAAATGGTCAATTTTAGAATAAGGCTGTAATGTAACAAAATGTGGAAAAAGTCAAGGGGTCTGAATACTTTCCGAACACACTGTATGTCCAAAATAGATGGGGGTGGGGTCTAAGCTAACATATGTAATTGTTTTAAGATGGTGAAAACATGGACCATTTATTTGTTGGCACAACTACCTCCATACTTCTTTGTTTGTATGGGTTGCCTTCAGACGAGTCCCGTGACACCTGTGGGGGTCAGAGAGCAAAACGGAGAACACCATCGTGAGTCTCATCTTTCCATAGAGTGGTCATATCAGTTTGTAACACTACTAACATTTGTGAGAAGAATCGTTTTCAGGATGTCTCGTAGTCTGACAAACACCTCTGGAGCTCGGCCACCTTCCACCGCAGATGCGGCAGGCTGACATATCTCTAGCTTAAACTGATGGATTTTTATTGGGATTTAAACAAAAATTGTTACTTAGATTGACGCATAGGTGCATCAATAGACTTAAGGATTTTAATACAATGCAAAATGTTCCTTGTTATATCAATATGATAATAGCAGTCAGAACCATCTTGAGAACATACAGGTTGTTACCCCTGCTCATATGTTGCTGATGCATGCCAGATCATACATAAAATACCTATCCAGGTGTTGTATCAGCTAACCACGTTACAGCAATCTGGTGCCTAACGGCACAGTCGATGACATGGCACGCAACCATTGGCTGACGCATGCAAAGTCTGAGTAGGGGAACACGACCCCAGTGTTGCCATAGTGTCAACAATGATGCGCATTTCACAATCTGTTCAGTTATGAAACTGTAATGGTGTAATAAATCAGATGAGTTCAAATACTCTTTGTAATCTTTCAAATACGTTGAGCATTTGCTTTAGCCTGCCTGGACTCCCAAGTTTGGTGGGTAGGGTTTGCACTATTTAGACTTTTTCTATTGGTTCCATTGCAACAGGCAAGCACAGCTAAGTTATTTCAAATATTATTTGAACCCAGATCTGGTGTATAAGGTCTACCACAGAGAGATTAGTAAGAATATAACAGTACTGTAACAGAAAAATGTAACAGTACTGGCCCGCTAAAATAAATAGTTGCACTATTTGGCCCCGTACACACTCAAATTGTACAACTGATGTAGAACACATTTGACACAAGTTGTGTAATGTTTTTCTGCACAATAATTATTATTACGGAAGCGATGTGGAGACACCACACTCTGCTGCAACCTTGGCGTTAAATGATGTGGTAAAGGCTATGGATAGGAGGAAGCACTGTGCTGCCCTGTTTAATGACCCATCGAAGGCTTTAGATTGTATTGAAGCCTTTGGATGCAGTTTATCATAGTGCACTACACTTTAATATGGGCAATGGGTTGAGTAAACATCACTGCATTCTGTATCTGAAAGTAGGCTGACACTCTTAAATGTCTTGTAGATTGATGCATTGCACTCTTTTTGTTTAGTACCTTACTTTTATTGTTAACTTACAAGATACCAGACCCGGTCTCCCTTTGATCTCCACTGAGTTAGGTAGATCTGCTTTTAGTTTTTTTTGTTGCACCTTAAGTGTAGAATGATCTCCAATGCACTTTTAAAATTGGAGGAATTTGTGCCTCCTTGGGCATTTCAGAAGGATGGCTGATAGAGGATCTTACTACTACAGAATGTGTATATTGATATGTATTGTGCTAAACAGGGCTCACCTGGAAAAGAGACCTTGGTCTCAGCATTAAATCCTTGTCAAAATAAAGGTGAAATAAATAAAACAATGGTTGTGTAAGGACAAACAGTTGTATCACAAAATTATCAGTTGTATTATCAAATGTGTTTGTACATCAGTTGTACAAGCTGAGTGTGTAAGGAGCCTTTATGGTACTGGTGAACAACTGCTGAGCACACATGAAATTGTTACATGCCACCTAAGAACACTCATGACGTCATCGCTCACAAAAAGGAACTAACAAATGAGCCACGCACAAGCACTAATGCGAAACAAGTGGGGTTTTAAGAGGGGTTTTCAAAGATACTCATGGGCTGTCCATTGAAAGTTGACTAGCAACATGAAACTGGGTCCTAAAAGACACCCACCATGAGTGCCCACTGAATTCGCCCCATAAAAGGGAAACCAAAATAAAAGCCCACACCACTTTAAAATATGGAGTTAACCAAAGATAAAAGGCTTTGAATTCACAAACTTAAAGAGTAAGACAAACAGTCCAGCAATTTTAACATCTCTCCTGCCAACTAGAGCGTTGGCTCTGCCAGCACAGATGAAACTAACAACTGATTTACAGGTGCAACACATCCTGACCAACAAGGATGATTCCAATAAGCTGTGCCACACCCATACAGAACCAACCTAAAAAGCCTGTAACACCTTCCCCCTTTAGTCAACAATTATATTCCATGTACTTGTTGGAGAAGTTTGCTCACAACCAACAAAAAGCTCTAATTTCACAATTGAAATGCATCACTTTCTCCAACATAAACACAGAGTTAACACTACAACAATCATAAATCATCATCATCAAAACGGCCATTCATTAAAATAAAATAAAAATAAAAAACGTGCACCAGAACACAAAACAAAAACGGACTGCGCACCTTTTAAAGACAAATCAGAAAACAAGTTGTCCTTACCATGGACATGTCTGATTTCATGGGGAAACTCCTGCAATATCCGTAGTAACTTTCCTTTGGCTTTTCTTCAGTGAAATAACCTCAGGGAAACAAGTCGCAGCACACATGGTTACGAAAAATTGGTTACCACTCGTTGTTTTGGGCAAATAACCAATAAACCTGCTGAAAGGTTAGTCAAAACCAGAGGTGCAAAGGTGAACTGGCACTGTTCGGTTTACCCATCACCTGGCAAATGTGACAGGATTTACAGTAAACCACAATATCATGTTCCAGACCAGAAATTAACCAAGATACGGTCATTCGTCTTGTTAACCCCAAGAAGCCATCTCTTGTCGAAGCGTAACTAGAATGTGAGATCCACTGGGCCAATCGTCTTGCCCAGAAGTGGGGAACGCCACTTCCTCAGCAGAACACTATCTCTGTCAACGTAACCCACACAAACCTCATCCAACTCCTCCTCTGGATGCAAAAATATGAGGGAAGCATCTTTTCTCTGTTCAGCAACCAGCTGCTTCCTAGGCATCGAAGTGTCAACTGTTGGAACCCTCGTCTTTCAGCGGTCCTACAAACTCACTCACATTTTGGGTTTTCAAAGGAGCGGTCAACGCAAAAGGTGCTCCGAAATCAGGACCACACAAACCTCTCATAGATCGAACATGGTGGGATTGCTGTTATCCTCCAACACTACACTTGCTCTCTGCAATATTCTTAGACATAACAAGTATAATAGCACACGCTGAGAACTCCAGGGTACTTTTCCGATAACTGGAAGGAGTGCTCCCACAAGAAGAAACGTATTTTTCTCTCCTATATTTGTTTCAATTTAGGACACAGAGAGAATATGTACTTTCTCTCGGCAGTAATGACAAACGGGTTGATATGAAGCTGCAGTTTTCTGCAGATCCTTGTCTGGGGAAAAAGCAAAACCTCGTAGTAGGAGGTGACTTGTCTGGATTACTATTTGTAATTATGTCTTTCATAATTTACGGAACTGTTGTCTGTATGCCTCTGGGAACAACTCTTAAACTCGAAGGATAGCAGTATCATAATCTGAATTTCACGGCCATTTCAGGACGTTTGCAATCCTCCTAAACAGAGTAAAATATACATTCTACTCATTTTCAGTGAAAGGCGGTACAAGCCCGGAGCTTCCGAACGAGCTCAAACTCTGTTTAGGGTGCAAGGATGGCCCGAGTTGATTCAGAGTACTTCCAAGATCTATCCCTCTTTGGCGTGCTGCCAACTCCACTTCTTTTGATCGAATGGCATGATCACATTCCTGTTCTTGTCTGGCTGCAGGTTCTTCTTATTCCATTTTTTTAAAAAACTGAATGTCCTGCTCAAACTAATTGCCGTTGCGCCAATTTTGCCTTTCTTTCTACCTCTCGCAGTTTCACATCTATAAGATGTACTCTACCGCCTTCAGGACCCTTTTCACCATGTTCCCTCTCCAGGAGGATTTTCTCCTCCACCAAAGCAGTATCGATGAATTCTGGCTACTGCTTCGGGAAATCGGCAGGTGCCACTTTGATGTCAATGTTTTGCAATGAGCAGATTCACCTTTGTACATTTATCCAGTATCTCCCAAGCCGGGTTCCACACAAATGTTCCCAATTCAGTCAAAATATGTTTTAACCTGTGAGTGTTTATGCAACTTTCCACTGCTTTGGAATGATTTAAGCGACTACAAAAAAACCTAGGACAAGATCCCGGACGAGCCCCCCCTTTTGTTACGTTCCCACTAAGACAAACTCATGTAGTCGCTCACTAACCATTAAATTAGCCAGACGGAAAAACACCAAAGCGAAACAGGTGGGGTTTTAGGAGAGGTTCAGACACTCATGGGGGGTGTCCATTGAAAGTTAACTAGCAACAAGAAACAGGGTTCTGAAAAGGCACTCACCGTGAGTACACAAATTCACCCCAGAAAAGGCCAAATAAAAACCCACACCACCTTATAATACGGAGTTAAAAATAAGCGGCGCTAACCAAAGCGGAGAACACAAGAGTAAAGGCTTAACTTAAAAAGACGACAAAACGTCGGTCAAACACTTCCAACATCTCTCCTGCCAACTAGAGCATTGGCTCTGCAGGTCTTCTATATTACCTGTGCCAGCACAGGTGAAACTAACGACTATTAACGGGGCAACAGGTGCCACACACCCTGACCAACAAGGATGACTCCAATTAGGGCGCGCCTCATCCACAGAATCAACCTTGATATCGAACGAGAGAAGAAACCCAAAACCTGCAATCTCCTCCAGGCCAATGCCTTTCACGTCTAACATATACACTGACACAAGACGAAATATTATTAATACTAAATGATAAATCAGGAACTTCATTATTCCATTATAACAATACATGACCAACTAAAAATTACATGATTATTACGGCATACAAATAAAACTTTGAATATTTCAAACATTTTTCCAAATTACATGTATTTTATACAAGGTATGTTAAGCAATAACAACAAAAAGACTTCTCCTTTGAACTATATAAAAACAAAATTACAACGATGTACATATTATCATTATCAAATCTCTGCTTCCGACTTCAATATCCTTACAGAACACTACAACTGTCTATATGTGTAGCACATTCCTTAAATAAAACACATCATTTTACATCTGCGTCACAAACGGCACCACATTTCCAAAATAGTATGCTACTTTTAACCAGAATGCATTGGGTCCTGTTCAAAAGTAGTGCACTACAGAATAGGGCTCCATTTGGGACACATCCTACAACTGCTGGCTCAAGTCTATACTACCAAAGACTTGAATACAAACCATGGTGGATTTGAAAATGATTAGGAACCAGATTCTTCATATCATGACAGTACTGTTTTGACTGGGTGGCTATATAAATTCCAAAATATACACATCTAAAAACACAGAACTTCATCCAGAAGTGAGTTAAATGTAGCTTGGGTATGTGACATGGTACCCAGGCTAAGTTAAATGAATACAATCAAAAACACAAGTTAATTCTTTCTTGGGGTCATTAGCACACCGATCATTTCTTTGAAAATATCTACATAAATTCTGGTGAAGAGATCCCCTTTCTAAAAGGTTTGGTTGCTATCTACATGGGAAAAATAAACACCTGGGTGGTGAATAAAAGTAATAACCTAAGTTTGTAGAAATAAAAAAGTAAACTAGAGTCGAAAGTGAGAACAGAGATGTGAACACAACTGTAAAGGGCTGAATGGGAGGCAAGCCTACTAGCACATAATACATGTAAAAAGCTAAGTCATCCAAAACAACATGAGTTCATCTCAAATGGATTTAATCATTTCTAAAAATCCAATTTGGCTGAATTGTCTAGAAAGAAACTTATATTTTATTTATCCATTTAAAACCTTCACCCCTTTTGACTCACCCACATAGAGAGACCCATGTCAAATGAAGAATGGGTCATATCATGGGTTTCAATAATAAAAATCAAAGAATTGTTTTACTATAAATCATCAACTACTAATTATTTCAGACATTTTTCATTGTCAATTTGATGAATACATGCTTCTTGCATGTAAGTTTAATGGGTTAAATGATTAGATAGATCATATAGCAATTAATTGATCGATACATGTTCAATTGATCTGAGCGATGCATGACCAACTAAATGCTTACATGCTCCTCAATTTATACACTACCGTTCAAAAGTTTGGGGTGACTTAGAAATGTCCTTGTTTTTGAAAGAAAATCATTTATTTTGTCCATTAAAATAACTTCAAATTGATCAGAAATACAGTCTAGACATTGTTAATGTTGTAAATGACTGTTGTAGCTGGAAACGGCTGATTTTTAATGGAATATCTACATAGGCATACAGAGGTCCATTATCAGCTATTCCAAGTTTACCATTTTAAAAGGCTAATTGATCATTAGAAAACCATTTTGTAACAGCTGAAAACTGTTGTTCTGATTAAAGCAAGAAAACTAGCCTTTAGACTAGTTGAGTATCTGGAGTATCTGCATTTGTGGGTTCAATTACAGGCTCAAAATGGCCAGGAAAAAATAACTTTCTTCTGAAACTCGTCAGTCTATTCTTGTTCTGAGAAATGAAGGCTATTCCATGCGTGAAATTGCTAAGAAACTGAAGATCCCTAACAACACTATGTACTACTCCCTTCAAAGAACAGCACAAACTGGCTCTAACCAGAATAGAAAGAGTGGGAGGCCCCGGTGCACAACTGAGCAAGAGGACAAGTACATTAGAGTGTCTAGTTTGAGAAACAGACGCCTCACAAGTCCTCTACTGGCAGCTTCAGTATAGAACCCACAAAACATTAGTCTCAACGCTGACACTAGTCTCAAGAGGAAACTCCGGGATGCTGGACTTCTAGGCAGAGTTCCTCTGTCCAGTGTCTGTACTTTTGCTCATCTTAATATTTGTATTGGCCAGTCTGAGATATGGCTTTTTCTTTGCAACTCTGCCTAGAAGACCAGCATCCTGGAGTCGCCTCTTCACTGTTGACATTGAGACTAGTGTTTTGCGGGTACTATTTAAAGAAGCTGCCAGTGGAGGACTTGTGAGGCATCCGTTTCTCAAACTACTGATCTCAACTAGTCTGAAGAAGGCCAGTTGTATTGCATCTTTAATCAGAACATTTTTTATCTGTGCTAACATAATTGCAAAAGGGTTTTCTAATGATCAATTATGCCTTTAAACTTGCATTAGCTAACACAATGTGCCATTAGAACACAGCAGTGATGTTTGCTGATAATGGGCCTCTGTATGCCTATGTATATATATTTTTTTAAATCAGCCATTTCCAGCAACAATAGTCATTTACAACATTAACAATGTCTACACTGTATTTCTGATTAATTTGTTGTTATTTTAATGGACAAAAAAATATGCTTTTCTTTCAAAAACCGGGAAATTTCTAAGTGACTCCAAACTTTTGAACGGTAGTGTGTGTGTATATATATATTTTTTCATATCAAAGTATAAATAATACCAAATGTGAAAGCAGAGTACCAAAGTAGAATGCTGACTATTTCAGCGCTACAAAACAGCTATATAGATTCAATCAATTCTGAATTATTAAGGACTGGAAAGTGGTATAGAGTGAGAACATGAGTGAATGACAGGTGCAGGTGAAGATACCAGATGAAAAAAAATTGAATTATAGATTAAAAAATATAAACAGTTTCTCTTAAAGCAGTCATGTCTTTCAGGTCCTCTTTAATTTACATCCATCTGTCCTCCATCCGTCCATATCTCCCGAAGCACCTCTCACAGGAGAAGCTTCCCATTGCGGTGGATTTTCAGAATCTTTCCTAGTCTCTGTTTTGCTGTTGCAAGTCCTTTCTTTGGACGTTTCCCTGAGATGGAGGTAGAAAGAAGGAATAAAGCAATGGGTAAGAAAACAGTTTGTCACATTTGTGAATCCTGTTCATTAGACACCAAATGGAGGAAAACAGACAAACAGGGAGGCATTATCTGGACAGGTAATTTTCATATTCCGCTCTGAAATGTTTTCTGTTGTGTGCCCTAATGAACTCACAGGGGTTACAGCAACAACAAAAAATCCCATGACTGAAACTTAAGTCGATCTCAGATTGATTTTCTGTGGGAAAGTTAACTTATACTTTCATGTTAAAAAAAAGAAGAAAAAAAAGGAATGACCATCATGCTTTTAGGGAAAGGATCATTTGCACTTGTAAACTGCACGTTTTACCAATTATAGTCCTTTTCAATTGGTTAAAAACATTTATTATTAAAATAATGAAAAAAAATGAATCCATATGAAAGAAATCCGCCAGTGACGGAGAAAGAACTTTAACCCCTGAACTCATGTCTATGTGCTGTGAAGTTACCCGTGTGTTTCTACAGCCTTGACCGAAATGATTGGCACCCTTTATTCTTTATTAAGATGAGCAAAAAAAAAATAGGGCAGTGGCGATCATGGAATTTTGGATGATGGTAATTGGTCAACCAAATGACCGCCGTCACCGTAATAACTGTTTGGGCGGGGGGGGCGCACATTTTCTCCTCCGCAACTGACTGCATGTGCCGCCATAGAAATATAATTAATAGAATGGGCGTCCTCATTCTATGATGGCATAATGGGTGGACTGGCAGCCATAGATGTGGTAAAGGAGTCATTGGAACGCAGAAGTTCCATTTACCAGATTGGAGAACATTCAACAAATCTGATCTAACATAGTGGATATTCGCCAAAACCTTCATGTTTTATGTACTGTAACAGGCCCACAAATGTGCTTACTTCAGTCCAATTTGGATATATTTGCTATATAACATGTAGAAGTGACTACTAAATGCTAACTAACGTTTGTATAAGATGGTTAGCATAGCTAGCATACAGAAATGGTTGATGGTGGTCAAAATAATGTTTAACTGTAATGTAGTTGATCGTAACAATGACATGAACATGTGTTGGGGGTTGACATCCATAAAAGCATTATATTTCGAAAAAATGTGAAATACACAAACAATAGCCTAAAAGTAGACTAATTTTGCTGGGGGGCAATGAGGAGTGTTGGGATCCTTACCCCAAGGCACTTTCCCCCATGCGTTTCCATGGCAATTTCATTGTTTTGGCCGAGTTTGATTGACCTCTTTACCACATCTACTAAGAGTGTACCCATAAGTAAAATATGTGCTAAAATATATGCTGTAATTTGCTGATTCAACTGACATTGCAAAAAATACATTCCATTGCATGGGGCACATCAGTTAAACATCATTTGAATGAACATTCACATTACCATGGAAATGATTGCATCACAATACCAGGCAGCCATTGTGAGTGTACGAATTAGTTAACCAGTCAAATTGCCAGGGTTAGATGTTGCAAGCCTGTTCTAATTCTGTGTGCTGCTGCTGCATTGTCATTCAGTCAGCTGTGTGTTAGACCCCTCAAAAAATGTTTAATTTATTTTCATGATGTCTGAACTATATTGTGTATGTGTAAAAAAGGGAAGATTACACTGAACAAAAATAAACACAAAAATCAACAATTTCAAAGATTTTACTCAGTTACAGTTCATATAAGGAAATCTGGCAATTGTAATAAATTCATCTATGGATTTCACATGACTGGGAATACAGATATGCATCTGTTGGTCACAGAGATCTTTTTTTAAAGTAGGGGCATGGATCAGAAAACCAGTCAGTATCTGGTGTGACCATTTGCCTCATGCAGCACGACATCTCCTTCGCATAGAGTTGATCAGGCTTTTGATTGTGGCCTGTGGAATGTAGTCCCACTGTTCTTCAAAACGCTGTGCGAAGTTGCTGGATATTGGCGGGAATTGGAACACGCTGTCGTACACGTCGATCCAGAGCATCCCAAACGTGCTCAATGGGTGATATGTATGGTGAGTATGCAGGGCATGGAATAACTGGGACATTTTCAGCTTCCAGGAATTGTGTTCAGATCCTTGCAAAATGGGACTGTGCATTATCATGCTGAAACATGAGGTGATGGTGGTGGATGAATGGCATGACAATGGGCCTCAGGATCTCGTCACGGTATCTCTGTTCTACTAATCATTGACAGTGCCCTCTGTTCATAATGTTGACATCAGCAAACCACTCGCCCACACGATGCCATACACGCCGTCTGTACAGTTGAAATCGGGATTAATCTGTGAAGAGCACACTTCTTCAGCGTGTCAGTGGCCATCGAAGGTGAGCATTTGCCCACTAAAGTTAGTTACAACGCCGCACTGCAGTCAGGTCAAGACCCTGGTGAGGACGACGAGCACGCAGCCGAGCTTCCCTGAGACAGTTTCTGACAGTTTGTGCAGAAATTCTTTGGTTCTGCAAACCCGCAGTTTCATCAGCTGTCCAGGTGGCTGGCCTCAGACGATCCCGCACATGAAGAAGCCAGATGTGGAGGTCCTGGGCTAGCGTGGTTACATGTGGTCTGCGGCTATGAGACTGGTTGGACGTACTGCCAAATTCTCAAAAATGACGTTGGAGGCGGCTTATGGTAGAGAAATTAACATTAAATGATCTGGAAACAGCTCTAGTGGACATTCCTGCAGTCAGCATGCCATTTGCACGCACTCCCAAAACTTGAGACATCTGTGGCATTGTGTTGTGTGACAAAACTGCACATTTTAGACTGGCCTTTATTGTCCACAGCACAAGGTGCACCTGTGTAATGATCATCCTTCTTGATATGCCACACCTGTCTAGTAGATAGTGAACATTTCTCCTTTGCCAAGATAATCTAACATGGATGTAAACAAATGTCTGCACAAAATGAGGAAAATTATATTTTTGTGTGGATGAAAAATGTCTTTACATGTTGTTTTTCTGTTCAGTGTATATTATTATACTTATATACTTGCTCAGAGAAAGAGATTTTAACAAGTAACATGTTCTCAAAAAGATTCCAATTATTGCCACCTCTATTTCCAATACTTCAGCACCATCCCCTTTGCGAGGACAACGGTACTGAGCCTTTTTCTAAAATATTTTATGAGATTGGAGAACATATTTTATTTAACTCAGCAAGTCAGTTAAGAAAAAAATCTTATTTACAATGACGGCCTAGGAACAGTAGGTTAACTGCCTTGTTCAGGTGCAGAACGACAGATTTTTACCTTTCCAGCTCAGGGATTCAATCTTGCAACCTTTCGGTTACTAGTCCAATGCTCTAACCACTAGGCTACCTGCCTCTCCAATTGGGAGGGATCTTAGACCATTCATCTTTACGGCATATTTCCAGATCCTTGATATCCTTTGTTGGTGCTTATGGACTTCCCTCTTCAATTCAAACCACACATTTTCAATTGGTTTCAAGTCCAGAGACAGATGGCCATTGCAAAACGTTGATTTTGTGGCCAAGTTTCAGCCTCCTGGCAGAGGCAACCAGGTTTTAGGCTGAAATGTATTGAGCTCTTTGGCCACGCACACCAGTGGTTTGTTTGGCGTTGAAAGAAGGATGCTTATACAGAAAATAAGGTCAAACTTTACCCAGTAACAGGAACCTTGTTGCCTCTGCCAGAAGGCAGCAACTTGGTCAAAAGTGGATCTTCCAGCAAGACAATTACCACAAGCACTTATGTACTTACCTCCACCAGCTCCAGCGCTGCCGGGGCTAGCTAGCCCAGCGGGGGAGGCTGTAGAGGGGGAGTAAGTGCTGCTGTTCTGGGGGGAGAGGGAGGGTCGTCTGGAGGTGAGGAACACCCCAGGAGCCATAGCCGCACTCCCTCTGGGGCCCCCAGGGCCTGCCGTGTACTCATGGTCCAGTAGGCTGGCAGAGTAGCACTCCACCCTCTGCTCAGGGCTTAAGTCAGGGGTGGGAGGCTCCGGGGCTAGAGGGGGGGGAGGGAGGGGACGGCTCGGCCCGAGGAGGTGGCTGTGGTGGGGCAACGGGGCGGGGCTTTTTGGTGTACTTCCTCTTGGTGGGTTTCTGGATCTCCTGGATGAATAAACAATAGAAATATTAGACAGCATTTGACATTCAATCATATTCCCTAGCTCCACAGAGGGTAGCATCTCAACATTTGGCTCTCATTTGTCTTTTGGTGATTGTCTCATCTTTTTTTAAATTTTTATTTAACTAGACAAGTCAGTTAAGAACTAATTCTTATTTACAATGACGGCCTACACTGGGCCAATTGTGCGTTGCCCTATGGGGACTCCCAATCATGGCCGGTTGTGATACAGCCTGGAATCGAACCAGGGTCATTAGTGACGCCTCTAGCACTGAGATGTAGCACCTTAGACCGCTGCGCCACTCAGGAGCCTTCAAAATGTATTTGAATGGGTGTAAGATTTAGTAAAGGGCCCTACCTCTTTCAGAACATGAACTTGTCCCAAACTGTCCCCTAACATGCACAATATACAAAAGTATGTGGACACCGCTTCAAATTTGTGGATTTGGCTATTTAATCCACACCCGTTGCTGATAGGTGTATAAAATCGAGCACACCGCCATGCGATCTCCATAGACAAACATTTACAGTAGAATGGCCTTACTGAAGAGCTCAGTGACTTTAAATGTGGCACCGTTATAGGATGCCATCTTTCCAAAAAGTCCGTTTGTCAAATTTCTGCCCTGCTAGAGCTGCCCCAGTCAACTGTAAGTGCTGTTATTGTGAAGTGGACATGTCTAGGAGCAACAACTGCTCAGCCGCGAAGTGGTGGTCGGTCCTCGGTTGCAACGCTCACTACAGCGCTCACTACAGTTCCAAACAGTGAGTTCCAAACTCACTACAGTTCCAAACTGCCTCTGGAAGCAAAATCAGCACAATAAATGTTAGTCGGAGCTTCATGAAATGGGTTTCCATGGACGAGCAGCCGCACACATGCCTAAGATCATCATGCGCAATGCCAAGCGTCGGCTGGAGTGGTGGAAATCCGTTCTCTGGAGTGATGTCGAGATCGGTGTGGAAGAACTTGACTGGCCTGCACAGAGCCCTGACCTCAACCCCATCGAACACCTTTGGGATGAATTGGAACGCCGACTACGAGCCAGGCCTCATCTCCCAACATCAGTGCCCGACCTCACTAATGCTCGTGGCTGAACGGAAGCAAGTCCCCGCAGCAAAGTTCCAACATCTAGTGGAAAGCCTTCCCAGAAGAGTGGAGACTGTTATAGCAGCAAAGGGGGGGGACCAACTCCATATTAATGCCCATCGTTTTGGAATGAGATGTTGGACGAGCAGGTGTCCACATACAAAACATGACCAAAAGTATTTCCCCTCCTCTCATCTCACCTGTTGTGCCAGTTTGGCAGCAGCTGCAGCAAGGCCAGTCTCTACAGACGCCACTCTGGCCCCCTCCCTCACTGGGCGCTCCTGTTTTGGCAGGGTGGGGGTTACCCGGGCTGAGGGAATAAGAAAATATGTTTGCGGAATTAATCAATGATATGTAACACTTTATTTGGAGAGTCTATATTTGGAGAGTCCGCCTACAGATGGTTATTACATGCTCAACTAAGTATCAACAAATGTCCTTCGCTGTCGGTTTGGTCATGAAACATGTCCACTGTCTAACACTTGAAAATGGGTTGAGTAGTGAGTACCTTTGGGGCTCCAAGGAGTGTCGTCCCAGTTTTTCTTCCTCTTCATCTTGGCCTTGTTGGCGTGGTCCTCCTCATCAGACTCTAAGGAGGGATAGACTGAAACACACACAGGGGTTGGTCAGGAGGGTTGAGCAGTCAGGCAGGATAATGATCGTGACATCATTGGATAATTTAGTTTAGTATCCATCATAGTGCCTTGATTCGACCATGACTTAGTTCCCAGGTGAGCTAAACCCAATGTTCGTGGATTTGTTTTAGCTCGCCTGGGGAACCAGTTTGGCGGGTGCAAATTTGAGACCATTCCAAAACTAATGCAGCCAGGGCAAGGCGAGTAGTCTCTGAGCAGTAGCCAGGCCAGGGGTATGTTCTTGTGCTCCTTTCTCCCATGACTCACCTGGTCAGAAGTAGTGCACTATACAGGGAATAGGGTGCCATTTGGGACGCACACAGCCTATGGGAGAATCTCAATTGAGATTCTTCCTCTGACTCACCATACTCTGCGTCTTTAAAACAGGTGCCCAGAGTTTCCTGCTCGTCTGGGCTGTCCTCGTCGCTAAGGTGACGGGCCGGCCGCTTGACCGGCCGCTTCCCAGGGCGTTGGAAAGTTGTCTTCTCTTTGGAGGCTCCTCCCCCTCTGCTCTTATTGGCTCCTGTCACCCACACGGCCCGCCCCCCTTTCTCTTTGACCATGCCCAGGCCCTCAGAAAGCCCTCCGGAGACAGACCGAGGGGAGGAAGAGGAGGAAGAGGAGGAGGAGGAAGAGGATGGAGGGTTGGCCATGGAGAGCATGCCCTGGATGGCATCTCGTGTGCTGGGAGAGGCTGGGGCTTCCTCACTGGAGGGTGGAGAGGGAGGACAAGAGATGAATGATCACCACACAAACAGCACTAAAATGTAGAGGACATATGTTGCAAAAATGTATATTACGCAAGTTAACCTGTTCTGTTTATGAAGGCAGTGAGAGAAACATTCATCCTCCCAACTTCATTGGCTCCCATTTTGGATACATTTTTCCATTGGCAATCTGATGCCAAGGCAGAATGCAAATACATTTTTCGAATGATTGACTTGAGTTCAAATAGATAAGACTACGTGGTAGTCTGACTGCTCAGAATATCTGAACACAAGTTGCAGAGGGCTGGTATTGAGAATAAAACAATATGATTAAGGTTTCTGAAATGTCCAGAAGTGTCAGTCAGGCCCTACCTGAGTGCAGAGTCCAGCCCTGCCACCTGTTTGCTGGCTTTCAGCAGGTCCAGGATTCCTCCTGCTCCACCCTTCACGCCATGGACAGTCATCGACTCCTCCTCATCTGTGGTGTAGTCCTCCTCAATGTCAAAGTCCACCTCTCCTGGTTCTCTGATGCGATGGGGGTCAGAGCATGGCTTGGCCCTCGGCAGCTTCCTAGGAAGACCTGACGGAAACAGGATCTTGTTCAGTAGGCACAAAATGGAAGAATACCAATTGAAACTGTGTGAAATGGGGAGGAACTAATAGAAATGCTACATTTGTACGTTTTCCTTAGCAAAAGGTTGTTACAACATGTGCTCTGATGGAAAACGGTCCAGGCATTTTCCATCAGGTTTATAGTTTGTTCCTTGCTCCACCAACGGACCAAACCTGCCCCAGACACCAACGATAAAACTGACTGGTAGATTACGCCACTCTATCCCAAAGCACGCCTAAAAAGTGTTTTTATTTGCTTTCATATCAATTAAGCCTCAAGGCTCGGAAGGCTGAACCGAATGCCCCAACAAGATAAGAAAACAATTTTTTATTGATTAGTAATGCTTTCACGAAAGAAGTGCTCTCAAAGTATATTTCCATTTGTACTATATCATGTAAACTTACCACTAAGTTTCTTCTTGCTGGATCCCCCAGCCTTGCGTCGTGGAGGAGGTGTCTCGTCAATCTGTAGCTCGTCCTCTGACTCAAAGTCTGACAGTGCAGACCCTCCCATAGCATGGTGCTGGAAGTGAGGGGCACGGCCGGCACTGTTACTGCCGCCCGAACGACCACCCTTCTTGCTGTGGTCAGAAAGAAAGAAACTTCCATGAACGTGTCGATGACACAATGTCAAATGCAAACAGAACGTGATAAGAGATAAAGAGGTCGCCTGACATCCCAGTCTTACCCCTGTATTTTGCCGTTGGTCAGCACCAGCTTCAGTTTGCTCTTGCTCATTTTCCCCTGGAACTCCTCCAAGGGTAGCTCAAACTGGAGATGGAGAGAAATCACAAGCGCACATTAGCATCACAAATTTTCCTTTTAGGTAAAAGGACTATTTAAATGTGCATTTCATTTATTAAATGTATTCGACAAGGACAAGGCACATCAATCACCAATTGAACAGACGTACCTTGTTCTTGTTTTTCTTGTTACCAGATTGGCATTTCTTCAGTGTGTGTTTGGTGTGGATCTCCAGGAGATCCAGCTCTCCTGCCTCTTTCATTAAGCCCTTTTGGCCCTTCTTTTTGGGACTGGGGGACACATCCTTGGGTTTGGGGCCTCTCTTCTTCCCCGGGGGGCGGCCAGGGCTCTGGGAGATGGCTAGAGGGGAGGCTTTGGGGAGGGGCGAGGGGAAGCCCTGTGTAGAGGTGAAAGGAGCCGTAGGGCGGCCTTGCTGGAAGATGTCCTGGAGTGGCAGAGGACAGAGTACTCTCAGTAAGCCAGACTGAAATGAATTCATACACACTCATATGCCTGATAGGGACTCACTATAGTGGTGACCTGAACTGTACAGGCTCAGATATGATGGTAGATGAACAACTAGGCCAGTCTAGTAGCTTGGCTCAGTTTGCCTCAGTGTACTCTTTTGGGCTCCCGAGTGGTGCAGCAGTCTAAGGCACTGCATCTCAGTGCAAGAGGCGTCACTACAGTCCCTGGTTTGAATCCAGGCTGAATCACACCCGGCCGTGATTGGGAGTTCCATAGGGCGGCCAACAATTGGCCCAGCGTCGTTAGGGTTTGGCCGTCATTGTAAATAAGAATTTGTTCTTAACTGACTTGCCTAGTTAAATAAATATAATCAATAAGTTACAAAAAGTAAGAAAATATTTGTCAGTGTCTCCACCTCCCCAGGCCAGCTTACCTCCACCAGTCGTATCTCCTTGGCCAGGTCCTTGACCAGTTGCTGGGTCTTAATGGTCTCTGGAATCTCCACCTCGTGGTCAGTCAGCGACTGGTGGGAGGACAAAAACATAACGTCACCATAAGACACAAAGAATATAGCGCCCACTACAACTAGCTTCCTGATATCTTGTGCCATTGCGCATAATGTTAGCGACAGACTATGACAGATGTTATAAAGTCTTCAGTGGCTGCTGTAAAGGCTTGATGAATGCATACATAAGGGGGCCTACAGTAAAGAGCTACCTCTTTGCGTGTCCAGGTGCGGAAAGCGTTGTTGAGGGCCTTGGCTCCGTGGACCAGGTAGGTAGCAGGGTGTCTGCGGTTCTCTCTCAGACCTGCAACATAGATCAACATAGAAGTTGCCAAGGTTCTTGACATACATTGCCCAAAGAAATGCAGTTCCTTAGAGAGCAGAGGGGGGAAAAGCATGTTTATGATGAAGCACCTCACCTCTGAATGTGTCAAGCAGGTGCTTGCCAACATACCAGCACACAGTCTCAAAGTTTGGGAAACTGAACAGGTCGGCTGTACTCAACCTCTTCTCTATTTCATACGCTCTGATGGGGAAAGAAGAACACAGAATGAATGGTTATAAACATTTGGTAATTCGAATGTATAGTACAATGGTAATGGAAATGTATTGAGTGAGACATTTTCAAAATGGCATTGTAGTTATGAATGGTAGAGAAATGTTGCTATGATCAGTTCAGATAAACGGAGTACCGCAAGTGATGCGACTCACGTTTTAGTAGGAGGCAGGAGTGAAGGGACTTACCGGAGCTGCATATCAATGTTGAGACTGTGTAGGAAATTCCCTCCGAAAGCCACACAGTCCACAGGAGTCAGTACAGCATGGATCCATCCTGAGAGAGAGAGAGACAAGTAAGTACATTGAAAACACCCATACACCTTAGCCAAATAGTTTTAAACTCAGTTTTTCACAATTCCTGACATTTAATCCAAGTAAAAATTCCCTGTCTTAGGTCAGTTAGGATCACCACTTTATTTTAAGAATGTGAAATGTCAGAATAATACTAGAGAGAATGATTTATTTCCGTTTTTATTTCTTTCATCACATTCCCAGTCGGTCAGAAGTTTACATACACTTAATTAGTATTTGGTAGCATTGCCTTTAAATTGTTTAACTTGGGTCAAACGTTTCGGGTAGCCTTCCACAAGCTACCAGGTTTGTAGGCCTCCTTGCTTGCACACACTTTTTCAGTTCTGCCCACAAATTTTCTATAGGATTGAGGTCAGGGCTTTGTGATGGCCACTCCAAAAATGTGACTTTGTTGTCCTTAAGCCATTTTGCCACAACTTTGGAAGGATGCTTGGGGTCATTGTCCATTTGGAAGACCCATTTGCAACCAAGCTTTAACTTCCTGACTGATGTCTTGAGATGTTGCTTCAACATATCCACATACTTTTCCTTTCCTCATGATGCCATCTATTTTGCGAAGTGCACCAGTCCTTCCTGCAGCAAAGCACCCCCACAACATGATTCTGCCACCCCCATGCTTCCCGGTTTCCTCCAAACATAACGATGGTCATTATGGCCAAACAGTTATATTTTTGTTTCATCAGACCAGAGGATATTTCTCCAAAAAGTACAATCTTTGTTCCCATGTGCAGTTGCAAACCGTAGTCTGACATTTTATGGCGGTTTTGGAGCAGTGGCTTCTTCCTTGCTGAGCGGCCTTTCAGGTTTATGTCAACATAGGACTCGTTTTACTGTGGATATAGATACTTTTGTACCCGTTTCCTCCAGCACCTTTACAAGATCCTTTGCTGTTGTTCTGAGATTGATTTGCACTTTTCGCACCAAAGTACATTCATCTCTAGGAGACAGAACGCATCTCCTTCCTGAGAGATATGACGGCTGCGTGGCCCCATGGTGTTTATACTTGCGTACTATTGTTTGTACAGATGAACGTGGTACCTTCAGGAGTTTGGAAATTGCTCCCAAGGATGAACCAGACTTGTGGAGGTCTACAATTTTTTTATGTCAAGCAAAGAGGCACTGAGTTTAAAGGTAGGCCTTGAAATCCACAGGTACACCTCCAATTGACTCAAATGATGTCAATTAGCCTACCAGAAGCTTCTAAAGCCATGATATCATTTTCTGGAATTTTCCACGCTGTTTAAAGTCACAGTCAACTTAAAGGCACAATCAACAGGTGAGTGAGTACCTCATTTAGCTGGTTGAGAGAATGCCAAGAGTGTGCAAAGCTGTCATTAAGGCAAAGGGTGGCTACTTTGAAGAATCTCAAATATAAAATATATTTTTATTTGTTTAAAATTATTTTGGTTACGACATGATTCCATATGTGATATTTCATAGTTTTGATGCCTTCACTATTATTCTACAATGTAAAAAATAGTAAAAATTAAGAAACTCTTGAATGAGTAGGTGTGTCCAAACTTTTGACTGGTAGTGTATATGAACTGGCACATAATATATGGAGTTCTGACAAGCTCCACCAGGAATGCACTGTATATAAAACCCATCACCAGAAGCAATAACAGGCCTGTCACAGCACTAGTCCCTGTTTCAGAAGACTAACCATAACATCTGACCACACTTTGTTGAATACCTGGGTAAATGAAGAGGGTGAATACCTGTTGGGATGAAGAGCGTGTTCCCCTGTTTGACAGAGCACTTGTAGCACATGTCCACCTGGTCCCCGAAGAACATCTCGTTCTGATTGGACGAGGAGCTCCAGCGCTCAAACAAAGCAAGGTTTGCTGGCGTGGGGGAGATCAGGTAGAAGATCTTCTCACCCTGAGAGACACACGTAGACATTTATCTAACAGTGACAGCGCTCATTAATCAACCTTTCCGTTTCCACATCAACGTGAAAGTGGAAGAGTTAAAAGGAGAGAATTTTCATCCGTCAGGCAGACACAGCATTACAATGATGAACAAGGTAAAGTCAGGCATGGACATCATACATTCAAATGTTATATCGCTCTTAAGTCTCCTAGTATATAACGCTCCAATTATGCATGTCAGCACAGCAGGAAGAATGCCTAGTTCCAACAGTCCCTTTACACAATCTGGCCCATAAAATGTCCCAAAAACTGCCCTCTTCTTACCCGTAGTACATGGTACCAGACAGAGGTGCCTCCGAAGTCGATGTGGAAGTCTGTGTAGCTGTCCTTGACCCCCATGAGGCAGTATTTCTGGACGTTGGGCCGCTCAAACACGGACTCCTCAGGCCACAGGTTCTCCACCCACGACAGCTTCCTCACTATCTTCGGAGTCTCCACCAAATTTGACAGCCTGTGACAGAAAATTGACATTTGACTTTTGTTCAACCAAATGATGTACTGATGACAAGGAAGACCCCTAGAGAGCAATACCAACCAATGAGTGCATTGACACAAGAACAAGCAGTGTGGTGTACCTGGTCTCAGAGAACTCTAGGCTGATGACGTTGAGAACTCGGTCTCTGTTGGGGCTGTTGTAGTACTCCACAAAGTCCCCTAGGCGCATCTTCAGGTCAGCTTGGCGAGACACGTCAATCACATCAATCTCCCTGTCCGGACCTATAGACAACACGCAATCAACAAACAAAACACGTCTTGCCGCTCCCCACACAGAGTGCTTTATTCCTGCACCTTGATCATATACAACATCTCAACCTTACAGAGGTCTTGTTGTGTGAGATAAGACCGTAGTTTCCTCTGGTAACCTACACTAGGTTACATCTCTTATGGTAATGGAATGTCAAGTTGAGACGTGACTAGTTAAAGAGCAGGTATGACAGAGCCTTGTACTGTATGTAGAGTTGCAGGTTTACATTGACATTTTAATCATTGAATTGAGCAGATGCCCTTATCCAAGGAGACTTACTTAGAGTCAGTGCATTAAACTAAGGTAGGTAAAGGTACCATAGAAGACAACATATAAATCAGTGTTCTAGTTAATGATGTGGGGAAAACAAGCAAATATTAAAATAACTGCACGTGAAACCAAAATTGCCGCTAAAGACGGAGAGGTTTACCGATGTAGTGCTCTACGTCGTTGACGCCGAAGTTCCCCGGGGGCAGGTTCATGCCCAGGCCGTCCCTCCTGAGGACCATGACAGGAACACTGAATGAGCGCTCCTCCAGGAACTCCACTGTCAGCTGGGCCCCCGACGGCTTTAACAATACCTCATCAGCACTGCACATACACAGAGAGATTGGAAAATAGTGAGGGACACAGAGAAATAGAATAACACATGGGAAAAGCGTCTCAGACTGCTGCAATTTCACCGTATGGCAGATATGGTATTATGATGCAAAATTCAACTTCTATGAGAACCAGGTCAGAACTGTAGTTAGAGAAAATAATTAAAGTACCACTCGAAATGATACATTATCGGACATTTAAAAAAATGCAGATTCAAAAGCCATATTGTCGATCACTCAGATAGTTTTGAGACGCTATACTGTATGGACGCAAGCAAAACGCTACGCATGAAATATTTTACATTATAAGTGCCGGGTTGGGTTCTTTCTCTGCGAGGCGGTCATTTTAGGTGAATGTTCATGCTAGATAAAAGACAGTGTGGAAGAGAATGAACACGTATAGACATAATGTAATATGGGAGGTTCACCTTGGGAAGGTGCGGCTTCGTAGCTCCCTGACAAACTGCGGGCTGCCTGTCTTTACCGGCCGACCAGAAGTGTCTCTTCCGCCAGCATCAGCCTGCTTGGTACCTCCACGCCGCTTCCTCACTGCGGAACATACAGGGGACAACAACAGACTTGCATTACAACCACGCTACTACTACTTGTGCTATTACAACCACACTACTAATACTTGTGCTATTACAACCACACTACTAGTGTACTATTACTACTAGGCCTACATTACTACTAGTAGTATTACTAAAGGCAGACCAGGTAACGAAACTGACAGAAGTGAGGAATTGTTGTGTGTATTGGCATGTGTATTTCTATAGAGCCGGGTTCCCTAATCCTGTCCTAGAGTACCCCTAGCCATTCAGAATGCATTCAGAACTAGCACACCTGATGCTACAGATTCAAACAGGTTTGAAATATGGGTGAAATATAAAAATACAGCCTGGGAAGCAAATTCAAAGAGACAGAGGGACTTACTGACAGAGGGCCCATGGGTGACCTGACAGTTGGGACAGTGGTACAGGTCAATCTCTGCTGCTTTGTCTTCCTCCACTCCAACACAACTAGACAAAAAAACAAACAAAAATGTACTCATAGCCTACTGTATACAGTCAGCAATTATAATGAACAAAAATATAAACACAACATGCACCAATTTCATTGATTTTACTGAGTTACAGTTCATAAGAGGAAATCAGGCAATTGAAATACATGTATTAGGCCCTAATCTATGGATTTCACATGACTGGGAATACTGATATGCATCTGTTGGTCACAGATACCTTAAAAGTACCATCTCGTAATGGTACTTTTGTGCATTCAAATTGCCATCGATAAAATGCAATTGTGTCTGTAGCTTATGCCTGCCCATACCATAACCCCACCGCCACCATGGGGCACTCTGTTCACAACATTGACATCAGCAAACTGCTTGCCCACACAACGCCATACACGTGTTCTGCGGTTGTGAGGCCGGTTGGACATACTGCCAAATTCTCTAAAACATTCAATTCTCTGGCAAAAGCTCTGGTGGACATTCTTGCAGTCTGCATGCCAATTGCACGCTCCCTCATAATTTGAGACATCTGTAGCGTTGTGTGACAAAACTGCACATTTTAGAGTGGCCTTTTATTGCACTAGGTTCACCTGTGTAATGATCATGCTGTTTAATTACCTTCTTGATATGCCACACCTGTTAGGTGGATGGACTATCTTGAAGGAGAAATGCTCACTAACAGAGATGTAAACAAATTTGTGCACAACATTTTTGAGAAATAAGCCCTTTGTGCATATGGTACATTTCTGGGATATTTTACTGCATCTCATGAAACATTGGACCAACACTTAACATGCTGTGTTTATATTTTTGTTCAGTGTAGTAATGCTCAATGAAACTGAAATATAACTTACCTTCCATGGAACCAGTCTTGACATATGTCACACTCGATCATAAAGCGTGTGACATCGTATGGCAGGCGACACAGGCAGTACACTGGAACAGACGCCATACTGGGAGTGTAAACTGACTGACAGTTAGGCTTAAATCTACTCTGTGATTATATGGCAGAACGACACTAGTTTGCAATGAGAATTAGTTTACGGTTGCATTGAGCTCTGAAAAAATATATATAGTTCAAATGGCGTTTGTACTGAAGCAGCACAGGGCAGTGCCAGTAACAGGTTAACTGTGGTGTGTCACTTCACTTGGAATAGGTGCCTAGCCCACTGCTTTCTGTCACACATGGTGCATTGTATTCGCCATGATTAGGCACCTGTTGAAATGGGAAAGAAGAGAGCACAAACATATCTGTCACAAAGGTCTGCAGGGATGTGGGTGTTAATTTGAGGATAAGAAAGATAAGCTCCTCTAAGTCGTTTTACTGACCGAAGGTTCTCACTATAAGTTGCTATACTTGGCTCGCTAGCAGTGGGTCTGAATAGTGGGCTAGCCCACGATTTGGCAATACAAAAGTTAGCTAGCTAATAATAACACTTCTAAACTGGCTAATAAATGTATGGGGAGGGGTAAGGCCTTGCAAAATGTCTGACAGCTCTCGCATATGAATTGGAATTCAGACAAATAACTGGCTAATTAGCTAGTACTAGGGGAGGGAAAGTAACATTAGCAGCTTAGCTAGCTAACTATAGTAGCTAGATTTGTAAACACTGCAGCCTGGCTAACAATGGCTTTTGGCAAGTACCTAGACTATGCTAACGTAACTAGCTAACAAACGAAAAGCGCAGGTAATTGAACGTTACCGATTCATAGCAAGCTGGTAATAATGTGTATTAGTTCAACGCTATCTTTTCGTTAGTTGCAATTCAAGACCACACATAGCCAGCTGTTTATTCGCTACAGTAACTTAGTTGTTAGCGCAACATGCTAGCCACCATTGGCTAAGCTTAGCAACTTAAGTTAGCTGGTAACGTTAGCTAAACAGCGGATAAGTCTATATTTAGCTAAATATATTGCATTTTATATTAGTTTATCGTGAAAATAGTATTGAATTACTTATAAGTAAGTTGTACGTTCAGAAAATCGGTCCGAAATAATTTCTTACCGGGATTTAAACTGTCCGATTGCTGCAGAGGGGCCACCGGCCAAGCATTCGAAATCGGTTGAAATCCTTACGAAAGGCTGAGGATCGTTGAGGCCTTATTATGCAGCGCAAAGTATTCAAAAACAGCCCTTACTGCATTGTATTTTTCCCCCACAAATGATACCCGGGTGTGTCGGTTAAGTCACAAAATGTATATTGCAGTGTTTGAAAAGATTAAAAGACGACTACATGAGCACTGTTACTATAAACAACTCAGAAATACAGACATTTGTGATGGAGCAACGCCATTTCAAAGCACTCGCATAAACTGTCTGTAGTTGAAGGAACAATAAAGTTGCGCTAGTGAAGAACTACAATAGCGGCGGGACATCAATATTTCAAATGTAGGCCTACACACAAAATGAAACAATATTTACATTACAGTTGAGTAATTAGTGTAATAACCAGCTATTGCACTGTAATAACTGCAATAACAACTTGGGCCTGTAATTATACTGAACAAAAATATGAGTGCAACATGCAACAATTTCAAAGAGTTAACAGTTCATATAAGGAACTCAGTCAATTGAAAGGAATTCATTAAGCCCTGATCTATGGATTTCACATGACTGGGAATACAGATATGCATATGTTGGTCACAGATACCTTTAAAAAAAGTAGGGGTGTGGATCAGAAAACCAGTCAGTATCTGGTGTGACCACCATTTGCCTCATGCAGCGCAACACATCTCTTTCGCATTGAGTTGATCAGACTGTTGATTGCGGCCTGTGGAATGTTTTCCCACTCTCTTCAATGACTGTGCAAA
This sequence comes from Oncorhynchus mykiss, assembly GCF_013265735.2. Taxonomy (NCBI): domain Eukaryota; kingdom Metazoa; phylum Chordata; class Actinopteri; order Salmoniformes; family Salmonidae; genus Oncorhynchus; species Oncorhynchus mykiss. The sequence continues at coordinate 39,836,375 of NC_048580.1, read as the reverse complement.
GTTGCTGGATATTGGCAGGAACTGGAATACGCTGTTGTACACATCGATCCAGAGCATACCAAACATGCTCAGTGGGTGACATGTCTGGTGAGTATGCAGGGTATGGAAGAACTGGGACATTTTCAGCTTCCAGGAATTGTGTAAAGGTCCTTGCGACATGCGTGCATTATCATGCTGAAACATAAGGTGATGGCTGCAGATTTATGGCAAAACAATGGCCTCAGGATCTCGTCATGCTATCTCTGCTATGCTATCTCTATTGCCATTGATTTAATGCAGTTGTGTTTGTTATCCATAGCTTATGCCTTCCCATACCACAACCCCACTACCACGATGGGGTTCACAACGTTGACATCAGCAAACCGCTCGCCCACACAACACCATACACGTGGTCTGTGGTTGTGAGGCCGGTTGGACGTATTGCCAAATTCTCAAAAACTACAGAGGCAGTTTATTGTAGAGAAATTAACATTCAATTCTCTGGCAACAGCTATGGTGCCCATTCCTGCAGTCAGCATGCCAATTGCACAATACTTCAAAACTTGAGACATCTGTGGCATTGTGTCTTGTGACAAAACTGCACATTTTACAGTGGCCTTTTATTGTCCCCAGCACAAGGTGCACCTGTGTAATGATCATGCTGTTTAATCAGTTTCTTGATATGCCACACCTTTCAGGTGGATGGATTTTCTTGGCAAATAAATGCTCACTAACAGGGATTTAAACAAATGTGTGCACCATTGAGAGAAATATTTTTGTGTATGGAACATTTCTGGGATCTTTTATTTCAGCTCATGAAAGATGGGACCAACACATTACATGTTGCGTTTATATTTTTGTTCAGTGTATATCAATTATTTCAACCATATGACAAGATTGGTGAAATTGAAGACAGGTGTGGGTCCAACAGAATAAGCAATAAAATGCCCATTAACAGTTTGATGTTTAACACCATTTATTTTGATTAGTTACAAAAACATAAATAAAATCAACAATTGAATTAGTTACAATATTACAGAGGTTAAATCACCAGAAACATACGTTTTATTTATAGGTTTTTGTATTTAAATGTCCTTCTAAATCATTGGTTCTCAGTCAGGTGTAATATCAGGACAAGTGTGTGTTAGATGAGCCCAATGGCCTAAAGGTAGTCTAGGCCTAGGTTTCATTGTTTGTCCAGTGAATCAAGTTTCCGTAGAGATAAAAACAAGTTGATACAGTATATCTCTATGATTAGAACCATACTGACAAAACCTCTCACAATTGAAACATGATGTAGCTATTACTCTGTTTCAACACAAAGTCTGAGAGGAATATAATATATCCTGGGGGGACTCCAACAGAGATGAGAAGCAACGTTTTCTAGTGTCAGATAACCTCAGATATATTTTAAAATACTGATCAGAAGAACACGATTTTACATTTTGTACAACCCCATTTCAAAATACAAAAATAATATTTTTTTCCTTTAGATTACATTTTGGTAACACATCAGGGCGAGTTCCACATTTCCTTTTCATGAATATCATCAAAGCTGTGACATATAGTCAACATGTTAGTATTGACTTGACAGCACAGTAACTTCCTCCCCTCCACTAATAATATTAAACTATTTTACTGTGAAAATGTGGGTTGTCTCATAAAAATAAAACATAAATACTGAAAACCATTATGTTAAACTATATATTCATATGCAATTGATAAAGTGTTAAGTTTGTGAACAACTATAAGCACCAACTGTTTTAGCTCCCCAAAATGAATGTTTTGTTTTTCCTCCTTCCACTTTCATTAGTTTTAGTGAGTTTTCAGCTCACTATGAAGCAGTCTTTCACATATGCTCTACCATCTCCCCTTTGCTGTGGGAAAAACTCTCTATCATTATACATTTAAATAAAAACAGAAATACTGATTTAACTATAAAACTTATAGTACCAAGTAAGCTTTCAGAAAATGTATTTATCAATGGTCAAATGTATATGTATAGCTAAATGCAATGATGATTGTACTGTATCTCATTGTCCATGTGCATCCCTGTCACTCACTGGAGTAAGTTGAGAAATGGAAGTCAGTAAACCTTTTGCTGTGTGCATGCAGATCTGTTAAAGATCCTTCTAGTCGAATTTACAAAAGAGTAATTCACACGTAAAACAACTTGTTAAGGACAAAAATGTTCACTAATACTTAAATCCAGAAAAAGGCTCTCACAATGCTGTCTAACAAACCATTTTTTTTCAATGACACTTTTTGAATTGAACCTTTATTTAACTAGGCAAGTCAGTTAAGAACAAATTCTTATTTACAATGACACGCTGGGCCAATTGTGCGCCGCCTTATGGGACTCCCAATCACGGCCGGTTGTGATACAGTCTGGATTCGAACCAGGGTGTATGTAGTGTCGCCTCTGGCACAGAGATGCGCCACTCGGGAGCCGTAAAGTCATGTCCCAAATGGTACCCTACTTTACAAGATTAGGGTGCCATTTGGGACGCACTGTATCACTATGGACTTTATGGGTCCGAGGGCCACTCACTTAACTGACTTCTTTGACGTCTTGAGGAGAGACAGAACCAATACATGATGGGCTCTATAGGTAAACAATCTGGTACAGTAACAACTAATGTTAGTCTGCTTTTATGGAAGTAGTGGGGATTCGATTTGTGATGCAGTGCAGCAATATTACAAAGCTTTTGTCACACAAAATAAAACTGTCACACACACACACAGTAAAGTATTCATTCTAAAAGGCAATATGAGGACAGCCCATATAGTTGGTTTCCCCATTCCATAAAATTACTTGGCAGTTTGTTTTCTTATCAGTTTTCCTTGTATGACACCTTTGATATGCAGTGTAGCAATTGGTATTGAGGAATTTCAATATTTCCCTAAAACAAATTGATTCTAGCTCAAATAAAACAGATTTATTTCTGATCAATAAATTACCTCAGAGTTTGTTGTTGTGCCCAACAGCAGACGTGAGAAATATAAGCACAAGTGCAAGCAGATTGCAGGCAAGTCAAGGTACATTGTAGCCGTAAGGTCATGCAGTCTTAGTGTTTTGATGAGTGTTTATTCAATGAAAGCTCACTGAACATATTCATATATTGATCACAATTTAATCATGTTACTCAACATGTCATTTAAAATCTTTTTTAATCTACTGATTGACACACATTTATCAATGTAAAAAATTATAATCCACGAAGTACATGCCTTGCCCGTGCACTAGACTGTACAACAGTGTGCTTAGTGGAATTGTGGTAGTGATAATAGCCAGGTAGCACCACTATTACCATGCTCTGTGGTGTTACTGTAACATGCTGTTGTTGCACCTGCTTTATATCTCATTGGTATCCTGTTGAAACATTTGTGCTATACTCATGTAAGATGTCAGTTAATGCGTAAATGTTTGGTTGGTTGTTGTCAACGTGCTTCTACAAAATTATTTGGTTAAACGCCACCACAGACAAATCATGACATCACAGGATGATACAATTTAGATGACAGTTACTAATTGCACTTTTACAATTCATAGTCCTTTTCGATATAAGTAAGCATTGACAAATAAAAACAACAAAAAAATATGTCAATGTTTTCTGTTCCTTCATGTCTCAGCTTGGGAGGAAGAGTTCTGGGTCAAACTTAGTTGGATTTTAAAAATAACATGACTGTTACTTGGTGTCAAAATACACAAGGAATATGTACTGAGGAAATCAATGGCAACACAAACACACACACACACACACACACACACACACACATTACCTAATTTTGTACATCTCAAACACACCAATATCATGACCCCCCCCCCCCCCCCCCTCCCCCCAAGAGTTCCATATTGCCCTCTGTCTGTACATATTCTGTCTACATAGACTCAACCATCTCTCACATTCACTTCCCATCTCATCTTTACAAATATAATGGCGTCCATTTTCTCATTGTCAGACGTTACCTCTCATAACATACACACTCTCAAACTTTCCACGTGGATTTTACACATCCATCATCTCCATCTTTTTTTCTACTTCCCTTGTTCCATCCTAATCTAACTCACTCTTCCCCCCTCTCATTTTCTTTTTACTGCTGTCCCAGAGGAAGAGTGGAGGTTGGGGGCGTGGGGTGAAGTTTGGCACTGGATGGTCGAGCAGCAGCAGAGCAGGAGGAGGAGCAGGAGGAAGAGGAGGAGGAGCAGAAGCACAATGTCCCCCCGGAGCCACCGGGGGCAGAAGCAGCAGGAGCAGCGCCAGTGTCTATGGGCTCCACTACCGCATTGTTGCTAGACACCTGGGAAGGCAACAGAGGTTTATTCTGATTCGGGGGTGGGGTTCCTACACCTAAATGGGGCTGCTGGGGTATCTGTTGTTGCCCTGTCTGTGGCTCTACGGGAGACAGGGACTGAGACAGTAGTGGAGTCTGGATTAGGGGTTGTATCTGTAATGGGTGAGTAGGCTGGGCTTGCTGGAGGTGTAAACTTTGATGCAGCTGAGGGACTGGAGGCATGTGTGTTTGTTGTTGTTGTGGTCCTGGTGGTCCCCCCACCCCACTCCACTGGCTCCCCCCAGTGGTGTACTGAGCTGGGGCTGGAGCAGTGAGGCTGGAGGGGGCTGGGGAGGCCTGGGGGTTCAGTGGTGCCACAGGGAACCAACCAGGAGGAGCCACCTGGAACGAAGACATCACTAATGTGACACACAATAACGACACCCAACGGTTTTTGGTAGCTTGCAGTCATACACTGAATTGTACAAAAATGTACAAGCGTGTACACAATACATTGGCAATGGAATACAGTACATGGGCAATAAATACACATGCACTATATATGTATAGGAGGCCTGGTGCGTTACCTCTGTGGCCTGTGGCCACCCTCCCAACTCCTGCACCTGCTGAATCTGCTTGATCTGATTGAGCGAGGGCTTGGGGGCGGCGGGACCCACTGTCTCCTTCGTCCAATCATCCACCAGTCTGTGCAAGTCATCTGTGAACATGCTCTTTCTGGCACCCTGGGAGGGAGGACTGTGGTCTGAGAAGAGAGAAAGGGAAGAAAATCAATCAAACACTACTTGCTCAGAGGAAGAGTTAGGTTTCGGTGAAACCATTACCTCTTTTGGTAGTCAGTAGGGTGATTTGTTCTGGGTTGCAGTATGGCGGCAGTTTTCTCTGTTCTCCCCCTGAGAAACTACTGGACTGTTGTATACCTTCAGCAAAGACAACAGAGTCAGATATCACATATATCACGTTCAGTGGGAGAGAGATGATCGGGAGAGAGAGAGGGAAAGATAAAACAGAGAGCGAGAAGTCAAAGAGAGAAGACAGAGGGAGAGAGAGAGAAATACACAGATCAAGTCTGAAAGAGAGAGTAGACCCAGAAAGAGAGATTGGTTACCGGGGTGACCAGCGAGTCCATTGTTGTCCATGTGTGAGTGGGGTCTGGGTCGGAGCTTGGCTTTGGCCGGCCTGTGCCTGCGGGGGGAGAGGGCTGGGGACCCTGAGGGGAAGGGTGGGGTGCGGGGCAGGGTCTGCCGGTGGTCTTTGAGGGAGCGCAGCTGTCTGTACAGCTCCTGGAGCTCTCTGTTCTGCTGAGCGTGGAGGGACACCACCTCCTTGATGTGCCTGGGGAAGAGAGGTAAAATACAGGGGGAGGAATGGAGGACGGAGACATGAAGAGAATGGGGTTTGGGAGATCATTAATGGCAGAGCGACAGAGTTGAGGAGAGAAGAGTCATATGTTGAGAATGTAGACAGGCAGGGAGTGGGTGCGTGGGAGAAAGAGTAAAAATTGGTCAGTCAAAATAGAAGAAACATCAACATGTTGAATGATACTGAAAATAAACTCTGTCCCTTTTTTCTCCTCCGTCTCCCAGATGGGTCATTGACTGCACAAAATGAATTCCCAATAAACAAGGTATTCTATTGTATCATCTCACTTCTCTCTCAGCGTGTGCAGCTCCTTCCTCAGGTCTTCATCCTCCATCTCACTCTCCTCATCATCACTACTGCCCAGGGGAGAATGACCATGCCCGTGACCATGTCCTCGGGGTGGGTGGCTCAGTGCTGGAGTCCTCTTCCCCTCCTCCCTCTCTCCCTCCTTCCCTCGGGTCCTCCTCCTCTCTCTCTCCAGGTCAGGAGACACAGGGGAGCTGTCCGTCAGTTCTTTCTCCTCTTTCTGGTTCTCCATCTGGGTCACAGAGAAGCGCCCCACATTCCTGTGGCTGCTGCCCGTACCACAGGCTGCCTCCTTGGGGGGAGAGGCCTCAGGGGGCTGGGGCACTGGGGTGACCTGGGGAAAATACAAAGTGGGAGTCATTAAGTTTGTGTGTGTTCCTCCTCCAGCACATTCTGATATTTAACCAGGAAGTGATTATCAGAAAGTTCTAGACACTTAATAGATCTGAAATAATTGAATAGGCCTGGTAGTAGTACTGTACTGTACTGGTAGTACTGGTAGTGTCCTCTCGTACACTGTGAGGCTATTTTCAGAACTACACAGGTGTCTAGAGTCTGTTTCGTACCTGAAATCGTCCCTTGAGTGAGTGGGGAGGGTTGGAGGAAGCCCCCTCTCTCTCCTCTCTGACTGCCTGACTGCCACTAAAGTGACCGTCTGGTAAAAAGAGGGGGAATGAAAAACAACAGGGGGAGAGAGAGGAGGACAGAGACAAGGACACGGAGACAGAGACACACATGGGTATAGATACAGATGTGAGGACAAGGTACAGACATAGGCACACACAGAGGGGTATACCGACAAGCACAGGGATAAGACGTGGACGCAGACACCACAAACACAGAAAAACAGAGTTAAAGATCATTAAATTTCATTATCAGACAGCAACCCTGTGACTACACAAATAAGTATTATATTGTAGACAAGCTTACAGTTCATGGGAATGCGTGTGTGACATTACATTGATTTAGAAAACTATAGCATTTTTATAATGTTTTGCTGTCCTTTTCTTACAGTGACAGGAATAAGCATAAAAACATAATGATAAAGATAACTTAAAAATAACATCTACAGTAAAAACATGCTTAAATAAGCATAACATGTTATGGGGTGTGGGAAGGGTTGGTATATACTGTAAGTCAGTAATTAATATTCACATATCAAAGACATGAGATAGAAATGCATTTTAGGGAAGGGTCAGTTAGTTGAATGTATGCATCAGTATACTGTACACAGTATACACACACACTACCTGTACCATATCAGACCCCACACACAAACATCACATGTCAATCTGGATGAATAAATTGATCCACAATGTAGATTAAAAGTGATGTAATTTGTGGTATATGATATCTGGGGGTTTTCTAAACAGAATTTGTGTATATGAATATGTTGCATCATTTGAGATATCAATGTAAAAATGTACAGCTTGGCATGAATGCTGCTGATATGGTTTTACACATTATGTATGATAGTACATCACCTTAGCCAAATACATTTCAACTCAGTTTTTCACAATTCCTGACATTTAATCCTAGTAAAAATTCCCTGTCTTAGGTCAGTTAGGATCACCACTTTATTTTAAGGATGTGAAATGTCAGAATAATACTAGAGAATGATTTATTTCAGCTTTTATTTATTTCATCACATTCCCAGTGGGTCACAAGTTTGCATTCACTCAATTAGTATTTGGTAGCATTGCCATTAAATTGTTTAACTTGGGTCAAACTTTTCAGGTAGCCTTCCACAAGCATCATACAATAAGTTGAGTGAATTTTGGCCCTTTCCTCCTGACAGAGCTGGTGTAACTGAGTCAGGTTTGTAGGCCTCCTTGCTCGCACATGCTTTTTTAGTTCTGCCCACACATTTTCTATAGGATTGAGGTCAGGGCTTTCTGATGGCCACTCCAATACATTGACTTTGTTGTCCTTAAGCCATTTTGCCACAACTTTGGAAGCATGCTTGGGGTCATTGTCCATTTGGAAGACCCATTTGCGACCAAGCTATAACTTCCTGCCTGTCTTGAAATGTTGCTTCAATATATCCACATAATCTTTGTCCCCATGTGCAGTTGCAAACCGTAGTCTGGCTTTTTTATGGTGGTTTTGGAGCAGTGGCTTCTTCCTTGCTGAGCGGCCTTTCAGGTTATGTCGATATAGGACTCGTTTTACTGTGGATATAGATACTTTTGTACCTGTTTCCTCCAGCATCTTTACAAGGTCCTTTACGTTTGTTCTGGGATTGATTTGTACTTTTCGCACCAAAGCATGTTCCTCTCTAGGAGACAGAACGCTTCTCCTTCCTGAGCGGTATGACGGCTGCGTGGTCCCAAGAGGCACTGAGTTTTAAGGTAGACCTTGAAATACATCTACAGGTACACCTCCAATTGACTCAAATTATGTAAATTAGCCTAATAAAATATTATAAAGCCATGACATCATTTTCTGGAATTTTACAAGCTGTTTAAAGGTACAGTCAACTTAGTGTTTGTAAACTTCTGACCAACTGGAATTGTGATACTGTAAATTATAAATGAAATAATCTGGCTGTAAACAATTGTTGGAAAAATTTGTGGAGTGGTTCAAGAAATTTGTGGAGTGGTTGAAAAACAAGTTTGAAGGACTCCAACCTAAGTGTATGTAAACTTCCGACTTCAACTGTGCAATTCACTGTATCACAATTCCAGTGGGTCAGAAGTTTACATACACTAAGTTGACTGTGCCATTAAACAGATTGTAAAATTCCAGAAAATGATGTCATGGCTTTAGAAGCTTCTGTTAGGCTAATTGACATCATTTGAATCAATCGGAGGTGTCTCTGTGGATGTTTTTCCAGGCCTACCTTCAAACTCAGTGCCTCTTTGCTTGACATCATGGGAAAATCAATTGTAGACCTCCACAAGTCTGGTTCATCCTTGGGAGCAATTTACAAACGACTGAAGGTACCACGGTCATCTGTACAAACAATAGTACTCAAGTATAAACACCATGGGACCACACAGCCGTCAAACCGCTCAGGAAGGAGACTCGTTCTGTCTCCTAGAGATGAACGTACTTTGGTGCGAAAAGTGCAAATCAATCCCAGAACAACACCAAAGGACCTTGTGAAGATGCTGGAGGGAACAGGTACAAAAGTATCTATATCCACAGTAAAACGAGTCCTATATTGACATAACTTGAAAGGCCGCTCAGCAAGGAAGAGACCACTGCTCCAAAACTGCCATAAAATAGCCAGACTACGGTTTGCAACTGCACATGGGGACAAAGATCGTACTTTTTGGAGAAATGTCCTCTGGTCTGATGAAAACAAAATATAACTGTTTGGCCATAATGACAATCATTATGTTTGGAGGAAAAAGGGGGAGGCTTGCAAGCCGAAGAACACCATCCCAACCGTGAAGCACGGGGGTGGCAACATCATGTTGTGGGGGTGCTTTGCTGCAGGAGGGACTGGTGCACTTCACAAAATAGATGGCTCATGAGGAAGGAAAATTCTGTGTATATACTGAAGCAAAATCTCAACACATCAGTCAGGAAGTTAAAGCTTGGTCGCAAATGGGTCTTCCAAATGGAAAATCACCCCAAGCATACTTACAAAGTTGTGGCAAAATGGCTTAAAGACAAAAAAGTCAAATTATTGGAGAGGCAATCACAAAGCCCTGACCTCAATCTGATAGAAAATGTGTGGCCAGAACTGAAAAAGCGTGTGCGAGCAAGGAGGCTTACAAACCTGACTCAGTTACACCAGCTCTGTCAGGAGGAATGGACCAAAATTCACTCAACTTATTGTGGGAAGCTTGTGGAAGGCTACCTGAAACGTTTGACCCAAGTTGAACAATTTAAAGGCAATGCTACCAAATACTAATTGAGTGTATGTAAACTTGTGACCCACTGGGAATGTGATGAAAGAAATAAAAGCTGAAATAAATAATTCTCTACTAATATTCTGACATTTCACATTCTTAAAATAAAGTAGTGATCCTAACTGACCTAACACATGGAATTTTTATTAGGAATAAATGTCAGGAATTGTCATAAACTGAGTTTAAATGTATTTGGATAAGATGTATGTAAACTTCTAACTTCAACTGTAAATTAAATAATCTGTCTGTAAACAATTGTTTGAAAAATGACTTGTGTCATGCACTAAGTAGATGTCCTAACCGACTTGCCAAAATTATAGTTTGTTAACAAGAAATTTGTGGAGTGGTTTAAAATGAGTTTTAATGACTCCAACCTAAGTGTATGTAAACTTTTGACTTCAACTGTATACACACATATGTAGAACAAGTGCACATACACTACATGTCCAAAAGTATGTGGACACCTGCTCGTCAAACATCTCATTCCAAACTCATAGGCATTCATATGGAGTTGTTCCCCCCCTTTGCTGCTATTACAGCCTTCACTCTTCTGGGAAGGCTTTCCAGTAGATGTTTGAACACTGCTGCGGGGACTTGCTTACATTCAGCCACAAGAGCATTAGTGAGGTCGGGCACTGATGTTTGGTGATTAGAACTGGCTAGCAGTCGGCGTTCCAATTCATCCCAATGGTGTTCGATGGGGTTGAGGTCAGGATTCTGTGCAGGCCAGTCAAGATCTTCCACACCGACCTTGAAAAAGCATTTCTGTATGGACCGCTTTGTGCAAGGGGCATTTTCATTCTGAAACAGGAAAGGGCCTTCCCCCCAAACTGTTGCCACAAAGTTGGAAGCACAGAATTGTCTAGAATGTCATTATATACTGTAGCGTTAAGGTTTCCTTACAGGCCTCCTGAGTGGCACAGTGGTCTAAGGCACTGCATCACTAAAAATCCAGGTTCGATCCCGGGCTGTGTCGCAACCGGCCGTGACCGGGAGACCAATTAGGTGAAGCACAAATGGCCCAGCGTCGACTCCTTGTGGCAGCTGGGTGCATGCAGTGTGGCTTGGCAGGCTGGTGTTTCGGAGAACACATGGCTCTCGACCTTCGCCTCTCAAATCAAATCACTACATGGCCCCGAGTCCGTACAGGAGTAGCAGCGATGGGACAACACTGTAACTACCAATTGAATATCGCAAAAATAGGGAGAAGAAGGGGTATAAAGTACACTATTTTAGCCCAAACCATGATGCTGCCACCACCATGTTTAACAGTGGGGATGTTGTGTTCAGCTGTGTTGCTTTTACGCCAAACATAACATTTTGCATTGTTGCCAAAAAGTTCAATTTTGGTTTCATCTGACCAGAGCACCTTCTTCCACATGTTTGGTGTGTCTCCCAGGTGGCTTGTGGCAAACTATAAACAACACTTTTTATGGATATCTTTAAGAAATGGCTTTCTTCTTGCCACTCTTCCATAAAGGCCAGATTTGTGCAATATACGACTGATTGTTGTCCTATGGACAGAGTCTCCCACCTCAGCTGTAGATCTCTGCAGTTCATCCAGAGTGATCATGGGCCTCTTGGCTGCATCTCTGATCAGTCTTCTCCTTGTATGAGCTGAAAGTTTAGAGGGACGGCCAGGTCTTGGTAGATTTGCAGTGGTCTGATACTCCTTCCATTTCAATATTATCGCTTGCACAGTGCTCCTTGGGATGTTTAAAGCTTGGGAAATATTTTTGTATCCAAATCCGGCTTTAAACTTCTTCACAACAGTATCTCGCACCTGCCTGGTGTGTTCCTTGTTCTTCATGATGCTCTCTGCGCTTTAACGGACCTCTGAGACTATCACAGTGCAGGTGCATTTATACGGAGACTTGATTACACACAGGTGGATTGTATTTATCATCATTAGTCATTTAGGTCAACATTGGATCATTCAGAGATCCTCACTGAACTTCTGGAGAGAGTTTGCTGCACTGAAAGTAAAGGGGCTGAATAATTTTGCACGCCCAATTTTTCAGTTTTTGATTTGTTCAAAAAGTTTGAAATATCCAATAACTGTCGTTCCACTTCATGATTGTGTCCCACTTGTTGTTGATTCTTCACAAAAAAATACAGATTTATATATTTATGTTTGAAGCCTGAAATGTGGCAAAAGGTCGCAAAGTTCAAGGGGGCCGAATACTTTCGCAAGGCACTGTATATACAGTACCAGTCAAAAGTGTGAAAAACTGTCATCAAGGCAACGGGTGGCTACTTTGAAGAATCTAAAATGTACAATATATTTTGATTTGTTTAACACTTTTTTGGTTACTACATTATTCCATATGTGTTATTTCATAGTTTTGATATCGTCACTATTATTCTACAATGTAGAAAATAGTAAAAATAAAGAAAAACCCTGGAATGAGTAGGTGTGTCCAAACCTTTGACTGGTACTGTAGTTACTTCTAAACCCTGTACTGTACAATGTGCACAATGTATAGTAAATTATGACTGTCATCATAATCTAGGATATCACATACAATACATAACATACTGACAAAGCAAATGGCTCATGTAGAAAGTATTTTAAGGAATGTATTGCATCTAAATGTACTGCATACATATGCAGTGATTGCCGTGACATGTGCCACGTGTGATTGTGAGCCCTCAAAGCGTGGTATGTAAGTGAGCCCTCAAAGCGTGGTATGTAAGTGAGCCCTCAAAGCGTGGTATGTAAGTGAGCCCTGAAAGCATGGTATGTACACGCCCCTACATATTTATTTGGAGAGCAAACCTAAAACTTTTCATTTGCCTCTGTAGTCCAGAATTTTCGATTTGAGATCAAATGTTTTATGAGGTGACAGTACGTCACCATGTGAGGTTATTTTCATACAAATAAAAAGGTGACATTCTGTACAGTCGCCTCATATAAAACATTTGATCTCAAATGCTGGAGTATAGAGCCAAATTAAAAGTTTGAGCTTCACTGTCCAAATAAATACGTAGGGGAGTGTTTGTGTGTACATTATGTGTGTGTGCATTATGTGTGTGTCCTTGAACCGTTGTGTATGTGCAAGTGTGTGTGGGGTGCTCTTAGCTACTCTGTGCCAGCAGGTGGGGTGGTTGGTGTGGTGAGGGCAGTGTTTGGTGTGTTGGCACTGACTGGGCAGTGGCCTACAGAGCAGAGGGTGGGGCGGGGCTGTGGTGGGCATCCTAGCTCAGGGGCTGCAGATCCACGTGCATCTCCAGAGTTACAGTAGTAAGCTCATCTGCACCACGGACATATCACCCTCCTGATGATGCCCGTCTCTTCCCTCCTTCCTTCCTACCCTCATCCCCCCTTCTCTGGCTCCTCTTCTCTATGTTTCTTTCCACTATTCCAGCCTCATGCCAAGGGTGAGTTATCCCCCATGCAAACAAAACAAAGATTGCCAAAATAAATTTAGTAAAGCCATTCTCCAAAACAAATAAATCCAAACGAGTAATGTATCATGTAGTGATATCATCGACATGGTACTATACAACAAAGACAATAACATTACAATAGATACAATTACCGTTACTAATTACTTGTTAAAGAATAAACAATCAAATAATTGCTGTCAAAGATGATCAGAAACAACACAACTAGGTTACACAAAACATACTGTATCTACCCATTTGTATTTGAGATAAAACACCCCCACCAACCAACATCCCATTCACCCTCTCTCTCTAAGATCACGCTACCTTGCTGGACTCTGGGCTTCTTGAACAAGCTGGCGGAGTGGCGCAGTTTGCAAGCCCAGCTTTTGAATTTGCGAGTCCAGGATTTCTTGCTAACGGGATTTCTGATACTAGGACATGTCAGGTTTAGGCCAAAATATCCACCTCCTGCATTGTGCTGTGGCGGCGATCCAGGGCCCAGGGGGACGGGGTGCAGATTTGCGGGCCACGTAGTGACTTCTCCTGGGGTACTGGTGTCAGAGTGAGGGGGGGCAGCCTGGAGGGGTAGGGGGAGGGGATAGGTAACATAGCGACATGGTAAGAGTGGCTGCCAAAATCAGGGGTTGAGACACTCGGAGAGAAAAAAAAAGATGCTGGAATATCATAAACTTACATAACAAGAACCGTAGCATTGAAAAAGACATTCATAAGAACAAGGCAATCGAAGTAGTGATCTTTACATAAAGTTTCAGGTAAAAGTCAATCAAACACTATTCAATGTTTCAATTCAACATCCAGATATGTGGACCTTACTTACAAAAACAGTGGGTTCTCCAGGGATAGGCGGGGGCCCGGCCGAGTCTCCGTGTGGGGAGGCAAGGAGGGAGGAAGCGAGGGAGGCGGAGGAGAGAGACGGGCCGGGCTGCTGCTCCACCGGGCTTGCTGGTGGAGCCTCCTCCCCCACTCCTCTCCCCCTTTCCAGGTCAGGAGAGGTGGAGGAGGAGGAGGAGCGGGAGGTGGTGGAGGAGGAAGAGTGAGGAGAGGTGTCTGAGGATGACAACACGGGAGGAGGGAAGGAGGAGGGTTGGAGCGAGTGCGGCTCCGAGGATTCATCCCCTCCTGCCGATGTGGAGGCTGCTGACACTGCGGTGGCACCTGCGGTAGAAGCCACAGCAGCTCCCCCCGTCACAGCTGCCCCACTACTATACTCCTGATACAACAAGTTCCTCAGCTTTTCATCCAGAGTCTTAATGCGGTTGTCTACAAACTCGATTTTGGGAGGGCCCTCGCTGTCCGACTCGGCCACAGAGGATGGTTGGACTGGGGATGGGGTCAGGGTGAGGGAGAGGGGCGGTAAGGGGGCATCGGAGGTTGTGTTAATGTTGAGGGGCAGAGATAAGTCTGAGGAGGGATGTAGAGGGGCAGAGTGACTGCCTATATCCTCTGTCACACTGTCCTCCTCTGTAGACCTCTTCCACTCTGACTGTTGTAATGACGTCTGCTTCTGGGGAGGAGCCTGCTGGGGCACCTGCTGCTGCTGAGGGTTAACCTCTTGTTGTTTTTGTTGTTGCTGCTGTTGCTGTACTAGTTGTTGTGTCTGTTCTAGAGGGAGTTGTTGAGCCTGCTGTTGTACCAGCGCCATGTTTAGTGGCTGTACTGATTGTTGTTGGACATACTGTTGGTTCACTGACAGCTGCTGTTGCTGCTGCTGCTGTTGCTGCTGTTGTTGCTGTTGTTGTTGCTGTTGGAGCATTTGCTGTTGCTGCTGAATATGCAGTGCTTGTTGCAGAGTTAACTGTTGCTGATGCTGTGGCTGCAATTCAATCACTGCCTGTTGCTGTGAAATGACTGGTTGTTTTTGCTGTGGTGGTGGCAACTGGTGTAGCTGTTGCATGTGTAACTGTGTGTTGTACTGTGCGTTCTGCATTTGGACAGGCATTTGCTGAGTCTGTAGTTGTAGTGCCAGCGGCAACATCTCTGTCTGTGATTGCAGGGACATACACTGTTGTTGTAACGGCTCTGTGTGACTGAGCTGGGGATGCAAATGTACCTCAGACTGCTGCTGATGTTGTTGCAGCATCTGCAACTGTTGAATAGATTGTTGCAACGCGTGTTGCTGCTTCTGCTGCTGCAGTTGTATCTGCTCTTGGTACTCTTGCTGTTGTTTCTGTACCTGTTGGAGTTGCACAGTCTTCAGGTGTTGTTGTTGCTGATGTTCTAGGAGCGGTTGCTGCTGCTGTACCTGTTGCACTGTCTGGAGTTGCTGTTGTAACTGGACCTGAGGCTGAACCTGGGCTGCCGTGCACTGCATCTGAGGCAGAATGTGTTGCTGCTGCTCCAGACCGGCACGGCTAACAGGAGGAGAGGCCACGGCTGCAGCCACAGCCACTGGTGGGTGGATTGAGCCAGTGGATGAGTGGTCCCCTCCAGACACACACTGTCCTAGGGTGGCCACCTTTACTACATCACCCAGGCTTGGTCCTTCGCCCTGGCTCACCATAGAGCCCCTACTCGTAGCTGGGGAGGTCAGAGCTTCAGTTGGAGAGGGGGTGGTAGTGGGCGCGATGGTGGCAGAAGCAGCTACCATGGAAGTGATTGGGAGGTTGGCAGCGGTGGTTGGGATGGAGGATGTTGCTGTGGTGGCACTGGAAGTTTGGTTAATGGAAGCCTGCAGGTCTAGGCCTAGCCTAGCCGAGGCAGCGGGGACTGGGTGTGGGACTGAGGCAACAACTGCACTAGCGAGACTAGAAGTCAGGGCGGAAACCCTACTGTCAGAGGCAGCAGAGGCCGTCGTGTCAGGAGCGGGGGCAGCAGGGGCTGGGGGGGCAGACATGGAGGCAGGGGCAGAAACGGTAGAGGCGGAGGCAGGGGGGGAGGAGGCGGTGGCAGGGACACACAGGGTGGACGTGGAGCGGGGAGGAGGAGAGGAGACCATTCCAGCGAAGGAGGAGTCCGATCTCTGGGATCCTCTGCCCCCCTCTAAAGTACATTGACCAATCAGAGCACACAAGACCAGAGAGAGGAGGGACAGAGGTTTAGTTGGTGTTACACGACAGACAGAACCATACACAGCTAAGCCGAGCCCAGCCGTACTACGCTGGCCAGGTTACGCTTCCACCATAGTCATTGGAAAAGACAATGCAATGAGACAATATTAAAACCAGCACATGGGAGAAGGGGTTGTAACATTTTCTGTACAATGCATAGCCCACCTTTGGAGCAGGGCACTAACTGCACAGGACAGTTCAGAAAATATTTCAACCCCTACTGTTTTCGGGGTGGGCTTGGTAGCGTGAAAAGGGAATTGCTGCCCTGTGTTAGATTACTGCCCAGGTGTGTCTTTCATTGACCCAATCATACTGTTACTGTACCTCTGTCAGTGTCTGTAGACTGGGGCACCCTGACCTCTCCGGTCGAGAGAGGTGGAGGGGTGGACGCTCCTCCCTGGTTGGACGTGGAGTCTCTGTGTCTGATGGTCTGGTTGATGAAGAACCTCCATCTGCCCACCGGAGACGACTGAGGCGCCCAGTCCACTGGAACATAAAATAATATATAAAAAGTCCCACTTTAAACTAACTACAACTTTCAAGGTTTCCTTAAACACTTTATAAAACCTATATAGATATTTTAGAAATAATTCAGAATCATTAATAATGCTTTATCACAAGGAGCTGCACAACTGGCAGATGGAGAGCGAAATAATATAGAAAAGGTCCCACTTGAATGAACTAACTTTACTTTCAAGGCTTAATGAAGCCTTCATAAACACATAGATCAGTGGTCACCAACCTTTTCTGAGTCAAGATCACTAAGTCAAAATGCAAGCCGAGATCTACCGCTGAGATTTTGTTTTATACATGACTTAAAAAAGGTAAGCCTATGCAACATTAACCAATCAAAAAACAGTACTGTAGCAATGAGGTTTGTGCAGTGGGCTACAGGCCCAATACATTATCACTGCATATTGGCTATGATTGAGTTGCCCTGCCAATGTTGTTCTTCCCAGACCATTTTGAAATTAAACTTCAAAATTGTAGGTATATGATCACACTGGTAATAGATCACTTGTTGTATTACTTGTGAGGCACAGCTGAGTGAGCATAATACGTTGATTTTTTTTACTGGACTGATGGCCTGCATCTGATGGTCAGCCTGAGGGGAAGGAGGGAACAGTGGTGAGGCTGCATCTCCCCAGACTCACCATCCCCCTCTCTCCACTGAGAAAAGGGGACACAGTCTTCCAGTTAATAACGAAACTTAAGTCACGCAGCATTATTTCAGCCTCATGCACCAATTCATGTTGTTATTCCTATGATCAGAGTAAGTGAAATATTCTCTATTTAAAAAGACACAAGCCGCTAATAATAACAACGCAAGTTTATTGACAGTCTTTGCTGTACTCGTTGATTGCAGCTGCAGTGCTGGTTGTAGTGTGACTGGAAGGAGTGAAGGTGCATTTTATGGCTTATAAAACTGTTGAACAAAGTGATGACAGTGCTGAATAACAACTTAAATATGAACTTACTCAAAAACAGCTCTTTTCTGTATTCATTGAGTCTCGGGCCCGGAGAAATCGTAATCCATGGTATGTTTTCCTTAAACAACCATTTCAAACTTCAACTTTAGCCACAACTAGCTACAAATGTATGAAAGTGATAGGTGCGTGTGAACAAAATCACCTGAAATCAACTTCATATTTACTTAAAGATGATATTACAATATCTCCTTGCCCATGGACTACTTTCCGGCTGAGGAACCATCTAACATCATGTTGTAAAATAGTAACCTACTCCATTTGGCAAAGCACCAGATGCCATGACCATATAGTCCACTTGAAGCTGGAGAGATGTAGTATATCATGTCAATCAAACTGTGTAAAAAGTTTGTAACAATAAAATACAACTACGAAAATATAAATGGACAATTATGCATTTATTTGATCTTATCCATCTAACCTTCATATAGTATAGGAGGACTAGTGGGGCGGAGGACGGGCGAGTCCCAAATTGAATTCTATTCCCCATATAGTGTCCATAGGGATCTGGTCAAAAGAAGTGCACTATACATGCACTATGCTCTATACAGGGAAACTTTTTCCAACATTTTGTTAAGTTACATTCTAAATTCTAAAACTATCTATTCTAAAACTGCTTAAACAATTTTTTCGCCCTCATCAATCTACACACAATACCCGATAATGACAAAGCGAAAACATGTTTTTAGAAATGTTTGCACGTATTCAGACCCTTTACTATGGAGAGTCGAAATTGAGCTCAGGTGCATCCTGTTTCCATTGATCATCCTTAAGATGTTTCTACAACTTGATTGGAGTCCACCTGTGGTAAATTCAATTGATTGGACATGACTTGGAATGCACACACCTGTCTATATAAAGGAAACCAGGCACCGCTCATCACATGGCCAATACCATCTCTACCTACGGGGAAGCATGGTGGTGGCAGCATCATGCTGTGGGGATGTTTTTCAGTGGCAGGGACTGGGAGACTAGTCAGGATCGAGTGAAAGCTGAACGGAGCAAAGTACAGAGGTCCGTGATGAAAACCTGTTCTAGAGCGCTCAGGTCAGCCAACACAACACAGGAGTGGTGTTAAGGATACAGGTATCCTGTGTGCATTTGTTTTCTCTCCTTCTGCCCTAGTCACAGGTGGCAGTCAACAGTCGCCAATCAGTGACCCCCCACCCCAGATTTAGGTTGTCTGTTGTTATTAGTTCTCACTGTTCCTTTTCACTGTTATGATCTCTGTTACGGGTCTCGTTTCCATCCCCCCTAGACTGCAGTTCCAAAGGGATTCGTAACAAGTCTCTGAATGTCCTTGAGGGCCCAGCCAAAGCCCGGACTTGAACCAAATCAAACCTCTCTGGAGAGACCTGAAAATAGCTGTGCAGCCAACCTGACAGAGCTTGAGTGTAATTTATTTACCCAAGAAGACTTCAACAAAGTACTGAGTAAAGGGTCTGAATGCTATGTAAATGTGATATTTCTGTTTGTTTTTTTCCATTAGCAAAAATGTCTAAACTTTAATACATTTTAGAATAAGGCAACAACATTTGGAAAAAGTCAAGGGGTTTGAAAACTTTCCCAATGCACTGTAGTTGCCATTTTGGACAAAGCCAGGGAGGGGTAACTCACTTGCTGTGCCTGTTGGAGTGCTCACATGCAGCTGTTCCATAGATCCAGTCTGGACAGACAACAGGAAAACACAGAACAGACGACGTTAACATACATACAGGCGGAATGACATTGTAATCACTTCAATTAGCTATGGTTGCTCCATTACATTAGCTATGGTAAGGGCCTCTGTATGTTCTCCACACACCATTACATTAGCTCTCTGAAGGTTTAGCATTCACCAAAACATAGGACATGGCTACTGACATATTGTTTCCATAACGGTAAGATAAAATTACCAGACAGACAGTACTTTACATGGACCCGTTTTCAAGGCACCATATTATGGACATCAGGACATGCTTTACCCCTGGCTGTACGCTGTGCTGGGTTCAGTGTTTCAAACTGTATGTCTAAAGATTAAGAGTAGAAAGGAGCCTAAAAGACATTACATAAGGATATCGGAGCAGCTTCCCAAAAAGCATCCTATTCCCGTTATATTGTACTACTTTCGACCATGTAGGGCAGGGGTTCTCAAACTTTTAGGGGCCCAGGACCCCTTTTGTGAGAGCAAATTCTTCAGGGACCCCCTCATAATCAGAACACAACTCGAGTGAGATTAAAAAATGTAATTAAATAAAAAGCATACAATAAGTTTTACTTATGACTTTGGCATGGCTGGACGAACCAAGTCTCAGGTCCAGGGAAGGAACATTTTAAAAGCCAGCCTCTTGGCATCAGAGAGAAAAATGTGCTGTTTTCAAGCGAATATCCTGCAATTCTACAAATTTTGTCATTGGGCAGAGGGATTTTTTTGTTGTTGTTGCAGCTGTGGAGCTAATATCATGCAATTCTACACATTTTGCCATGAGGCAGAGAAACTTTGCAGTTTTAAAACTTAACCTCTAACATTAGTGAAAAAATACCATGCTATTGTTTGAGGAGAGTGCACAACAACAAAACGTTTTATCACAGCAACTGGTTTGATACATTCACCTCTGAAGGTAAATAATGTACTTACTACATTCAGTAATCTTGCTCTGATTTGACATCCTGAGGATCCCAGAGATATAAGGTAGCATAGTTTTGTTTGATAAAATACATTTTTATATTCAAATGCCGGAACTGCGTTCTACAGTTTGAACCCCTGCTGTCTCTGGCCCCACATCCACCCCACCATCTAAATGTGTGAAGGTTAGTGTCTTTTCTGTAGGGAAGCTAATTATCCACCATATATGTATGTATGTATGTATGTATGTATGTAGGCTTGTACTGGACCGCAGAGTGCTGAAGAGTGTAACAATCGTCTGTCCTTGGTTGCAACACTCACTACCAAATTCCAAACTGAATCTGGACGCAAACGTCAGCACAATAACTGTTCATCGGGAGCTTCATGAAATCCACACATGCCAAGCGTCGGCTGGAGTGGTGTAAAGCTTGCCGCCATTGGACTCTGGAGCAGTGGAAATGTGTTCTCTGGCGTAATGAATCACGCTTCACCATCTGGCAGTCCGACGGACAAATCTGGGTTTGGCAGATGCCAGGAGAACGCTACTTGCCCCAATGCATAGTGCCAACTGTAAAGTTTGATGGAGGAGGAATAATGGTCTGCACTGTTTTTCATGGTTTGGGCTTGGCCCCTTAGTTCCAGTGAAGGGAAATCTTAACGCTATAGCATACAATGACATTCTAGACGATTCTGTGCTTCCAACTTTGTGGCAAAAGTGCACAAAGCAAGGTCCATGAAATGGTTTGTCGACATCAGTGTGGATGAACTTGACTGGGCTGCAAAGAGCCCTGAGCTAAACCTCACTGAACACCTTTGGGATGAATTGGAACGCCAACTGCGAGCCAGTCCTAATCGCCCAACATCAGTGCCCGACCTCACTAATGCTCGTGGCTGAATGGAAGCAAGTCCCCGCATCAATGTTCCAACATCTAGTGGAAAGCTTTCCCAGAAGAGTGGAGGCTGTTATAGCAGCAAGGGGAGGGACCAACTCGACGAGCATACTTTTGGTCATGCAGTGTATTTATCTGGATGTGGACCCCCTGCTGTACCTCCACAGCACCCACTTTGAGAACCCAGCAGACCCCACTCTGAGAACCCCTGATGTAGGGAATAGGTATTATGATGCCATATGGGACATAACCAATGTTTTCAAACCAGACCTGTTGATGTGTGAGGAGAATTTCCTGAGCTCTCTTGACAATGGACCTCAGCTCTTCCACAAATGTATCTTTCTCTGACTCAAGGACAAAATCCTCCTCCACCTACACAAGACATTACAGATACACAAATTGATACACAATATATATATTTTTAAAGCCAAACTCAATGGACCAAACACAGGCTGCATGGCGAACTGGGTGTTAGTCCAAATGAGAATGCTTGCCGCAAAAACCATCATCCCATCCAATATAGAATAATCATATATTCATATCTAATATATCAAAACAGGTAGAAGTTTGCAGTGCAATAATCCCATGCAATGTCCATGTAGAACTGCCTGTGGATCTAGTCACCATATAATCTGCGATGTCTTCAGGTGCGTCTCCCTCTGTGTCGAACTTAAAGGTGACCATCTTGTTGCTGTGGGTTTCCAGCTGACACTCCACCATGTTGTCACCAGTGCCGGACACCTACAGAGCACAGGAAGAGAAACCATGTGGTTCTGTTCAATGTCTTGGACATGACAACTTCTTGGACTTGACAACTTCTTGGACATGACAATTTATTGTAAACCTTTCACATCCTGATAGGGATTCATATTATTAGGGATACTATACCTGGATCATACTCAGTTGAAATGCATGGGATCCCTTTTCTGCCCCCCGATAGGACAATCTCCTCTGAGACTTCACCCTCTCTAGTTTTCCATTGGCTAACAACATCTGTAGATCCCCATCAGATGGAACAGCACTGTGAGAGAGGTGTCAGACAAGCAAGAGTCATGCACAACATGTGAACATTGATGGTCAAATACAGTGCCTTGCGAAAGTATTCGCCCCCCTTGAACTTTGCGACCTTTTGCCACATTTCAGGCTTCAAACATAAAGATATAAAACTGTATTTTTTTGTGAAGAATCAACAACAAGTGGGACACAATCATGAAGTGGAACAACATTTATTGGATATTTCAAACTTTTTTAACAAATCAAAAACTGAAAAATTGGGCGTGCAAAATTATTCAGCCCCTTTACTTTCAGTGCAGCAAACTCTCTCCAGAAGTTCAGTGAGGATCTCTGAATGATCCAATGTCGACCTAAATGACTAATGATGATAAATACAATCCACCTGTGTGTAATCAAGTCTCCGTATAAATGCACCTGCACTGTGATAGTCTCAGAGGTCCGTTAAAAGCGCAGAGAGCATCATGAAGAACAAGGAACACACCAGGCAGGTCCGAGATACTGTTGTGAAGAAGTTTAAAGCCGGATTTGGATACAAAAAGATTTCCCAAGCTTTAAACATCCCAAGGAGCACTGTGCAAGCGATAATATTGAAATGGAAGGAGTATCAGACCACTGCAAATCTACCAAGACCTAGCCGTCCCTCTAAACTTTCAGCTCATACAAGGAGAAGACTGATCAGAGATGCAGCCAAGAGGCCCATGATCACTCTGGATGAACTGCAGAGATCTACAGCTGAGGTGGGAGACTCTGTCCATAGGACAACAATCAATTGTATATTGCACAAATCTGGCCTTTATGGAAGAGTGGCAAGAAGAAAGCCATTTCTTAAAGATATCCATTAAAGTTTGCCACAAGCCACCTGGGAGACACACCAAACATGTGGAAGAAGGTGCTCTGGTCAGATGAAACCAAAATTGAACTTTTTGGCAACAATGCAAAACGTTATGTTTGGCGTAAAAGCAACACAGCAGAACACACCATCCCCACTGTCAAACATGGTGGTGGCAGCATCATGGTTTGGGCCTGCTTTTCTTCAGCAGGGACAGGGAAGATGGTTAAAATTGATGGGAAGCTGGATGGAGCCAAATACAGGACCATTCTGGAAGAACCTGATGGAGTCTGCAAAAGACCTGAGACTGGGACGGAGATTTGTCTTCCAACAAGACAATGATCCAAAACATAAAGCAAAATCTACAATGGAATGGTTCAAAAATAAACATATCCAGGTGTTAGAATGGCCAAGTCAAAGTCCAGACCTGAATCCAATCGAGAATCTGTGGAAAGAACTGAAAACTGCTGTTCACAAATGCTCTCCATCCAACCTCACTGAGCTCGAGCTGTTTTGCAAGGAGGAATGGGAAAAAAATTCAGTCTCTCGATGTGCAAAACTGATAGAGACATACCCCAAGCGACTTACAGCTGTAATCGCAGCAAAAGGTGGCGCTAAGTATTAACTTAAGGGGGCTGAATAATTTTGCACGCCCAATTTTTCAGTTTTTGATTTGTTAAAAAAGTTTGAAATATCCAATAAATGTCGTTCCACTTCATGATTGTGTCCCACTTGTTGTTGATTCTTCACAAAAAAATACAGTTTTATATCTTTATGTTTGAAGCCTGAAATGTGGCAAAAGGTCGCAAAGTTCAAGGGGCCGAATACTTTCGCAAGGCACTGTAAATAGTACTCCATGTACAGTAGTGGGCATAGTCTTTTCTAACATGGAGGGCTTGACATTCAAAACAAAAAACAAGCGAACATTGACAACCGGTCCCTAGCCCTTCCCCTTGGTCCTAAACTTTGGATGTTTGCAGATCGGAAGGTTCTGGAAAGGTTTAAGTAGTGTAGTGGTGCAGCTTCCACCATATCACTTCAAACTTATTGATCTGCAAACATTGACCTGATAGGGCCGGGGGCAAGAGCAAGGAAGTAAATTGGGGCCGACGTTGAGAGTAGTGATGTGACACATACCCTGAAGAGGAGTGTCTCTCTGTGCCAGACTGGTTTGGACTCTCCTGTAGAGCCACATAAATAGACAGACCAACGCACATACAGAAAACAGCAAAAACCAACAAAGAAAAAATAGATACCAAACCATTAGTTGACTGATACAAATCAAATTGAACAACTGAAATAGGAAATTGAACAAAAGTGAACCTATTTTAATGTAAGTTAAAGGAAAAAAACTGGATCTGGTTGTTGTAGTACTGGTTAGTTTAAATCAGAACAAATACCATACAAACGTACTTAGCGTAACTGAGTAAAAGGACATTTTCTTCAAAACGAAACAAAAATAATGTGTTTTATTGTGATTCAAAAAGGGTATGGCCCTCGGAATACTCTCTACTGTATACACCCTTCTAGAACCGGCTGGATATTGGATGAAGATAGTGGTAGTAGTGGAACAGTATACAGTAGTGGTAGAGTGGCGTGCACTTCTGTACCTGAGCAATGCCCAGCAGAGCAGGGTCACAGTCTTGGAGTGAGGTTGAGGTGGGGTGCAGCAGCGAGGGGGCGTTAGAGTCAAGGGGCTGGGCAGTGGCGGCAACAGCCGGGGGAGAGGTCAGGCCCGAGGGGACATCAGCCAGGCCAGACAGGGTTAGTTGGCTCTCTGGTGGGGTGGGCTGGGTCTCTGGGCCAGGAGTAGCAGGATGGAGGGGTGGCAGGGAGGCAGGGTGGGGGTGAGACGATGTATGAGAAGGACTGGGGGGCATCTGTGGAAGAGGGAAGGAAGTTGCCTGGGAAGGATTCAGAGGGGGCTGTTGCTCGGTGGTGGAGTCCGCCAATGCAGCCTCAGCAAGCTGGGTCTGGGTGTGGGCATGGGCCTGCGCTTGGGCCAGTGTCTGGGTGTGTGCCTGAGCTTGCATGGCCATCTGGGTGTCTGTGTGCGTGGGTAGCGGCTGTGTCAGCTGAGCTTGGTGCTGGGGGGATGGTGGCAGACCTCCTGCTCCTGCTACTACCTGACTGTACAAGGGTAGGGCTCTAGTCTGAGACCCGAGCTGGGGCACGTTTCTTGGGGATGCTGTCTGTGCTGGGTTAACAGTAGGCTGCTGGGGCAACAGATGTGGGGGGATCTGAGGAAGCTGATAACCCAGTTGACATGGGTCGGGATTTGAGACCTGCTGATGCTGAGACTGCAGAGCCTGTTGAATTGGGGCTGGGGTTGTCTGAGACTGAAGCTGCTGTGGGAGTGTCTGTTGTACGACTTGTGGAACCTGTTGCACCAGCTGTTGCTGTTGGTATTGCTCCATGGGAATGGGTTGAGGCAGCATAGCTTTAGACTGGGCCTGAGGTAAGGGTTGGTTTAACGGCTGCACCACAGCTGGGCTTCCTGTTACTTGCAGCTGCTGCTGTTGTGGCTGTGGGACAGGCTGTAGCTGTACCTGTGGTTGTAGCTGTACCTGCTGGCCTTGGTTATACACTTGACCAGTCTGTTGTTGTATGTGTTGAGGCGAAGCAGAGACCAAGGTGGTAGGGTCTATGACTGTGGAGGCAGGGGCCGCCATGACAGTTCCAACACCAACAGATCCAGGAGACAGCATCATCTGCTGGTACTGCACCATGGACTGCTGTTGTTGCTGGGTAACTTGTTGTGTGATGTCCTGATGTTGTTGTTGCAGGACTGGCTGTATGGCTTGCTGTTGGGTGGGCTGAGGTGAAGTGACATACTGGGGTGCCAGTAGTACAGCTGGAGCATGGGGGCGGTGTTGAGGCTGCGCTAGACCTGGGAGCTGAACACTGGGCTGCACTGGAGACTCGTGCTGGGGTTGGGCTTGGATCTGGCTGTGCATGGTGGTTATTGAGACTGGAGGTTGGGGTTGGACCAGAGCTGGACTCTGCCTCATAGGAGGCATCATCTGAGTCTCAACAACTGCTGGAATTGGATTCAAAGCTTGGGTTGGATGCAGAGGCTTGGGAGTCTGCTGGATGAGTGACTGCACTGGAGCCTGGGCCTGTATTTGAGCTGGGATTTGATGGATAGCCTGTACTATAGGAGCCTGGGACTGGATAGGGATCGGAGGACTTGGTGCCTGGATCGGGGCCACCACGTGAGGTGGAATCTGGACCTCGATCATCTGGGGCTGGGCTTTGAGTGGAGGCTGGGGCTGGGCCTGGAGTACTGGGACTGGGAAATGGCCCAGGCTCTGAGGGTGAGCTTCATTCTGAGCTTGAATCTGGGCCAGGACTTGGGCATGCACTACAGCCAGTGGAGCCTGGCTGGGAATCTGTGGCTGAATGGCTACAGGTTTGGCTCCCTGACCCTGGGCTTGGGCAGCCATCTGAGCTTGGACCTGCATGGCCTGTATAACCTCTGCTGCTGGTAGGGTTGGGGCAACAAGGGGGATCTGAGAAGGAGGTTCAACGACAGAGCTCTGATGGCCCTGCTGTTGTTGCTGGACAACATACGCTTGTTGTTGTTGCTCCAGTAATACAGCTGGTTGTTGCTGCTGCTGCTGTTGTATCAGCGTTACTTGCTGTTGTTCTGTCACTTGCTGCTGCGTTAGGCTAGTGTGACTAGGTGGAAACATAGCAGTGTTTTGCTGTTGTTGTTGTTGCTGCAACAAACACACATCAATTTGTTGCTGTTGAATCAAAGCTTGCAACTGCTCACATTGTTGCTGAATCAAAGTGGTCTCTTGTTTCTCGCTTTGTTGAAATTGAATATTGGCGGTTTGCTGCTGCGATTCCCCAGTCTCTTGCTGTTGTTGAATCTGTTGCTGCTGCTGTTGTAGCAAAGCCTGTTGGTGCAGTCTCTCTGCTTGTTGTTGTTGTAGCAACGCCTGCTGTTGCTGTTGTTGCTCGATCTGTTGTTGTAACAAAGCTTGCTGCTGTTGTAGCTCCAGCTGCTGTTGCAGTTGTGCCTGTTGTTGCTGTTGCTCCAATTGCTGCTGCTGTAAAACTGCTCGTTGCTGCTGAAGCTGTTGCTGTTGTAGCAGGGCTTGCTGTTGTTCCAACTGTTGCTGTAGCATAGCTTGCTGTGAGTCGATTGGATGACTGACGACCGCCTGTTGTTGTAGTTGTGTCGGTTGTTGCAGCACAGCTTGCTGTTGTTGATGCAGTGGTTGCTGCTGTTGTAGATCCATTTCCGGTTGTTGTTGGATCTGGCTCGCTTGGTGAGCTTCCAGTTGTTGTTGCTGCTGTAGGAGCGCTTGCTGCTGCTGTTGCTCGAACTGCTGCTGTTGTAACAGCGCTTGCTGTTGCTCTAGCTGTTGTTGCTGTAGTTGCGCCTGTTGTTGCTGTTGCTTTAAGGCTTGCTTTTGCTGCTGCTCTTGTTGCTGCTGCTGTAACATCGCTTGCTGCTGCTGTTGCTCAAATATTTGCTGTTGTAACAGCGCTTGCTGTTGCTCCAGTTGGTGCTGTTGTAGCCGTGCCTGTTGTTGCTTTTGTAGCAACGCCTGTTGCTGCTGTTGCTCAAGCTGCTGTTGTATGTACACTTGCTGTTGTTGTTCTAGTAACATCGCTTGTTGTTGTTGCTGATGTTCAATCTGGTGCTGTTGGTGTAGCAACAATGTTTGCTGCTGTTGCAGTTGTTGCTGCTGTTGTAGGTCGTTTAGCGGTGGTTGCACATAGGCTTGGGTTTGATCCACTTGCTGTAATGACGATGCCTGTTGTTGTTGCTGCTGGTGGTGGTCCATTGATTGTTGTTGTGGTAGTAAGGCCTGCTGCTGAGGATGCTGTTGCATTTGCTGCTGCTGCTGAACCAAAGCTTGCTGCACATACACTTGCTGCTGAAGCTCAGTAGTTTGCTGCTGTTGGATTGCTATAGTCTGCTGCTGCTGTTGTTCTATATGTTGCTGTATCAGTACCGCCTTCTGGGGAATTACATTGGCCTGTTGTTGTTGGTGTGGTTGTTGCTGCTGAAGCAGGGTGGTTTGTTGAGCCTCCATTTGCTGCTGCTGTGGCTCCATCAGTATCTGCTGTTGTTGAACAATGGTCTGCTGTTGGGTAATCATGAAAGGTTGCGCTTGCTGGGTTAAAGACTGGGGTGTCATCTGGATGTCAGAGGCCTGCATGATGTTAGGAGTGACATTGGCCTGGGTCTGTTGTGGGAGAGGGACCATGGCCTCCATGTCACCAACTCCCACTAGTCCTGTTGGGTCTCCCACTGATATGGGAGCTGGAAGAATGTTAAGCTGGGCTTGGGGTGAAACTGGGGGTGCGCAGGACTGGGAAGGAGCCATTGGTGCGATCTGTGATCCATCTGAATGGTATGACTGAGATGGTGTGAAGATAACCATCATGGGGTGACAGGGACATGGTCAGATGGAGTTATGGTGAGAGGGCAGGTAGGGGGAGATTGAGGTAAAGAGAGGAGGGAAGAGTAAGCATTGGATAAAGGGCAGGAATTAATTATCAAAGGACTGCACACATTCTTTAGAGGACATGAAAGCATTGTCATGATCAAGATTGTTATCGTTTTTATTATCGTTAAAGCACATCTGATAAAATAGTGACATGAATTGATTAAAAGCTATTCGGAATAAATCAAGGTTCAAACTTCTTTTGTCCAGTAGAAAAGAGATGTTAGAGAGATGTTAAGAGAGTTGAACGGGATCGAGAGCCACTCACCTGAGAATACTGCTGTGGTACACCTGGTGAGACTTGCATTGCCATAGCAACAGGCTGAACATAAGTCTGCTGACCAACAGGTGCCCCACCACTGCTTTGACCAATGCACATGCCGGAAATCCCACCACTCTGACCAGTAGGCACATTCGGAACTCCTCCGCTCTGACCAATCGGGAGCATTTCGTGGTGGGCCAAAAATGCCTAAAAATAGATAACAGACAACACAATTGAGCATGATTGCAGGGTTGGAGATAAGATATCAATCTCTTTGTAAACTAGATTTTCCAAAACAGGAAGAACCATAGATCATATTATGTTCCAAATGGCACCCTATTCTCTACATAGTGCACTACGTTTGGCCCTGGTTAAAAGTAGTCCCCTACATAGGGAATAGGGTGACCTTTGGGATGCCATATACTCACCGAGGCAGCAGCAGGGAGTCTGGGTTGAGAGAGCACGTATGACTCCCCTTGCTGAGGGTATGCCTGGCTCTGGCCACTGGCATAGGATTCACAGCTGGCTGAGCCAATGCTCTCACCTCCTGGAGTAAATACAAAGGCAAGAGTAAATAAAGGAGTCTAGACAAACACTACTTTGGGGATAAGGAAAATAATATCATTATATCCTATTCTAGGACTGTCCGCAGCCAAATAATGTTTATCTTAATATTCCACTTCGTTGCTGATATCTACCCCAGCACAGTCAGTACGTAGGGAAACACAGTATACAGTCTTACGCAGTAAACAAATCTCTACAAGCCTCTGATTGACGGAATATTGGTCTGCTGTTGTACCTGTGGGCAGGCTCAGAGGATTCCCACTGTGGATCTGCTGCTGTTGCCTCACATGCTGATCCACCTCTGGAAGCTCCTCAACCTCACCCTGCCCTCCTCCTCCCCCACCTCCCCCTGTCAGCACAGCCACCCCAGGCCCCAGGGAGGAGAGGTGAGAGCAGGTGGAGGAGGTGAGGGTGGAGTCCCGTCTCTCATCAAAGCCTTGCTGCTGTAGGAGCAGCTGCTGCTGGCGTCTCTCACGGGACTTCTTGATGAGCGTGACGCGGTCACGGATGGATTTACCCACCACCTTAGCGTCGCTCTCGTGGAAGAAGCCTGACTTCACCTGGATAGAGGAGGAGGGAGAGGGGGTGGTGGGTAGACAGAGAGAGGGTAGACAGAGAGAGGAGAGAGAGAAAGAGAAAGAGAGAGAGAGCGAGAGAGAGGGTAGGTGGAGAGAAAGAGAGATGGGAGGCAGAGAGAAAAAGTTGAAAGCATGGCGAGGGAATGTAGGTTGGAGGCAACAACTAGCAAGGAAACCTTGATTAATGAGTGGTGGACTCTGTAATAGATCAGCTTTCCTGTAGCCCTCCAACCTTCCCTGTAGTTCCTTCAACAGAGGTCCTAGTTATTCCTGTTCCGTCTAGCACTGTTCTCTCTTCTATCATTTTCACACTAATGTGCTGAGCCGAGCCAACCTTTACTGTAATGTTCTAGCCTGGGGCCATGCCAGAAAGGAATATCTAAAAAGAAAATATCAGAGCCTGCAGGATACAGTCTGGGTCTGCACCAAGGTGTGAAAAAGGTATCAGTGTCTCACCATTTCTCTTTCTGCCTCCCTCTCCCTTCCTCCCTATCCGTTTCTCCCCCTAATCTCACCATCTCCGAAGCCACCTCCTCTGCGCTGTCGTTCTCCAGGTCGTAGCTGAACTCGATGGCCTCATTGTCTTTGTGTTTTCCCTTCAGCTTCTTTGGCTCCTCCACCCAGATCCTGAGGGCCAGGCAGTCCTGACAGCCCGTGTCTTCCTCCGCCAGCTCCACACGCACCCCGGTGTCCTCCCCGAAGAACGCATGGGTCAACAGGTCCCGGATGGACAGCCTGCAGACAGAGACAACACATCAAGCTCGCAACAAATGCCCACTTCTTTCCCAAACAATGTGTGGCTTTTATTGGATAGGACAGTGGAAGAACAGATGACAGGAAAGGTAGGAGAATGGCGATTCAGAAGGGCAGCGGGCTGGAGTTGAACCCATGTCCACTCTGGTATATGTTCCCGGGGTCAGCGGCACTAACCACTAGACTTTTTCTTTACAAGCGCTCTGCTGTTTAGCAAGGTTTGCAAAAGGCATTGCAATTCCTCCCATTATTAGGAGAGAGAGAGCGGGAAGGGGGGTCGAGAGAGGTCAAAACACTTGCCTCTGACTCTTGTCCTGGCGGATGCAGCACCCAATGATCTCTTTGATCTCTGGGTCGTTGACTTTATCGAAGCTGGCTGGTTTTATACCCTGTAGACAGAGCGGGAGAGAGGGGGCAGGTGAGGTGACCGAACGGACAATGATATAGATGATGTACTACTCCGTCCTACACAGACAGTAATATACTTTAGATGGGACTCCTGTAATACTTCAGAGAGTTAATCATGAGGCAGTAATGAAGAAACCCTGACTACAGCTAATGTACTGTCACATATACAGTATATTTAATCATTTACTGAATCTGAGGGAGGTTGGTGAGAAGATCAAGGGCAAGTCGGGAAACGACAGACTCGGCCAAAAGGCCAAAGGGGTTTTTGTGAAGAACGTTATCTTGTAGAAGTAGGGGAAAGGGAACCTATGCCACAAAGGGACAAGCCCAAAGGGACAGCAGTCCCAGACTTACGCTGGTGACTTTGCGGTAGATCTGCGCAGCGTTCTGGCACTCTGAGTAGGGGTATTCTGAGGTGGCCATCTCCAACATGCACATCCCAAAGGCATAGACGTCAACAGACTCATCATAATGTTCCTCGTACATCTCTGGAGCCATGAACTCAGGGGTACCTGGAAGACAGGGCACATTAGTCAATTGAAAAGGTAAAGTCGCACACCTTAAATACCCAGATGAAGATATTTTGAGACCAAAATTGGTGAAATAAGCGTCATCATGCTTGGACAGTGATGCTCAAACGGTGCAACCTGTGTTTATTGAATATCATTTTGACCTCTAACCTCCTCTGTCAGTAAAGGACCATCCTCAGACGCCCAGGAGTATAAATTATTTTATGAAGGTTACTCAGGACTCTATAGGGTCCACACTTACTGTAAACACAGACCACAGATCAGCTCTTAACATACACTTCCAGTGGCATTTAGTGCAATAGAGCTTGACCTTTGAGCAAGAATAAACACCGCAGAGACTGTACTCAGCTTATGATGCCTTCTTGGAGAGTTGGGTCAGCTCATAAGATATTCACATTGTAGCAGAGTGACCACAGATTGTAAAAGTCATTCCCACAACACAGATGTCCATTATCTCAAGTCTTACTCACAAGAAATCTGACATACCTATATGACCCATTCAAATACCATTCCCACAACATGACATAAGAAAACAACTGATCGCTGGCTCCGGAAACTGACGGTCGCTAGTTACCTATGACACTTTTGGCGAAGGAGGTCCTCATGAGAGTGGCCAATCCCAGGTCTCCGATCTTGACGGAGCCGGTAGGGCCGGTGATGAAGATGTTGTCACACTTGAGGTCCCTGTGGATGATGGGAGGGGTCCGAGTGTGGAGGAACTGGAGGCCCTTCAGGATCTGACGACACCAGCTCCTCAGGACCTTGGGCTTCATCACCTTGAAGCGCTTCAGGTACCTGCAGACAGGACAGGGGAGCACGGTTATAACTATACAGCATTGTGGCATGGTTTCTATGGAACAACCTCTTTGGTGTAACGCTATTTGCGAGCTGAGCAGGGGTGTGTGTGTCTGAGTGTCTTCTACCCACGTTTTGAGGGTTCCCGAGGTCATGAGTTCGGTGACCAGGACGATGCACTTCTTCCCTCGCAGCACTGACTCCCAGGAGTCATAGAAACGGACAATGTTAGGGTGCTGGAGGCCCTTCAGCATCTCTGCCTCCTCCTTAAAACGCTGCTGCTCCGCCTTGGTCAGCTTACGGTCCTGTAGACACACAGAAGGCAGGTTAGACATCAGAGAGAGCGTTCGGTTGTGAGAACAAGTTGCAAAGATCGAGCCAGAGCCAATACTGCACTGTTGAATCGTCAAGCAGTTAGTTTTATTGGGCAACCCAAAGGTCTTCATCAGTGAGAACATACCCACGGCCTAAACAGCGTTCAGTGCTATTCTCCTACTGTTGTAGAACAACAACAAAAAACGAAGGATTTAGAGTGCTTAGGTCTGTATTCAAGAGGCATAGGTTCATACTTTCACCATATGCTAAACTGGAAACCTATGACAAAAAAACGTTCAGGAGACAATGCATATACTATACCTGAGACTTATTATGGGGAGCATGCTTTCAGGAAACAGCTCTTTGTCAACAACAGAGCCAATACTGGAACACTATACCAATCAGGAAACAGTGCTGTCAACAACAGAGCCAATACTGGAGCCTCACAGCACAGTTTAAATATATAAATCAAAACTGGACGGTCTTTGGAGATAGATGGGAGGGATTAAAGGGAGCTGAAGGATGGGACTAAAATGTAAAATATACCGTGTCCGTAAAATGTATATAGTATGTATTATTTAAAATAATACATATTTATAAAATAAATATATATGGGGGATTGGAAATGATGCAGACAAGTACATTGATAGAAGCCACAATCTATTTGCAATATTAAAGCTGATTCACCACCTAAAAAAAAAAAACAATAGTGGAGCAATACAACTGATCAGTCAGCACTCCTTACTACCAAGCAACCATATTTCATGTAATTA
Organism: Oncorhynchus mykiss; assembly: GCF_013265735.2. Lineage (NCBI taxonomy): Eukaryota > Metazoa > Chordata > Actinopteri > Salmoniformes > Salmonidae > Oncorhynchus > Oncorhynchus mykiss. Next base: position 39,802,843 of record NC_048580.1, on the reverse strand, counting down.
AACACCTACCACCACTAGATGGCGCAAGCAAGATATAGTTTAATCTGCATGAGTGGAGACAACACCCACCTCAGCCTATGAGACACTTCTGCGGCATCTGCCACGCTGCCATTGGGCCTAGTATGGCGGATGCTGCAGAAATCCCTGGCTCCGGCAGAGTATCCCACTGGGAATAACACTCACACATGCATGCACACGCACACACAGACGTATGCTGACGCACACACACACACACACATATATATGTGTGTATATACAGTGGGCAGAACAAGTATTTGATACACTCCCGATTTTGCAGGTTTTCCTACTTACAAAGCATGTAGAGGTCTGTAATTTTTTATCATAGGTACACTTCAACTGTGAGAGACAGAATCAAAAAATAATAATCTTGGCCCATTCCTCCATGCAGATCTCCTATAGAGCAGTGATGTTTTGGGGCTGTTGCTGGGCAACACGGACTTTCAACTCCCTCCAAAGACTTTCTATGGGGTTGAGATCTGGAGACTGGCTAGGCCACTCCAGGACCTTGAAATGCTTCTTACGAAGCCACTCCTTCATTGCTCGGGCAGTGTGTTTGGGATCATTGTCATGCTGAAAGACCCAACCACGTTTCATCTTCAATGCCCTTGCTGATGGAAGGAGGTTTTCACTCAAAATCTCAAGATACATGGCCCCATTCATTCTTTCCTTCACACGGATCAGTCATCCTGGTCCGTTTGCAGAAAAACAGCCCCAAAGCATGATGTTTCCACCCCCATGCTTCACAGTAGGTATGGTGTTCTTTGGATGCAACTCAGCATTCTTTGTCCTTCAAACACGACGAGTTGAGTTAACAAAAAGTTATATTTTGGTTTCATCTGACCATATGACATTCTCCCAATCTTCTTCTGGATCATCCAAATGCTCTCTAGCAAACTTCAGACGGGCCTGGACATGTACTGGCTTAAGCACGTCTGGCACTGCAGGATTTGAGTCCCTGGCGGCGTAGTGTGTTACTGATGGTAGGCTTTGTTACTTTGGTCCCAGCTCTCTGCAGGTCATTCACTAGGTCCCCCCGTGTGGTTCTGGGATTTTTGCTCACCGTTCTTGTGATCATTTTGACCCCACGGGGTGAGATCTTGCGTGGAGCCCCAGATCGAGGGAGATTATCAGTGGTCTTGTATGTCTTCCATTTCCTAATAATTGCTCCCACAGTTGATTTCTTCAAACCAAGCTGCTTACCTATTGCAGATTCAGTCTTCCCAGCCTGGTGCAGGTCTACAATTTTGTTTCTGGTGTCCTTTGACAGCTCTTTGGTCTTGGCCATAGTGGAGTTTGGAGTGTGACTGTTTGAGGTTGTGGACAGGTGTCTTTTATACTGATAACAAGTTCAAACAGGTGCCATTAATACAGGTAACGAGTGGAGGACAGAGGAGCCTCTTAAAGAAGAAGTTACAGGTCTGTGAGAGCCAGATATCTTGCTTGTTTGTAGGTGATCAAAAACTTATTTTTCACCATAATTTGCTAATTAATTCATTAAAAATCCTACAATGTGATTTTCTGGATTTTTTTTCTCTCATTTTGTCTGTCATAGTTGAAGTGTACCTATGATGAAAATTACAGGCCTCTCATCTTTTTAAGTGGGAGAACTTGCACAATTGGTAGCTGACTAAATACTTTTTTGCCCCCTGTACGTATGTACGTACGCACGTACAGTGGGGCAAAAAAGTATTTGTACGTACAAAGTAGTACATACATACATTACATACATACCAGGCTACTGACTGGGCCCTCTGTTGGCTACTTACAGTAAGCAATAAAGGCCTGAGGGGGTGTGGTATATGGCCAATATACCACAGCTAAGGGCTGTTCTTATGCACAACACTTTTATTTATTAATTTTTATTTAACCAGGTAGGCAAATTGAGAACAAGTTCTCATTTACAATTGCGACCTGGCCAAGATAAAGCAAAGCAGTTTGACACATACATCAACACAGAGTTACACATGGAGTAAAACAAACATACAGTCAATAATACAGTAGCAACAAGTCTATATACGATGTGAGCAAATGAGGTGAGATAAGGGAGGTAAAGGCAAAAAAAGGACTATGGTGGCAAAGTAAATACAATATAGCAAGTAAAACACTAGAATGTTAGATTTGCAGTGGAAGAATGTGCAAAGTAGAAATAAAAATAACGGGGTGCAAAGGAGCTAAATAAATAAATAAATAAAATAAATACAGTAGGGAAAGAGGTAGTTGTTTGGGCTAAATTATAGATGGGCTATGTATAGGTGCAGTAATCTGTGAGCTGCTCTGACAGCTGGTTCTTAAAGCTAGTGAGGAAGATAAGTGTTTCCAGTTTCAGAGATTTTTGTAGTTCGTTCCAGTCATTGGCAGCAGAGAACTGGAAGGAGAGGCGGCTAAAGAAAGAATTGGTTTTGGGGGTGACCAGAGCGATATACCTGCTGGATCGCGTGCTACAGGTGGGTGATGCTATGGTGACCAGCGAGCTGAGATAAGGGGCGACTTTACCTAGCAGGGTCTTGTAGATGACATGGAGCCAGTGGGTTTAGCGACGAGTATGAAGCGAGGGCCAGCCAACGAGAGTGTACAGGTCGCAATGGTGGGTAGTATATGGGGCTTTGGTGACAAAACGGATGGCACTGTGATAGACTGCATCCAATTTGTTGAGTAAGGTATTGGAGGCTATTTTGTAAAGTCGAAGTCGAGGATTGGTAGGATGGTGTGTTTTACAAGGGTATGTTTGGCAGCATGAGTGAAGGATGCTTTGTTGTGAAATAGGAAGCCAATTCTAGATTTAACTTTGGATTGGAGATGTTTGATGTGGGTCTGGAAGGAGAGTTTACAGTCTAACCAGACACCTAGGTATTTGTAGTTGTCCACGTATTCTAAGTCAGAGCCGAGAAGAGATGTTGGACAGGCGGGCAGGTGCCGGCAGCGATCGGTTGAAGAGCATGCATTTAGTTTTACTTGTATTTAAGAGAAATTGGAGGCCACGGAAGAAGAGTTGTATGGCATTGAAGCTTGCCTGGAGGGTTGTTAACACAGTGTCCAAAGAAAGGCCAGAAGTATACAGAATGGTGTCATCTGCGTAGAGGTGGATCAGAGACTAACCAGCAGCAAGAGCGACATCATTGATGTATACCGAGAAGAGAGTCGGTCCAAGAATTGACACAACGCGGAGTGTCTGGATACAGCCTTTATCCGTGTTATATTGGCCATATACCAAACCCCTGAGGTACCGTATTGCTATTATAAACTGGGGACCAGCGTAATTAGAAGAGTAAAACCTGTGGTATACTTTCAGCCAATCAGCATTCAGAGCTCAAACCACCATTATAAAAAGGCAAATATAAGCAAATAATATACCACTATGAATCGCTAAGTGACTATACATTTATAGCTTAGTCATTTTCTAAATGGCAGCTGTCCTAACAATTGTCATCGTTAAAAGAACAAAGCAAGCATTGTGTTTTTTTAGTGGTCGTTTTGACCTCTGTTGACCTTGCCACTTGTGGTCTCTTACGCGTCATTCAACATCACGCTATAGTCTGAACAGGACAACAACCAAAGGTCATGACCTGAGGCGGGAAACAACAGATGTGACAATTGCAACAAGTGGTGACAAGGCAAGGCCATATTGCAAAACGAAACTACAAAACAGAGATGTGCATGAAATCAACCATCTCCTCACTAGCACCTGTCAAGTACATGAAAACAACTATCATCTCCTCACTAGCACCTGTCAAGTAAATGAAAACAACCATCTCCTCACTAGCACCTGTCAAGTACATGAAAACAACCATCTCCTCACTAGCACCTGTCAAGTACATGAAAACAACCATCTCCTCACTAGCACCTGTCAAGTACATGAAAACAACCATCTCCTCACTAGCACCTGTCAAGTACATGAAAACAACCATCTCCTCACTAGCACCTGTCAAGTACATGAAAACAACCATCTCCTCACTAGCACCTGTCAAGTACATGAAAACAACCATCTCCTCACTAGCACCTGTCAAGTACATGAAAACAACCATCATCTCCTCACTAGCACCTGTCAAGTACATGAAAATAACTATAATCTCCTCACTAGCACCTGTCAAGTACATGAAAACAACCATCATCTCATCACTAGCACCTGTCAAGTACATGAAAATAACTATAATCTCCTCACTAGCACCTGTCAAGAACATGAAAACAACCGTCTCCTCCCTAGCACCTGTCAAGTACATGAAAACAGATTGAAATGGTTAAATGGTCAGTGGGATTCCTGCCATAGCAACAACAAACACAACACACATCTGTAAAATAGCAATCATAATATGTTGCTTTCCATTTACCTCTTCCATTTACTTATAGGCTCTGTGTTCATGAATTACTGTCTGAAGGGAGAGGGGCTACTACTGCAGACATTTCATTCTAAATCAGATTTACTTCTGATTTCCATGTAATGCAGTTTCCCACATTAAATCCCTCCCCTCGTCACTCCCTCTCGCTTGGTCTCTGCATCGTGTAGTCCAAGATCCATCTCTTCCAACTCAATGTCCTTTTCTGGAAGTGAAGGCCACCTCTCTCCTCTTCGCCCCCTCCGCCTCCTCGTCCCTCTTGGCACTGTCATCCCTCCCTCTCTCTCTCTCCTGTATTCGCTAGCTTGAACTGAGCGTCAACAGCAAGACTGCTGCTTTATTGTCAGAGCTAAAAATAATATCCTGGACTTGGGACTGCCCCTTTGCCTCGACTCCCTGCTGTTTCACTGTCTGAATGGCTTGATGTGTCTGTCTGGGTCTCAGTGGCTGTCTGTGCAGTAGGCCTATGCCTTTCGGTTAGTCTGTGTCCCTGCATTGAACTGTTTAACAACGGTGTCTCTACATCTGTGTAGCTAACTCCCTAACAGTGTCTGATTTTGTGTGTTGGTTTCTGTTGATCACAGACTAGTCTCACAGTCATCTGTCAGTGTGCATAATCAGAGCATCAGTCTGTGTCACCGCTTGTCGTCTGTGTGTCTCTTGTCTGGCCGTCTGTCTGGCTGTCTAACTCCATATTCTTTGCGCATCCGGCAGCTCTCCCCTGTGTATCTATTGTGTGGTTTCCAGTGTTCGGTCAGATGATCTGGGGTAAGAAAAGGTCACTGGGGTCAATTATCATCATAATCAGTTCAGTCATGTCACGGTGGCAAAAGACAAGCATACATGTACGCGTGCACAAAGAAGAAACACACATCTGCTCTCTATAATATTGAAAGGCAGGGGAATAGATGCATAGGGGATGCATAAATAAAACATTCATTATGAAGACTGCTTAACATACTAACATACAATACTATTAATGCTGACAATGGAAAGGAAATCTCATTGACATATACACCACCGTGCAAAAGTTTGGCTTCACTTAGAAATGTCCTTGTTTTTGAAAGAAAAGCACATTTTTGTCACCTTAAAATAACATGAAATTGATCAGAAATATAGTGTAGACATTGTTAATGTTGTAAATGACTATAGTAGCTGGAAAAAGCTGATTTTTAATGGAATATCTACATAGGCACACAGAGGCCCATTATCAGCAACCATCACTCCTGTGTTCCAATGGCACGTTGTGTTAGCTAATCCAAGTTGATCATTTTAAAAGGCTAATTGATCATTAGAAAACCCTTTTGCAATTAGGTTAACACAGCTGAAAACTGTTGTACTGATTAAAGAAGCAATAAAACTGGCCTTCTTTATACTAGTTGAGTATCTGGAGCGTCAGCATTTGTGGGTTCGATTACAGGCTCAAAATGGCAAAAAACAAAGTACTTTCTTCTGAAACTAGTCAGTCTATTCTTGTTCTGAGAAAGGCTATTTCATGCGAGAAATTGCCAAGAAACTGAAGATCTCGTACAACACTGGGTACTACTCCGTCACAGAACAGCACAAACGGGGTCTAACCAGAATAGAAAGAGTGGGAGGCCTCAGTGCAACTAAGCATGAGGACAAGTACATTAAAGTGTCTAGTTTGAGAAACAGAAGCCTAACAAGTCCTTAACTGGCAGCTTCATTAAATAAACTCAGCAAAAAATGAAACGTCCTCTCACTGTCAACTGCATTTATTTTGAGCAAACTTAACTTGTGTAAATATTTGTATGAACATAACAAAAACTGAACAAGTTCCACAGACATGTGACTAACAGAAATGGAAAAATGTGTCCGTGAACAAAGGAGGGGTCAAAATCAAAAGTAACAGTCAATGCAGCTGGAGGCCACACCAGATACTAAGTACTGCAGTGCATCTCCTCCACATGGACTGCACCAGATTTGCCTGTTCTTGCTGTGAGCTGTACCTTGGTGGAAGAGTGGGGTAACCTGCAAGTTTCCAGACATTTCTGGGGGGGAATGACCCTAGCCCTCACCCTTTGATCCAGAGGTCCCAGACGTGCTCAATGGGATTGAGATCTGGGCTCTTCGCTGGCCATGGCAGAACACTGACATTCCTGCCTTGCAGGAAATCACACACAGAACAATCAGTATGGCTGGTGGCACTGTCATACTGGAGGGTCATGTCAGGATGAGCCTGCAGGAAGGGTACCACATGAGGGAGGAGGATGTCTTCTCTGTAATGCACAGCGTTGAGATTGCCTGCAATGAGAACAAGCTTAGTCCGATGATGCTGTGACCCTCCACCTCCCAAATCGATCCCGCTCCAGAGTACAGGCCTCGGTGTAACACTCCTTCCTTCGACGATAAACGCAAATCCTACCATCACCCCTGGTGAGACAAAACCGCGACTCGTCAGTGAAGAGCCATTTTTGCCAGTCCTGTCTGGTCCAGCGACGGTGGGTTTGTACCCATGGGCGACGTTGTTGCCGGTGATGTCTGGTGAGGACCTGTCTTACAACATGCCTACAAGCCCTCAGTCCAGCCTCTCTCAGCCTTTTGCAGACAGTCTGAACACTGATGGAGGGATTGTGCATTCCTGGTGTAACTCGGGCAGTTGTTGTTGCCATCCTGTACCTGTCCCGCAGGTGTGATGTTCGGATGTACCCATCCTGTACAGGTGTTGTTACACGTGGTCTGCCACTGCAAGGACGATCATCTGTCCGTCCTGTCTCCCTGGTGCGCTGTCTTAGGCATCTCACAGTACGGACATTGCAATATATTGCCCTGGCCACATCTGCAGTCCTCAAGCCTCCTTGCAGCATGACTAAGTCACGTTCACGCAGATGAGCAGGGACCTTGGGCATCTTTCTTTTGGTCGTTTTCAGAGCCTCTTTAGTGTCATAAGTTTTCATAACTGTTACCTACCGTCTGTAAGCTGTTAGTTTCTTAACATTTGTTCCACAGGTGCATGTTCATTAATTGGTTATGGTTTATTGAACAGCATGGGAAACAGTGTTTAAACCCTTTACAATGAAGATCTGTGAATTAATTTGTATTTTTACGAATTATCTTTGAAAGACAGGGTCCTGAAAAAGGGAAGTTTCTTTTTTTGCTGAGTTTAGTACCCGCAAAACACCAGTCTCAACGTCAACAGTGAAGATGCAACTCCGGGATGCTAGACTTCTAGGCAGAGTGCCATCTTGATCTTTTCTTTTTATTGGCCAGTCTGAGATATGGCTTTTTCTTTGCAACTCTGCCTAGAAGGCCAGCATCCTGGAGTCACCTCTTCACTGTTAACATTGAGACTGGTGTTTTCCGGATACTATTTAATGAATCTGCCAGTTGAGGACGTGTGAGGTGTCTGTTTCTCAAACTAGACACTAATGTACTTGGCCTCTTGCTCAGTTGTGCACCAGGACCTCGCCCTCCTCTTTCTATTCTGGTTAGAGCCCGTTTGTGCTGTTCTGTGAGGGGAGTAGTACACAGAATTGTACGAGATCTGCAGTTTCTTGGTGGAGCTGTTGGCCGAGGTTGGAGTAGCCAGGAGGAAGGCATGGCCAGCCGTTGAGAATTGCTTGTTGAAGTTTTCGATTATCGTGGATTTGTCGGTGGTGACCGTGTTACCTAGCCTCAGTGCAGTGGGCAGCTGGGAGGAGGTGCTCTTGTTCTCCATGGACTTTACAGTGTCCCAGAACTTTTTGGAGTTGGAGCTACAGGATGCAAATTTCTGCTTGAAAAAGCTGGCCTTTGCTTTCCTGACTGACTGCGTGTATTGGTTCCTGACTTCCCTGAACAGTTGCATATCGCAGGGACTATTCGATGCTATTGCAGTCCGCCTCTACCCTGTAACTATTCCCCAGGTCGTGGCTGTAAATGAGAATGTGTTCTCAGTCAACGTACCTGGTAAAATAAGAGTAAAAACAAAAACAGGACATAATTTTAAAAAGGGGGAGGAAAATAGACAAGACTCCAACTTGCAAGATTAAGTTGACCACGAGACAAATGAAGGAGGGAGCAACAGAGTAACAAAGAGAGAGAAACAGAGGAAGAAAATGGAGAGAGAGCGAGGGAACTGAGAAGCTATGAAAGAGGCCTATTGTGTACAGCAGGCTGTGGGTGTCTCTCTGCAGTCCCTCTGAGTGAATATCCTTGTTACTAAGTGGAGTGATACATATGGTGTGAGTCTCAAATGGCACCCTATTCCCTATATAGTGCTGATTAGGGTGCTCACAGTGCCCATAGGGTCCTCTACTCTGCCAATTAATCCACACATAAAACGGTCAACCGAATCGTTTCTAGTCATCTCTCTTCCTTCCAGGCTTTTTCTTCTCTTGACTTTATATTGCGATTGGCAACTTTCATAAATTAGGTGAATTACCGCCACTGACCTCGTTCGTCTTTCAGTCACCCACATGGGTATAACCAATGAGGAGATGGCACGTGGGTACCTGCTTCTATAAACCAATGAGGAGATGGGAGAGGCAGGACTTGCAGCGCAATCTGCATCAGAAATAGAACTGATTTCTATTTTAGCCCGTGGCAACACAGACGCTCGTTGGCAACGCGCGAGCAGTGTGGGAGTAATAATTGAATAACATAGTTTTCTCAATTTATTTTGCAATGCTCACGCACGTGACGCGAGCAGTGTAGTCAGCCTGTAAGGCACTGGATCGCAATGCTAGCTGTGCCACTAGAAATTCTGGGTTCGAGCCCAGCCGGCTGCGACAGGGAGACCCATGAGGCGGCGGACAATTGGCCCAGCGTCGTCCGGGTTAGAGGACGCTTTGGCCGGTAGGGATGTCCTTGTCCCATCACGCACTAGCGACTCCTGTGGTGGGCCGGGTGCAGTGCACGCTGACACGGTTGCCAGGTGTACGATGTTTCCTCCGGCACATTGGTGCGGCTGGCTTACGGGTTAGGTGGACATTTTGTCAAGAAGCAGTGCGGCTAAATGTATAAAATGTGTATGTAAACAAAATATGTTCTGTTTGATAATGTGTTCGGTAATGTTATACGTATTGGTAAAGTGTTTAGTAGTCTGTTTTTCTGGTCTCCTTTGACAAGCCTGTTACACTTCGGGATCCTGAGTGGCGCAGCGGTCTAAGGCACTGCATTGCAGTGCTAGAAGCATCACCACAGACCCGGGTTAGATCCCGGGCTGTATCACAACCGGCCGTGATCGAGTCCCATAGCACGGCTCACAATTGGCCCAGCGTCGTCCGGGTTAGGGGAGGGTTTGGCCGGGGTAGGCTGTCATTGTAAATAAGTACTTGTTCTTAACTGAATTACCTAGTTAAATAAAAGGTAAAAAATAATAATAATAATTACATTAAGACAGCCTGTTTGATAATGTGTTTTGGTAATGTGCTGTAGAACTGCCTCTCCAGTCCCAGTTCCTGGCCCGTTTACTCACAGGCCACAGTCACAAGCCAAAGGCTTGTAAACAGATTAAGATGTGACCTCAACCAAACCATGAGACTGTTTTTACCCAGACACCTGTTAAGCGGAAGGTAAGCCAACGAGGCTAGAAGTCACACAGTCAGTCAAACTGTGCTTGACTCATTTTGTGTGCCGGTACGGTTTATATTTAGGTGCAGGAACACCACAATGCTTTTGAGCTATTATAAGAGGAACAGGAGCTCAAGCAGTAGAACATTTGATGTGCAGGTACTCAGCTTCGGTGAGCTCCTGCCAAAGTCAAGCACAGCAGTCAGACAGTAAAACAAAAATCAACCACATGATATACAGACAGCAAATCATTTAGCTAACATACAACATTGCCTAGTCGGTAAAGGGGAAACAAATCGGCTATGTTACCAGTGAGGGGCCACATTCACATATGGTGCCTCCCCTTCTTACAATTTTTATATTTTATTTTACCTTTATTTAACTAACTAACTGTCAGGTAAGAAGAAGAAATTGTTATTTATAATGACGGCCTAGGAACAGTGGGTGTACTGCCTTGTTCAGGGGTAGAACGACAGATTTTTTACCTTGTTACCTTACTGTCCCAACGCTCTAACCACTACTCTTATGATAAGTGCTATGGGATCCTTAGTGACCACAGAGAGTCAGGACACCCTTTTAACGTCCCATCCGAAAGACGGAACCCTACACTGAGCAATGTCTCAAACGTGTGTTTGTCCTTCACCTACATTATCACATCGTATACTCCCAGTTTGTTTGCTTTGCTGGAGAAAGCAAGTGTGTAAATATTTTCATAGCCTAGTAGTTTTTGTAAACCACATATAGTATCGATTGTCTAATGTGTATTTAGTAGCTGGCCCGCGTACTGTGAAATGTGATTCTGGGTTCTGAGAATGCATACACTACCTTTCAAAAGTTTGGGGTCACTTGGAAATGTCCTTGTTTTTGAAAGAAAAGCACATTTCTGTGGTCTATTTTAAAATAACATAACATTTATCAGAAATACAGTGTAGACATTGTTAATGTTGTAAATGACTATTGAAGCTGGAAACGGCTGATTTTTAATGGAAAATCTACATAGACACACAGAGGCCCATTATCAGCAACCATCACTCCTGTGTTCCAATGGCACGTTGTGCTAGCTAATCCAAGTTGATCATTTTAAAATGATAATTGATCATTAGAAAACCCTTTTGCAATTATGTTAGCACAGCTGAAAACTGTTGTACTGATTAAAGAAGCAATAAAACTGGACTTCTTTAGACTAGTTGAGTATCTGGAGCATCAGCATTTCTGGGTTCGATTACAGGCTCAAAATTGTAAAAAACAAAGTACTTTCTTCTGAAACTCGTCAGTCTATTCTTGTTCTGAGAAATGAAGACTATTCCGTGCGAGCAATTGACAAGAAACTGAAGAGAATGCTGTGTACTACTCCCTTCATAGAACAGTACAAACTGGCTCTAACTAGAATAGAAAGAGGAGTGGGAGGCCCTGGTGCACAACTGAGGAAGAGGACAAGTACATTAGTGTGTCTAGTTTGAGAAACAAAGGTCTCACAAGTCCTCAAATGGCAACTTAATTAAATGGTAACCGCAAAACACCAGTCTCAATGTTAACAGTGAAGAGGCGACTCCGGGATGCTGGCCTTCTAGGCAGAGTTGCAAAGAAAAAGCCATCTCTCAGACTGGCCAATAAAAATAAAAGATCAAGATGGGAAAAAGAACACAGACACTGGACAGAGGAACTCTGCCTAGAAGGCCAACATCCCGGAGTCGCCTCTTGAATTTGAGACTGATGTTTTGCGGGTACTATTTAAAAAAACACCACTGTAGCTCGGTCACCTTCCACCACAGATGCGGCTGGCCAACATAGGCAGATGCGCTGAATTGCCCAAGCAAAAAAAACTGATCACATACATTTCGTCATGTAGTGTGACAGTACACCTGCTCGTCGAACATCTCATTCCAAAATCATGGGCATTAATATGCTGCTATAACAGCCTCTTCTGGGAAGGCTTTCCATTAGGTGTTGGAACATTCCTGCAGAGACTTGCTTCCATTCAGCCACAAGAGCATTAGTGAGGTCGGGCACTGATGTTCGGTGATAAGGCCTGGCTCGCAGTCGGCGGTCCAATTCATCCCAGAGGTGTCTGATGGGGTTGAGGTCAGGGCTCTGTGCAGGCCAGTCAAGTTCTTCCACACCGATCTCGACAAACCATTTCTGTACGGACCTCGCTTTGTGCACGGAGGCATTGTCATGCTGAAACAGGAAAGGGCCTTCCCCAAACTGTTGCCACAAAGTTGGAAGCACAGAATCGTATAGAATGTCATTGTATGCTGTAGTGTTAAGATTTCCCTTCACTGGAACTAAGAGGCCTAGCCCGAACCATGAAAGACATCCTCAGACCATTATTCCTCCTCCACCAAACCTTACAGTTCGCTCTATGCATTTGGGTAGGTAGTGTTCTCCTGGCATTTAGCAAACCCAGATTAGTCCGTTGGACTGCCAGATGGTGAAGCGTGGTGCGGCTGCTCGACCATGTAAATCCATTTCATGAAGCTCCAAACGAACAGTTCTTGTGCTGACGTTGCTTCCAGCGGCAGTTTGGAACTCGGTAGTGAGTGTTGCAACCGAGGACAGAGGATTTTTACGGGCTACGCACTTCAGCACACGGCAGGCCCGTTCTTGTGTGGCCTACCACTTCGCGGCTGAGCCGCTGTTGCTCCTAGATGTTTCCATTTCACAATAATGGCACTTACAGTTGATCTGGCCAGCTGTAACAAGGCAGAAATTTGGATCAGCCAAATCCACTAATTTGAAGGAGTGTCCACATACTATACATACACAAAAGTATCTCTAGCTTAAACTGATTAATTTTGATGGTGATTTTATTATGTTACTTATATTGATTATTATGTTACTTATATTATTACTGTTACTTATATATATATATATATAAGTAATAATATAAGTAACATAATAATCAATATAAGTAACATAATAAAATCACCATCAAAATTAATCAGTTTAAGCTAGAGATACTTTTGTGTATGTATAGTATGTGGACACTCCTTCAAATTAGTGGATTTGGCTGATCCAAATTTCTATATATATATATATATATATATTGGGTGAGTCAATAGACTTAAGGATTAATGACAAGGAGAGTTGATTCCCGTCTGAAGAGTTCAGGGAGCCTCTATGATCAATACTTAATTAACATCTAAAAATCACACTCTTGGTTTCGTTTCCAATTAACCAGCACCAGAAGATATTACGAGAGGCCGTTGGATGCATATCAAGTTGATGTTGAGTCTATAGGCTAAGCAATGGTGATTCACGAAGTGTGTTAGGCCAAATATAGACAGTCAGATATTGTTCTGGTGTTAGCTGTCTGTACAGAGAGACAATTCTTTACCATAATGATCCTTATATGTGCTGTAACATCAATGCTTGGAGACATGTATTTTGCCCTCAGAACAGCCTCAATTTGTCTTGGCATGGACTCCACAAGATGTCGAAAGCGTTCCACAGGGATGCTGGCCTATGTTGACTCCAATGCTTCCCATAGTTGTGTCAAGTTGGCTGGATGTTCTCTAGGTCCTTCTTGATTCACACGGGAAGCTGATGAGTGTGAAAACTCCAGCAACGTTGCAGTTCTTGACACAAACCAATGTGCCTGGCACCTACCTTCATACACCCATTTGAATGGCACACACACAATCCATGTCTTAATTGTCTCAAGGCTTAAAAATCCTTCTTTAAAATCTGTCTCCTCCCCTTCATCTACACTGATTGAAGTGGCTTTAACAAGTGAAACCAATAATGGATCGAAGCTTTCAGCTGGATTAACCTGGGTCAGTCTATGTCATGGAAAGAGCAGGTGGTTCCTAATGTTTTGTACAGTCCGTCTATGGCTGTCCAAGGAACGCTAGTTTACAAAGAGTGTTCTGTACAGGCCAGGGAGGAAGACTGTCATTTATGATAATGAAGATCTTTGTTGGTGACGTTTACATTTAACACAAATAACCACAGATCAGTTATTGCAAGTAGACTCCTCCTTTGAAATAGCTGCTCTCAGCATAATCACTGCCAGAAAGAAAATAATAAGCGCAGGTGTGAGGGTGGCTACTTTGAAGAATCTCAAATATAACACATCTTGATTTGTTTAAACACCTTTTTGTTTACTACATGATTCCATGTGTTATTTCATAGTTTTAATATCTTCACTATTATTCTACAATGTAGAAAATAGTAAAAATAAAGAAAAACCTTTGAATGAGTAGGTGTGTCCAAACTTTTGACTGGTACTGTATTAGAGGTCGACAGATTAATCAGAATGGCCGATTAATTAGGGCCGATTTCAAGTTTTCATAACAATCGGAAATCGGTATTTTTGGGCTCCGATTTGGCGATTTTTTTTATTTTATACCTTTATTTAACTAGGCAAGTCAGTTAAGAACACATTCTTATTTTCAATGACGGCCTAGGAACGGTGGGTTAACTGCCTTGTTCAGGGGCAGAACGACAGATTTTCACCTCGTCAGCTCGGGATCCAATCTTGCAACCTTACAGTTCACTAGTCCAACGCAATAACGACCTGCCCCTCTCTCGTTGCACTCCACAAGGAGACTGCCTGTTACGCAAATGCAGTAAGCCAAGGTAAGTTGCTAGCTAGCATTAAACTTATCTTATAAAAAACAATCAATCATAATCACTAGTTTAGTTAACTACACATGATTGATGATATTACTAGATATTATCTAGCGTGTCCTGCGTTGCATATAAATGTGACTGAGCATACAAGTATCTGACTGAGCGGTGGTAGGCAGAAGCAGGCGCGTAAACATTCATTCAAACAGCACTTTCGTGCGTTTTGCCAGCAGATCTTCGTTGTGCGTCAAGCACTGCGCTGTTTATGATTTCAAGCCTATCAACCTCCTGAGATGAGGCTGGTGTAACTGAAGTGAAATGGCTAGCTAGTTAGCGCGCGCTAATAGCGTTTCAAACGTTACTCGCTCTGAGCCTACTAGTAGTTGTTCCCCTTGCTCTGCATGGGTAATGCTGCTTCGATGGTGGCTGTTGTTGTTGTGTTGCTATACTGTTACACTGGCAATACTAAAGTGCCTATAAGAACATCCAATAGTTAAAGGTTAATGAAATGCAAATGGTATAGAGGGCAATAGTCCTATAATTCCTATAATAACTACAACCTAAAACTTCTTACCTGGGAATATTGAAGACTCATGTTAAAAGGAACCACCAACTTTCATATGTTCTCGTGTTCTGAGCAAGGTACTGAAACATTAGCTTTCTTACATAGCACATATTGCACTTTTACTTTCTTCTCCAACACTTTCTTTTGCATTATTTAAACCAAATTGAACATGTTTCATTATTTACTTGAGGCTAAATAGATTTTATTGATGTATTATATTAAGTTAAAATAAGTGTTCATTCAGTATTGTTGTAATTGTCATTATTAATTTGTAATTAATTGGTATCGGATTTTTTGGTCCTCCAATAATCGGTATCGGCGTTGAAAAATCATAATCGGTCGACCTCTATACTGTATATATTTTTTTCTTTCTTGCACTCACACCTGCTCCTTTTAACGCACACTCTTGGTAGCATTAGCTAGCTGTACCGGAGCCAAAACTCCGGTATTTTTAATCCTATAGCTTGTTCTCCATTTTCTTTGAGTCATGAGTCAACATGTTTTTTGAACTTTTATTCCCATGACGATCTAAAAAAATCTCATGAGCAATATGTTTGGAAAATAAAATTGCAATCAAATCGCTATACAAAGAATCTTGAGAATCGCAATACATATTGTATTGGTACCTAAGTATCGCAATAATATCGATTTGTGAGGTCCCTGGCAATTCCCAGCCCTACCAACCATACGTCATAACAATCAATGATTCGTGTAACATCATGCTTTGCTGTGAGCTCACAGTTCGATGAAAGGGGCCAAATGTCCATCGGGTCATGGTGCACCAGATATGGCCCCTGGGCCACAGTTTGACTATCACTAGCCTAGTTGAACACGTCTGGTCAATCTGGTCAGATCGATTCTAATCTGGACTAATAAATAATTGCAGGCTGGTTTTAATCAATTCCATTTGTACTATTTTAGTCATGAATCAATAGTTTGGCTTGTACTTTTGCTGGTTCATTTCCTATCAACATAAATCTGAACTCTACTGGTGTGTAAAAGTTGGACGGTTTTCCATCAGGCTTCAGACTGAGATGTAAAGTTGAAGACAAAGAGCCAGCCACTCCCTCACAACTGGCCTCTTCTTCTTGCAATACTGAAACACTATCAACCTACTCAACTACTGCACCACTAACAACAACAATTCAGCCATTCATGTTTTTTTGTCAAAGATGAACAAAATTGACTGTATGTCTCTTTAGTGTAAACTACCAATGGTATCTGAACCAGTCGACACAACGAAATGGTAGTGTTATGGGATTATCATGATTATGACCTTTGACTCCTACAGCGTAATCCAGTATAATCCAATCGAGGGGCTGAGCTGACTGAAAACGCATGATACCACATGTAACTAACTGGGTCTCCATACCATTTCTCCCCACTGGATTATAAAGAACACATATATTTATTTTATCTTTATTTAATTAGGCAAGTCAGTTAAGAACAAATTCTTATTTACAATGACGGACTACCCCGGCCAAACCATGATACCACATGTAAGTGACAGGGTCTCCAGACCTTATTTCTCCCCACTGGACTATAAGGGCCCTTTAAGATCTGCCTTTCCTAAACTTTTCTGTGCTACGAGATTATCGTTGTGTGGTTGTTTGACCTTTGACTTTAATCCAATAATAGAGGGTCTCTTCTTCCCTTCACAGGTTCTGAGCTGAGTAAACACACACACAAAATACCTGTATTAATTTGTAACTAACGAAGATTAAAGCACCCAGAACCAAATCTCTCTTCACTCAGGCTCCAAATGGAGCCTGAGCCTCAGATGGTTGTTTGACCCCTCCTCTGGAAGGAGACAAACAACTGTGTTTGAGGCGCTTTTGATATATAAGCATTAACCTGTGTGTGTATGTGTGTGTGTGTGTGCGCGCGCATAAGTTCATTAGTCAGTATGTTTGTGCGTGTGTGAGCATTAGTCCCTCTGTCTGTGTCTGGACAGGACATAAATACTAAGGAGAATCCCCAGGGGTCCAGGCTGCCTGCTGTTCTAAGAAGACACTTTAAATCACTCCGACATCCCTAACAATTGTCACATAGCAACCTTTTACTGCGGTAAAGCGGCCCTAAGCAACCTTTCACTGCTGTAAAGCGGACCTCAATGCGGTTCCATCCACTGACTGGTCGGAACCGGTCATTCCTGGACAGGTTACTTCTGCTACACTAGACTCTGTAGGCTAGACTAGCTCTATCCAGCCCTCCATCCCCTTGCTGGCTGGCTCATTCCAAACACGCACACATGCACACAGATACCAACCAACTGCACACAGACACTCTCTGACACAAATACATTCCCAAAACACACACAGGGTGGATTTGGGCTGAGCTGGATTGGGTTAGGCCGCTCTGGGCTCAGTGGGCTGACAGGACTGGAGAGGGTTGGGGTGGGTTTGTGTGGGGTGGGTTTGTGTGGATTCCTGCCCCAGCCCAGACCGCCCCAGACCAGTTAGTTGTGCTGTCGGTGCAGGATTTTTGTTCCCGCCTGACAGGCACCCACTGTAATTAACTCCCTGGATCACTCTGTATACTCACTCTGACAGACAACGAGAGAGACAAAGAGAGGGAGTGAGGGAGGGGGGGGGCATACACACACACACACAATTGCACGCACACAGACACACCGATGAACGTTCTTAGCTAATGAATGTGGTAAATTAGAGCTGAAAGCTGAAATGTTAGCCTGGGGGATATATAGAGTTGCCCTTTTAGCAGGGAATTTGTGAGGTGAAGGGTGAGGAAGGAGGAGTGAAATGAGGGAGAGGAAAGAAGAGCCGCTGTGACTGAGACAGTGTCCGCACTGTGAACTTCCCTCACCCATTCTCTCTTTCAAGGTGCATTAGCAGAGCTAATCCCTGTTTCTGGAGTGATTCTCTGTGTGGGTGTGAGGACAGGACCTCACTTAGAGTGTGTCTCACGTACAACATGCATAATGTGTGTATGTTTGCTGCTGTGTATACATGTTATTGTGTCAACTACCTCACAAGTATCTTCATCATCAACACCTGTCCTTTACGTAACAGAGTTAACAGGACCAGGGAGCAGCAGGGAGGAAATGCAGGCCATGAGATATAGTGATTGTATTATCTGTGCCAGTGGATCCATCTGTGTGTGACCAGACAAGGATGTGTGTTTGTGCGTGTGTTAGGTTAGTATTAGCGACACGGCCACTCTCTGGGAGTGATGCCATGTTAATCCTCTTTTTGGCTCATCAGTCTCTAACTCCGTCATTCTACCTCTTATTATCCCTCTATCTCCCATGCTTTCTCCTTCCATACCCTTCTCCATCCCTCCCTCCCACCCATGCCCTCCTTCCATCCCTCTCTCAACAGTTTTCATAAGTTGGAATAGGCCTACAGTGGGATAAAAAAAACACTGCTTTCATTTCTTGAGATAAGGGACAAAGCAGAATACGTACAATACTAGTGCAAGTTTCCTTCTCTGGTGGTACAATAAACATGACCAGAGGACTTGCTGCGGGGACGTGCTGCGTTCCAATTCATCCCAAAGGTGTTGAGGTCAGGGCTCTGTGTAGACCAGTCAGAGCCCAGTCAAGTTCTTCCACACCGATCTCAACAAACCATTTCTGTATGGACCTTGCTTTGTGCACAGGGACATTGTCATGCTGAAACAGGAAAGGGCCTTCCCAAAACTCCATTGAACGCATTTCCACTTCTCCAGAGTCCAATTGCGGCAAGCTTTACAACACTCCAGCCAACACTTGGCATTGCGCATGATGATCTTAGGCTTGTGTGCAGATGCTCGGCAATGGAAACCTATTTCAGGAAACTGCCGACGAACAGTTATTGTGCTTTCAGAGGCAGTTTGGAACTCGGTAGTGAGTTTTGTAACTGACAGACAGTTTTAACCCGCTACGCGCTTCAGCAATAGGTGGTCCCGTTTTGTGAGCTTGTGTAGCCTACCACTTCGCGGCTGAGCCGTTGTTGCTCCTAGACGTTTCCACTTCACAATGACAGCACTTACAGTTGACTGGGGCAGCGCTAGCAGGGCAGAAATTTGACAAACTGACTTGTTCCATCCTATGATGGTGACACGTTGAAAGTCGCTGAGCTCTTCAGTACAGACCATTCTACTTCCAATGTTTGTCTATGGAGACCGCATGGCTGTGTGCATGATTTTATACACCTGCCAAATCTACTCATTTGAAGGGGTGTCCACAGAGGTCGGCCGATTAATCGGCGTGGCAGATTAATTAGGGACGATTTCAAATTGTCATAACAATCGGTAATCTGCCTTTTTGGACATCGATTATGACCGATTACATTGCAATCCACGAGAAAACTGTGTGGCAGCCACGAGTGCAGCGTCAAAAGGAGCCACGGTAAGTTGCTAGCATTATACTTATCGTGTAAAAAAACACAAAAAAACAATCTTCACATAATCATTAGTTAACAACACAAGGTTGATGATATTACTAGGTTAACTAGCTTGTCCTGCGTTGCATATAATCAATGCAGTGCCCGTTAATTTATCATCGAATCACAACCTACTTCAACTTTGCCAAACGGGTGATGAATTAACATAAGCGCATTTGTGAAAAAAAGCACATTCGTTGCACAAATGTACCTAACCATAAACATCAATGCCTTTCTTAAAATCAATACACAGAAGTATAGATTTTTTTAACCCTGCATATTTAGTTAAAATAAATGCATGTCAGCAGGCAATATTAACTAGGGATATTGGGTCACTTCTCTTGCGTTCAGTGCAAGCAGAGTCATGGTATATGCAACAGTTTGGGCCGCCTGGCACGTTGCGAACTGTGTTTCTTCCTAACAAAAACCGTAATTAATTTTCCAGAATTGTACGTAATTATGACATATCATTGAAGGTTATGTAATGTAACAGCAATATTTAGACTTAGGGTTGCCACCCGTTCGACAAAATACGGAATGGTTCCGTATTTCATTGAAAGAACAAACGTTTTGTTTTCTAAATGATAGTTTTCGGATTTGACCATATTAATGACCAAAGGCTCGTATTTCTGTGTGTTTATTATATTTAAGTCTATGATTTGATATTTGATAGAACAGTCTGACTGAGCGGTGTTAGGCAGCAGCAGGCTCGTAAGCATTCATTGAAACAGCACTTTACTGCGTTTGCGAGCAACTCTTAGCAATGCTTGAAGCACAGCGCTGTTTATGACTTCAAGCCTATCAACTCCCAATATGAGGCTGGCATTACTAAAGTGCCTATAACAACATCCAATAGTCAAAGGTATATAAAATACAAATGGTATAGAGAGAAATAGTCGACACGTCATAATTCCTATTACTACAACATAAAACTTCTTACCTGGTAATATTGAAGAACTGGGAATATTGAACCACCAGCTTTCATGTGTTCTCATGTTCTGAGCAAGGAAGTTAAACGTTAGCTTTTTTTACATGGTGCATATCGCACTTTTACTTTCTTCTCCAACACCGTGTGTTTGCATTATTTAAACCAAATTGAACACGTTTCATTATTTATTTGAGACCAAATAGATTTGATGTATTATATTAAGTGAAAATAAAAGGGTTCATTGTTCATTCAGTATTGTTGTAATTGTCATTATTTCAACAACAAAAAAGAAATATATAAAAATCGTCCGATTAATCGGTATCGTCTTTTTTTGGTCCTCCAATAATCTGTATCGGCGTTGAAAAATCATAATCGGTTAACCTCTAGTCCACATACCATGTCGTGTGTAGGCTATGCCATATGTATTAGCTAATATGCATATTCAGCTGTCGTTTTTAAACCTCCATTCTAGCATACATGACACACACAAAAATCTGTCTAACTACATGCTTTGATTTGTGTTTCTATGCAAATAATATAATTTAACATTTCTTTAAGCCTGCAGCTAGTTAATTGAAATTAGACAATCATGCCAAAACATGATTCAAAGTTGCAGGGGCACAACATTGGTTATAGAAGTTGATGGGACATGCCCCCCCCCCATCCCCAGGGAAAGTTGCCCCCCCCCCCATCCCCAGGGAAAGTTGCACCCCTGCAAAATTGAATTCGCTGAGACACAGCTAATGAAACACTAGCTTCCTGTGCAGGCACATTGACGTTTACAGTATTAGCTGGCTAGGCTAGTCAACATTTGCTAGCTTTCAATAAATTGGCTAAATGGTCAATTAAGTTACTTCTTCATATGATCAAGACCATTCGTATTGCATGCTGCATAATTCAAGTTCACTCAAACAGATATTTATCTTATTTCAGTCTTTGGGAGCGAATGTTAGTTCCTCTTGACACACAGACAGCAGATCAGAGGCTGTTAACATCTTAGAAGCAGGCCATTGGCTGCCTTTATTAAAAGGGGTATGTACAGGAGTTCTGATTGGTTCCAAGTTCAGCAGTTTGCAAATTTGCTTGAGCTAGACAGTGTTGAAATATACTTTTTCTGATGGTGAATTGAAGGTGCCAACATATTTTACAGCAGAATATGTCATTGTCAATTTTAAATCAGCTCCTCGCTCGACATCGATCAACTACCTTGTCTTCGGCGTCGGCCCACCACCTTATGGTAACACACCCAGCTAGCACATATAATATATGTGTATTTCGCCCACGGAGACGGGAGATCGTACTTAGGGTAAATTCCATTTCAATTCAGGGAATAAACAAAAAATGCCATTTTCCTCATTGCTTTTCAATGAGGAAAATGGAATTGACCCCACCTACACCCTGGCTCTAAGACAATGTATCCCAAATGACACCCTATCCCCTATGGACCCTGGTCAAAAGTAGTGCCCTACACAGGGAGACATTTGGGATACATTTGGCAAGCAGACACAGAGATTGGACATGGCTGCTGTTTAGCATTAGCTACAAAAGATTAGCTCCAAAGCCAACACATGACTGACCAGCGTAAACTAGCCTACTAGCCTTTTCACACAAAGACACCAAACAAGTCAGCTGCCGAATCACACAGCTTCTCTTTTGCGTCTGTGAACAGTATATAGTGAGACAAGTTTATTTTCTTGTCTCCCGCCAGTTGAGCCAAGCCGTTTGACGTCGTTGGTTGTTGCTCCCTGTTGCTTGACAGCGTCATTAAATCACAAGCTGCTCCGCCGTGTAAAGGGTTCAGCCTTGCTCAGGTGAGAGTATAATCCCACTTTTAGCTCGTCACCCCTTCAGTGCCAATAAACGACAGTTAACAGAGTCTGAGTCCCCTATGGAAATGGTCATTCTCAAGGCTACAGTTCCTCTTTCGCTACATAGAAAGAATGTGTACCAGTAGGCCTCTTCACCTTATCCTTCATCTCAATCCCAACCTCTTGGTGAGGTTGGTTCTCATTAGGGCTATTGTTCCGCTTTCCCTACCTGTACACACACACACCTACTGTCAGGAAGTTACCGTGACAACCTGATTTTTTTTTACAGTGTAAGGCCCTGTTCAAAAATAGTGCACTGTGTAGGGAATAGGGTGCCATTTCGGGATGTAGAGTGTACCTACTCTACTCAACCATTATTTATATGTTTCCTGGGTACAGTTGCCCCATTTTTTCCCCCATTGCTTCTGTCATTCAACCCAACCTGAGTGCAACAAAACGTTCACATTCTTTCTCTCTTGTATTTCCTTCCCCTGGCCTCCCGGGTGGCGCAGTGGTTAAGGGCCCTGTACTGCAGCGCCAGCTGTGCCCTGGGTTCGCGCCCAGGCTCTGTCGTAACCGGCCGCGACCGGGAGGTCCGTGGGGCGACGCACAATTGGCGTCGGGAGGGCTTGGTCGGTAGGGATGTCCTTGTCTCATCGCGCACCAGTGACTCCTGTGGCGGGCCGGGCGCAGTGTGCAGTGTGCACGGTGTAGCACGGTGTAGCCGCCGACACATTGGTGCGGCTGGCTTCCGGGTTGGATGCGCGCTGTGTTAAGAAGCAGTGCGTGCGGCTGGTTGGGTTGTGTATCGGAGGACGCATGACTTTCAACCTTCGTCTCTCCCGAGCCCGTACGGGAGTTGTAGCGATGAGACAAGATAGTAGCTACTACAACAATTGGATACCACGAAATTGGGGAGAAAAAGTGGTAATTTTTTTTTTTTTAATAAAAAATATATATATTTCCTTTCCCTCTTCTCACCCCTCTCTGTCTATGTCTCCAGTGTGCTGCAGTGAGTCTCAAGCTTCATCCTAAATTGCACCCTATTCCCCATTTCACGCACCAGTTTTGACCAGGGCACATAGAGCTCTGCTCAAAAATAAGGCCCTAGTTAAAATGAGTGGACTATGTAGGGAAAAGGGTGCCATTGGGGATGAACCGGTCTCCAATGTGCTGTAGTGAGTCAGTCTCACAGTCTGAATAGCAAACAGACAACAGGCTGAGATTTTCCCAGGGAGGAGAGAGAAGAGAAGCTCCAGGGAAGACTTCAAATGACTGTTGCATTATATGAGTCAAGCAACTCTGTGTCAGTGTGTAACTCGATGCAAAACTAATAACTATATATTTTTCCAATAGCCCAGTGAAAACAACACAATATATTGTTACCATTATCATCGCCAGGATGTTTGGCAAGGTGGGGGGATATGTCCCCCTTGGGAAGCTGGATCATTTTGTCTTTTTAAAAACACCTGTAACTGCCATTTTCTGCAATCAAGAACCTATGACACAACTATAGAGATCCTATATATTATTATAATGGTTCAGTGTGTAATTCTATGGATAGAACTAGTACCATGACCTGCATAGAGTAATGTACAGTATTCTCACCTGTAGTTCGCACCAGGCCACCTCCACCCAGGTTTCAGTGTCCAGGCCTTTATAAACGGTCTTGAAGGCACCCCTCCCCAGCTCAATGTCAAACTTCAGAAACCTCCCCCCCGGCGAGGTGGCCACGGCCTTCATCTCTGCCTCCTCCTCCTGCTCCCGGTCTCGCTCCTTCCCCGTCTGGGGTGGGGCGGAAGAGGGGGCGTCCTTGGCCCCGGGGTCCTGGGTGGAGCTGAGGCTGGATGGGTCGTGGTCGGCCGTGTCATGTCCCAGGGCTGCAGAGGCGGCGGTAGCGGCCTGTGCGCCACCGAGAGTGATGACTGAGTCCAGGTGGGGGGCGGAGTGGGAGACAACTGGGGGATCCGCTACCACATCGTCCTCCTCACAGATCTCCACACTCTTCCTGAAGAAACGTTTCTCTCTCCTCAGTCTCGGCCCGTGACCCCCTGACCTTGAAGCCGCCGCAGTCGCAGCCGGGGACGAGGGTGTGGAGAGAGACATGGGTCTAACCGCCAGGGGCTCCACTTCCTTACTGTCCCTGGTTTCTCCGGGCCCTCCACCCCTTCCACCGCCGCCTCCTGTCTCCCCTCCCTCTGCGGTTCTCCTCTCCTGGGTCTGGGAGGAGGGGAAGTCTGGGGGGGTGCTGTGCGTCCTCTCCCTCCTGCTGCTCTCCTGGTCCGTCTCCTCCTCCCGTGCGCCAACAGGTTTCTCCGAAGAGTCCTCCGTCCCTGTGGGTTCCCCAGGGTCCGTCGCCATGGGGATACGCCGCCTCCTCCTCCCCGTCCTCTCCTCCGACCCTTTGGTTCTCCTTCAGTCCCCGTCTCTCCTCTCTTTTGTGGTCCTCTTCTTACCCACCTTCTAGGTTCTCTGGCTGCTGTTCTTCCAGCGTTTCTGGTGACTACGCGACTGGGCCCTGCCACTAGATTAAACTCCCTCCTTCTCTCTTCTCTCCTTTCTTTAGTCTTTACAAAGGTAACGGATAAGCAGCACAGTGCTTCTTTTCTCCACCCGACCAACACTAACTTTCGGTCCTTACTTTCCTTCTCTCCATCTCCTAAAGTACATAGCCTTTCCCCTGCACTTTCTGAGGGTACCTCAATAAAGCTTCACCTCAGCCAACCTATATACACACAAACACAGGCCAAGGAAAGTCTTTCAAGTCTCTGGGAGAGAGGGAAGTTAGTGTCCCTTCCCTCCTTTTCTGGATAAATCCCTCCTTCAAAGTGTAAAAGGTGAATCTCCTCAGGTAAATTCTGTGAAGAAAACAAACAAATAAAAACATATTAATATTCAGCAGGCTAGTGAGATAGTGAGATGCGAATAACTTTCCACTGTAAAAGTCATATTTGTGCATATTTAAAGCATTCATTTCCAAGAAGAACAACAGTTTGACTTCGACAGTTGAGAATGTTTTAGTTTGATGTTCTGGTCAGAAAGGGGAAACACACACACACACGACAGAACAGTTTCAGAGGCACAGAGAGGGCAGGCCTGAGAGGATTCTGAAGAATCAATAAATGTTTTTTACTGGGACTCTAACACTCATTTCCACAGTCAATACTGACTTGTCAAAGGATGCTTGGTCAGTGTCTAAAATCATACCAAATCCAATGTTCTTCATTAAAATGTGGAAATGTTCATACAAGCCTTGGAGGAAATGGTTCCATCATTTTGAATGTAACCAATTCCTAATAGCACACTTTAAATACTGCCTGGTTAACACCAATTTATGGTGTTTTTCCCAGGCATTTCCCCAGTGTCTATTCCACCTCAAGTGTTGATTGCCTTTTTTGCAAGGGACTGGAACAGGGCATTTCTTTGCAATGCATTTATTTTAAATTCCTGCCGTTTGTGTTGTATCCAGCCAAACTTGATCTTTTAAAAATCACAGAAAGCCTTTATTTCGCAGCCAGCCGAAAACGAGATAAAGGTCCACTCAGTTTCAACCATCATAATAAGCCTGCTGAAGAAATTCTCTAGTAATTGGATACTGGCTAATACTTCATGTTGGACGAAATAGTCAAAGATGGCATTATTCCCAGTGTTTGTGGGTAAATGATGAAGACCGTAAGGTGATTAATTATGCTAATTAGATAGCGTAAGCACAGGCCATGCCACAAGTCTCCCAAGTATGGTCAGACTTGAGATGTTAATGGCCTACTCTGAGAAAAAAAATCAAAAACCTTGATGACAGCCTAACCTCCGTTAAGGGCTACAGTAGCATTGCTGATTCAACTAAGGAAATGATTGCAGTTTCCTACAGCCCAGCACCCCCTATAAAGTGTTGCGCCTGACTCCGTAAACTATTTCAACTAAGGAATCTTTAATTGAAGACGATCATGCCCAGCTTTGCTTTGCGTTAATCAGCTTGCCAATCGGAAGTTTATGAGTGTGATGCAACTGTAGTTGTGTTCAGTGAAGACCATTAAATCAATATAGTGGTGCTAGATCCTATTGTGATGATACAAAAAAACTGGATAGATGAGGCGGTATTATGGACCATTTCTGCATGATTCATTCATGAGCAGAGGGGGATAAACTGCATCACAAATGACACCCTGTTCCCTATATACAACCCTGGTCAAATGAGCTCTGGTCAAATGCAGTGCACTATAAAGGGAATAGGGTGCTACTTCGGACACAGCCCTAATCAAATTGAACTGGAGTGAACGCCACAGATCGGCACAATGGGGGTAATATATGTAGAGTACACACATTCATCATAATCATTATCGTCAGCACAGCAACACTGCCCAGGCAGTTAGTAAGGCATGTCATTTCGTGCCCGCCAATATACTTCATTAATTTATTCAATGACAGTCAGTAGGGCTGGCTAAGTGAATTTGAATCGCCCATCAATGGTGTCCACTTCCACCAGACAGACAGTGAGTGAAACTGATCAGACGGGATCTCCACTACGAACACACAACCTTCTATAGAGGGGTAATAGATTACCACACACACAGATGGAGGATCTTAATTTGATCTCTTTTATTGCTGAGAATTGTCCTGCAAAGCAAGAAATACAGATTAACTTTGTGATTTACATAAATTCACTTAAGACCCACACTAACACAAATTATATTAACAGGAATGCACTTTTCGTGTAGCCTACTTTTGGCCAGCTAATAGCCTAATCACCAATCAAGCAACATTATGTACTAAATGTTCAAATGCTGTTACTGCAGGATTTTTATTTTGCTGTGCCAATATAGGTCGAATTAAGATTAAGGTCGCATTCAGAGGTGGAAACTTTCCGCAGGAATATAAGGGAATTTAACTTGAGTTAGGCAAGTCAGTTAAGAACAAATTCTTATTTTCAATGGGGCAGAATGACAGATTTGTACCTTGTCAGCTCGGGGGATTTGAACTTGCAACCTTTCGGTTACTAGTCCAACGCTCTAACCACTAGGCTACCCTGCCGCCCCATGACTCTTCACATGGGATGATTTCACCGAACAAAAAAATAAAGGGAATATTGAAAAACGTTTTCAACATACCTCTGTAAAATGATAGTCTAGAAACTAAAGCTTTGGTTGTCTTCCTCTCAGGCTTCCATGTCTTCTCCCTGGACCTCCTCAATGTCCACCTCTTGAACATCAGCCACATCTCCACTGTCACTTTCCAACCTTGTTGAGGATGGTTCGTTGTCGGGCTCAAAAAGCCTCAAATTTGCCCAGATGGCCACCCATTTTTAAACCATTGTATGGGTCAGCCTGTTGCGTGCTTTGGTGTGTGCGTTCCCAAACAAGGACCAGTTGCGCTCTGAGGCGGCTGATGTTGGTGGGATTTGGAGGATGATGGAGGCAACAGGGGAAAGAGCCTCAGATCTACAAAGTCCCTTCCACCAGGTGGCTGATGAGATATGTTGGCACGACTGCCATACTGCATCTCCATCTCAAAACCCTTGCTTGGAAGTGTACTTTGCCAGACTGCGAAGAACCTTGTACTCATCCAGGCCAAGGTGGCGAGACACTGTAGTGATGAGACTATAGGCCTTGTTGATCTCTGCACCAGACAGGGTGCTCTTGCCAGCATACTTGGGGTCAAACATGTACGCTGTGGCGTGTATGGGCTTCAGGCAGAAGTCTTCAGGCTTTTTGATGTATTTCAGAACTGCTTTTTCCTCTGCTTGGAGCAACAGTGAAGTGGGCAGGGCAGTACGGATTTCTTCTCTTACATCTGCAAGCAGAGTCTGAACATCAGACAGGGTGGCATTCTCTCCCTCAATCCGTGCAATGGCTACTGCTATAGGTTTCTTCAGGAGTTTCGGGCTGCTTACCACTCTCTCCCAAAATACATAATCCAGGAGGATCCTCTTGATGGGGCTGTCCATATCAGCAGACTGTGATATGGCCATTTCTTGGAGAGACTCCTTCCCCTCCAGGAGACTGTCAAACATGATGACAACACCACCCCAACGGGTGATGCTGGGCAGCTTCAATGTCGTGCTCTTATTCTTCTCATTTTGCTTGGTGAGGTAAGATTGCTGCTATAACTTTATGACCCCATACCTAACCATTTCCTTGGCTCGCTTGTAGAGTTTATCCATTGTTTTCAGTGCCATGGTGTCCTTGAGGAACAGATTCAATGCATGAGCAGCACAGCCAAAGGGTGTGATGTGAGGGTAGGACTCCTCCACTTTAGAACAAGCAGCCTTCATGTTCACAGCATTGTCTGTCACCAGTGCAAATACCTTCTGTGGTCCAAGGTCATTGATGACTGCCTTCAGCTCATCTGCAATGTAGAGACCGGTGTGTCTGTTGTCCCTTGTGTCTATGCGCTTGTAGAAT
The DNA here is from genome assembly GCF_013265735.2 of Oncorhynchus mykiss. NCBI lineage: Eukaryota > Metazoa > Chordata > Actinopteri > Salmoniformes > Salmonidae > Oncorhynchus > Oncorhynchus mykiss. The sequence continues at coordinate 39,774,321 of NC_048580.1, read as the reverse complement.
ACTGGTTTAGATGTAGTTAATTATTCCTTGTCCACGAACATTCGACCACCCATCAGAAATTATTGCAATACAGTCTGCTTTCTCTAGGATTTGCTTGACCTTCACTTGAACTCTGTTGAACTCTGCATCCAGCAAATTAGTAGATAAAGCATGTGTGGTTGGAGGGGTGTATGCTGGCTGAAGAACATTCAGAAATCTCTTCCAATACACATTGTCTGTGAGCATCAGAGGTGAACCAGTTGCATACACAGCCTCGAGAAAGACAATCATCAGCATTTCTCTGACTACGTTCCTCCATTGATTCAAAAACACTTCTGATTCCAGGAAGACCATGAGCTGTTTCTATCGATAAGGTGTCTGATTCCTCATTTTCCCCTTGAATAGAAGTAGAGGGACTTTTGTCAGAGGTTGCTTGTTGTGAGTGCTGAGGGAACTTTATGCACTTGGCCAGATGATTCTGCATCTTTGTTGCATTCTTCACATATGATTTCAAAAAGTATTTGCAAATGTACACAGCGTTTCCTTCTACATTAGCTGCAGTGAAATGTCTCCACAAATCAGATAGGAAAATGCCACCGGCACTATAAAGATTAGGAAAAAAATCATTTAAAAAAAACGAATACAATTCCATGTACAGATAAATAGTTCTCATTAGTGTGCAAGATCTTGAAAATCAGCTGTACATGTGATGGAAGAACCAAAATATGCCACAAGACCTAGAATTGCCTTATGTATCTCACAAAAAAAAGGTTCACTGTTATGCGCTAACCTTTTTGATGAATTTAAGAAAAAGTCCACAAATCCCGGAATTTTACCGGAAAGTTTCCGACCCTTTGCAACCCTAATTAAGATGCTACATCTGTACGTACACACACATACAGTACATACACATGCACAACCATTTGAACGCTGTAATAAATCACTCTCTGTCTGTGTGTGGGTGTGTGGTTTCCCTTGCAGAAAAATCTCTGTCACTCTGTCTCTAGGTGTCAGGTATTTTCCGACCCTGTCACAGCAGCCAATAATCTGTAAACTCTTAACGGTGTCTGTCAACTTGTTTTTGTAGCTACTCTATTACACAGTAATAGACTAATACATTTTACAAATATACAGTACTGTTCACAAAGAAAATTGTCGGGGCAAAATCAACTTTTTACATGATAAATGGGCAACGTGCTAAGTAAGCCTAGTTATTGATCACTCGAGCTCTAAAATGTAGCTGAAATATTCTCAAAAGAAAACAATAGGCTTCCAGAATTTACACAGTTTAAAACTGAATCGAGCCCAACCCTGACACTAAAGAAGCGATCCACTGATAAATTAAGTTATCAATAACTAAAGAAATGTTGAGGGAAGTGAGGAAGTGAAAAGGTTAAGACCTGTAGTAAATGAATGAGTCTGTCCAGGAGTGTGTGCAGGTGTAGGTACATGTAGGGAGGTAAGCTATTCAGGACTCCAGTTAGCCTACACTGATATTCATGTGCAACGGGACACAGCTACAGTATGGTGCTAAAGACTCTTGTCAACCACCACCCCTGTATAGTGTTACATAACAGCTTGTTCAGAACAGTCAGTTGTGATGACTTGTTCATTTGAATAGCCAACATATGGCATTGGGAGGCTACCTATCTTGTTCAGAAAGAAAAGTATTTTAAAAAGGTATCTAAGTAGTCACATGCACCAGTCAGCTCTCTCTGTAGTTGCAATTTACCAGGGGACGAGGTTACAAACTAAGTTGTAAAAAAACGTAATTGTAACGTTGTTATACCCCAACATTTAAAAAGTCAACGTTTACTCGCCACATGGGGACTAACAGAAGCTCATTACAACCATATGTCTCCTTCCTATCCTATCACAATTACTCAACATCCAGTCAAGCATGTCCTCTCTGAGAATCAGAAGCTCAGACCCACAATATCAATACCTGTCACTCAAATGAGTGATACAATAGTACAAAGGTGGGAGGAGATACTAGAATAACTGCTAGGATCATCATGAAGGGAGGGGAGACCCTAGACTAACTGCTAGGATCATCATGAAGGGAGGGGAGACCCTAGACTAACTGCTAGGGACACCGTGAAGAGAGGAGACCCTAGACTAACTGCTAGGATCATCATGAAGGGAGGGGAGACCCTAGACTAACTGCTAGGATCATCATGAAAGGAGGGGAGACCCTAGACTAACTGCTAGGGACACCGTGAAGAGAGGAGACCCTAGACTAACTGCTAGGATCATCATGAAGGGAGGGGAGACCCTAGACTAACTGCTAGGATCATCATGAAGGGAGGGGAGACCCTAGACTAACTGCTAGGGACACCGTGAAGAGAGGAGACCCTAGACTAACTGCTAGGATCATCATGAAGGGAGGGGAGACCCTAGACTAACTGCTAGGGACACCATGAAGGGAGGAGAGACCCTAGACTAACTGCTAGGGACACCATGAAGGGAGGAGACCCTAGACTAACTGCTAGGGACACCATGGAGGGAGGAGACCCTAGACTAACTGCTAGGGACACCATGAAGGGAGGAGACCCTAGACTAACTGCTAGGGACACAATGAAGGGAGGAGATACTAGACTAAGTGCCAGGAACACCATGAAGGTAGGAGAACAAGAAAGAATTCCAGTTCAGTTACATTCCAGAAGCAGGCAAAGACATCCTCTAAGACCTATACGGTACAGTAATAAGCCCTACTGCAAGGCAAGAACCTCCATCTGACTAAAGAATAGAACTCCAGTGTGCAGCATGAGGATTGAGACAAAGATGAAAGGTATAGGCCCTTTTTCTATATAGCGCACAAAAGCCATTATGGTTGTGGAAACATGCCATTGGACTACTCTGTGTCTAATGGCTGTCTAGTCAAGTAAGTATCTACTAGCCTAATGGGAGCGAGACAGTAATATTCTTCCAAACCTCTTAACTGACGTATTCCCCTCACATTACCGTTCTTACCCGAGCCGTATCGTCCTGGCTCTGATATTTCCTTTTCACATTGTCCTTATCAATTGATGTGACCACAAACTAGGGAAATTAATTAACCACTATGTTGAACACCAATGGGGATTTGGGGAAGACATTTATATAAGTCTGTGGGATAGACATACCAAGAGTCTTGCTGGCTGGAAAGGTAAGTCCAACATCTGATTGTGGTCTTCGTCTTTATCAATAGATATAAGTTTGACCATAAACTAGGAAACGGAACCAATGTGGTTGTGGTGAACCCCAGACATATTATGTAAGTCTATGGGACATACATTAGCCTTGTTCTAGTTCTGTTTGTGCTCTCCTGCCAACTTCTATGGTCATTTGCAAGACAGCACAAACAGAACTAGGACCAGGTTAGACAGACATACCAAGAGACCACAGACAGTGGGGACAAACATACTATATAAGTGAGTCTATGAATCAGACAGACATGGATTGGTAAGGCCTCAGCATGAAATGGGTGGCGCAGGAGACAAAACAACAGAAAGGGAAGTTCTCCTTTAAACAACAGCTTATTTCCCAGTGTTCCGTAAGGTAAGGAGTTCCTATGTAATGACCGCCACATCCACATACCAGACAGTTATCACAGTGCATCAAACACATTCACACAGCCCATCCCTCTTTCTCTCACACGTACACACACAGACGTGTGTAACGTGCACATACAGGCATGCGCGCAGACACACACAAACATGTCCCCTTAAAAAATATATATATAAAAAATGAATGTCAAAAGGAATTTCCTGACACCTGGCAAATGACCGCCCATGTAGGCAGAAAATGTTAAACCACCACGGTACTGTCCCAAAAAGCACCCTATTCCTTATATAGTGCACTACTTTTGACCAGAGCCCTGACAAAAACTAGCGTTTGGCACCCTATTCCCTGTAAAGTGCAAATGTTTTGACCAGGTCCCTGGTCAATAGTGTGCCTAGGCATCTGGTCAAAAGTAGTGCACTATATAGGGAATAGGTGCCATTTGAGACACAACTCCTGTGTTTTTGTGTGAAGGCACATGTTCGCAATCACATGTCAATACTGGTCTGAATCCCAGCCATTCAGCCTTGCAGTAATGCAGTTACATCAACTAGGCTTACGTGTAATGAGATGTGAACATTCAATACATGCTGTATTCTGCCTCCCTGTCCCTCCAGGCCCTTTACGAAGCATATCGGTATGTACACCTGCAGTCGTGCTAATAACAAGGCCTAATAGTTTTTTGAAATGCACAGCCAAAATCACCATGGCACATTCAGTTGATTATTGCGAAAAGTTTACAGTATGGGTTATTGCTTCCTTTCATTTTACCCGCAACTCCTCTAAAGAAACTGGAAGTCAAAGTTTGAACATTTTACAGGACAATTCAAACATGGGAAACTAAATCACACAATTTAGGCTACCACACTCTCAATCACGTAGTTAGATATGGAGAATAGACTGAGGGTCCCTCTCTCACACTAAACTGCAAACTAACACTGTGGTACATTTCTCCCTCCCTCCCTGCCTCTTTCATCCCTCCCTCCCTGCCTCTTTTCATCCCTCCCTCCCTGCCTCTTTTCATCCCTCCCTTTGTGGGTATACACACATTAATCCCCTGGGACTGAACGGCCTCTGTAGATTTAGTCAGGCAGACAAAGGAGGAGCCAGGGGAATGGGGGTGCATGCCAGTGTGTGTGTGTGTGTGTGTGTGTGATGTGCAGTTCGCAAACGACTCTTTTTACTGACTCGAGAGTCATTTGTTTTTTGAGTGACTGGTTAATTTTAGTCATTCGTTTTACTTGCTAGTCCTACAGCAGGATTAATACACGCACCTCCGACTCAGTGACTTCAGAGACGTGCTACGACCAACAACCGTCTATCATATGTTCACAGGAAAATAGATCACACTGCAGGCAGCATAGAGAAGAAAAATGTTAAGAACTGATAATTGATCGCATGGTCCAATGTCAATTAATTGATTATTGAATGCTATGATGGACACAGCTTTATAGAACCAAAGCATACACAGACTCCGCTTAAAAAACTCAAACTCGAGAACAGATTGTTTGGCGGGGCTGCAGTTCGCAAACAATATTGTGCTTATCACCCCCACAGCAGTCAAGCAATGCATTCCGCCAAAAGTCGTTCACAATCTAGTCCGGTTGAGGCCACAACTAGACCTTGTTTCAAATGTATCAAGAAAGAATCTTATTTTATGCCTAGAAATAAACAAATGTACATTGATTAAAAGCAAACTTTTACAAGTCTCAGTCACAAATGACAGCTCCAATAAGTCCCCTATGTTGAATGCCATGTGAACGAGAGGCTTATAGAATCATGACTCCTGAGTTTTAGTTCATAGTTCACTGGTACGGGGCCCTGCATGCCCCCTATGGTAAACGAGAGGCTTATAGAATCATGACTTTTGAGTTTTCAGTTCAGCAGTAGGGGGTCCTGCGTGCTCTGGGCATTACTGATTAAAATGAATGAAATGAGTCGAAAAAGCTGTTCTTTTGCCTGAACTAGTCAAAAAAAATCTGAGTCAGCAAAAAGAGCCGAACTTCCCATTACTAGTGCGTGTGTGTGTTCGTGCATGTAATTGGGGGGGGGGGGGGGGGGGGGGGGTGTGTGTGACTGGGAGGGAGACAGATGTTGGGACATGAGTTTGATGAAAAGTGTGAATAAAGGGGGGACAGAGAGAGAGAGAGAAAGGAGGAGAGAGAGAGAGAAACCACAGGCAGGAGGGGGGCTGGATGGTTTGAAGGGGTGGGAAAAATGTGTGTGTGAAAGAGAAGAGCGAGAGAAAGAGACGGGGGTGACAAAGACAAAAAGGGGGTTGGTTTCCCTGATTTCCCTGATAAAATATGTACCAGTGTGTGTGAATGAAAGCAGTGACTATAGCTACATTTCTGCTTGAACAAAAACAACCACAGTTTGCACAGGGAGGAGTGGGACAGAGAAAAATACAATTACAAAGACAAATGAGAGTCAGATAGGAATGAGAGAGGTTGGAATGGGCGTAGAGAAAAATGAGTGGAGAGATTGGATTCCATTAACATAGAAATATTACTACAGGCTGAGTGACTTGACTGTGTGACAGGGAGCATAAGGAGTAGAAGCTCTGCAAGTTTTGCCCTGAGATGATTTGCTCTGTCCAGGGCACAGCAGTCATAGAAATAGAATCACTGCCGGTCCATTCATTATGGCATCATTGACTTGAATTTAGATACTGTTCTAGTGGTTGTATTTCTTTGAGTTTGGTGCCCAGATGCCACCGCCACGCTGATCTATCACTCCTTGCTATTGGTGGGTTCAAACCCTTCGGGGGGCACGGCAGACAGACAGGGATGGATGGGGACATGGGGAGTGAGGAGTGGGGGACACGGATGGAGGAACCCTCATAAGTTTGCCATTGGTTCAAACCCTTCTGGGTTGGAGGGGAGACATGCATGGATATGAATGGAGGGGGAAGACAGGGGACGAGGCACGGGAGAGGGCGGGGGGGGACACGGGTGAATATGGGGACGGGGGGGGAACAAGGACAGAGGAATTCTCATAAGCTCGTTTAGGGCTCATGACATTTTGTCAGCCGGTGATTGTCAAGCAAATAACTGCCGGTCTCACTGTAATTGGCCGTTTATTAGCATAAACACATTTAGCATAGTGCATAGCCTACAAGCCACTGAAGCAGACCTTTGGAACATCTACATTTTTAAAAGTCTAATAAATCCATGTAATATAGCCTACACCATCACAATAAACCATTATTTATTCTAAAGTAACATGATAAAGAAAATGTCCATTTCAGAAGACCAGAATAGCACATTCTTAAGTTGTCCTTATGTTAGGCCCTGATCTGGCTATGCCATATGGCTGTGGGCTACACTAGTTCATTTAGCAGACAAGATTTGCTTCGAATTCCATGGTATTATTTTAGTATGAAGAATAAAATTGAACTCAGCTGAATAAAATGGAAAATATATTTTCTCCAAATTATTTCAAAGGAAGTGCGCACATGCAGCTATTCTGTGTTGAGCGATTAACAAAGAAACAGGTCCTCTTATATGCTTAATTTAGAGCTATTTATGCCACTTTAGTAGTGATACAAATGTTGGGTAATATGTTTTGATGTTTAATACATTCTGAGGCTGCATGAAGGGACTAATGATCTGAAAAAAGTCACAATCTGCACACACTTCATCAGTCTCTCATTCACAATTTGACAAACACTTGATGATCATTTCCCGGCGGCATCCTCCTTGTGTGGCTGTAATGCCCCCTAAAAATCCATACCTTATGTGGCCGTCGTGCCCTTGGGCTGAATATAATAGGCTAATTATAAATGTCCATCTCCTGGCTGCCGTGTTCCGAAGCACCTCTCACTCACATGGCTCTCTCAGATGTAGCCAATGCCCGTCACATGATCGGGTCCTTCTCACAGGCATTTCAGCTAAGAAATAGGCTACAAGTGACAGAAGACAGACACATCGGGGATGCAACTGCCCAAATCCCTGTAAAACTAATTCTGAGGTTAGAACTGTGCAAGAAATAAATATTCCAAACATACTCTGGGACAGTTGTGTGATGCGATTGATCCCAAATTAATACAAACACTCACATCAAAAAACGTTTTAAAAGCAATGAGGCTGATCGTTTAGCTTTATTTTTTTAATTTTTTTAAATAAACTATTAAGCTATTTTTTCACATTATAAGCCCAGCAATGTGCACATTGTAGGCTATAAGAGCGAATGTTCCAAAATGCAATGAATTAGCGGGAAAAGTGACGGCAAATGTGATTATGCATGTAGCGCTTTATTATAAAGCTGCATTTTTATGGTGAAAATTATCTTCCCCAAACTGGCATATATAAGAGCTGCTTATGTATGCCAGTTAGGCTCTACACAAGTTATAAAGCGGATTAATGTGCTTCATTTTAAAAAGTTATTTGTCCACTTTAGTTGTGATACAAACCTTACCAAAACATATAGGCCTATGGGCTAGGATACATGAGGTGTACAACTATGATTTGAAAAAGTATGAGCTGTTTCTTGCCTGCATAAGCTGGGCATCATTCACAAGTGATAGTCTGATGGGTGACAATATTAGCCTATTCTTAATTTAATGTCGTCTTCACATATACTCAATTATATGTATGTGTGATATTAGTTTCATGCATCTGTCTCGAGAGAAAGGGGCATAGAGAAAAAAAAACATGTCATCTATGCACTTAAATAGGGAATGGAGGACTATGCACTTAAATAGGGAATGGAGGACTATGCACTTAAATAGGGAATGGAGGACTATGCACTTAAATAGGGAATGGAGGACTATGCACTTAAATAGGGAATGGAGGACTATGCACTTAAATAGGGAATGGAGGACTATGCACTTAAATAGGGAATGGAGGACTATGCACTTAAATAGGGAATGGAGGACTATGCACTTAAATAGGGAATGGAGGACTATGCACTTAAATAGGGAATGGAGGACTATGCACTTAAATAGGGAATGGAGGACTATGCACTTAAATAAAAAATGGGGGACTATGCACTTAAATAAAAAATGGGGGACGCTTTTCCCATGGTTAATTTTCCTGCCAACCAGGTAGGCTATACTCCTGTTGTAAAGCGAAGCAATGTGCTTAATATTAGGAAATTTGAGAAATAAATATAGTATGGCTAGCTTATAGAAAGCTCACACAATTGCATAGTCTATAGAAATGTTGCGCAACATGAAGTGTTTGATTAGATTTTCGATTACATTTGTCAGAGTAATTAGAGGGACAATAGAGTGCTGAGTACCAGGCAGTTAGCAAGTTTGGTAGGCTACTAAATCAGCAGCATCAGAGCTCGGAGAAACCTAATTACCGTGGCCACGTGGAATTTGACTGTGGTCATAACTCGTGACCGCCGGTATGGCGGTAGGTAATATGGCCACCGTAACTGCCCTAAGTTCGTTAAAGCATTGCTCATTATCTCTGGCTGATTAATCACGTAAGCAGAGAACAAAAACCGACCGCCAGGGAGGTGTGCGTTTTGGAAAGAAAAGTGTCATTGTACTCTGACAGCAGGCAAAATAAGGCCATAAAATTGATCTCAGCCTGACGAAGACCTTGGGGTGGAAACCTTGCACAATAAAACTGCAGGAGCATTACTACAGTGTCACTGTATCTTTCATACATCTGAATTTACATTTCAATCTTTATTTTAATTTAACTAGGCAAGTCAGTTAATAAGAACATTAAGAACAAATTCTTATTTACAATGGCGGCCTACCCCGGCCAAACCCAGACGACGCTGGGCCAATTGTGCGCCGCCCTATGGGAAAAACCAATCACGGCCGGTTGTGATACAGCCTGGAATCGAACCAGGGTCTGTAGTGACGCCTCTAGCACTGAGATGCAGTGCCTTAGACCACTGCGCCACTCGGGAGCTAATCTAAGGAGAACCAATAAGAATATAGTACTTTGATGAGATGAAAGCATGTGTTCTATTGGTCAAAGTAACAAGTACCAGGAATTTGGAATTCATTCAGAGGCTACTGGTCAAATGGATCAAAGAGGATCAAATGGACATAAAACACCTTATTTGACTTTGAAAATATAAAATCATCAAAGTTAAACTTCCTTCCTCTCATAATAAATCGACATCACAGTATCCGACTCTTTGACATGTTGCTCCTGTCCTGCATCTACAGATAGACTGGGAGTTGGAAATGTGTTGAAAAACTAAAAACTGAACTTTGATTCTTGAATCGAACACAATGATTGTACTCTACCCATTAGGGAAACCAAGGGCTGAAAAACACAGCAACTATTTTTGTCAAATCCAGGTCAAGCATGTGAGACAGAGGGTAGTGAAGGTATCAAGCGCACAGTGGGCCGTTCACTACCAGATCCCTCAGAGAGCGAGAGAGAGAGAAAGAGCAGAATAATAGATGGTTAGATAATTACCTGACTCTTTCACACCCTCTCCTGTCCTCTCTCCCCTCTTCTCCTTCCCCACTGAACAGTCTATCTAATCCAGGTGAGAGAGCCATAATCAGCAGATGGCTACATGATGAGTCAGGATTACAACATGTTACTAAAGTGGCTTAGGCCGACTACTGGAGTGGAGCTCTCATCACAATGGATGGATCAACCAGTTTTATTGTATTACCACGCATCAAACTCTTATCTACTCAAGCTCCAATCACAATGGATGAATGAGCCCTTTTATTGCTATTACTAGGCCCACTACACATGACTAGTGACTTGCTATTCCTGGAGCTTCTTCCTATCCATGGATGAAATCAGCCCTTTGTCTTATTACACATCATTACAACTGACCGAGGATAAGCTGAACACGTTTGAACTGAATTGTTTCAGACAAACAAAGAGTACTAAAGTGGCTTAAAGGACACAACTATTGGAGCGCTCTCCCATGCGTGGATGGATGAGCCTGATAGCGTACTGCAGATAGAAAAATAATGATTAGAATGGCAGAAGCATCTCAAGTCATAGGAATTTGATAGGGTACTTATTCTATTTCTATGCTACAGAGAGCATCACCTCTGAAGCAAACGGTTTCATAGCATTTCATTTTGGTAGTGCGATTTATTAAGAATATGGATGCTGTACTCATTATGGCTTTCAGTGGTTGTATTCAAGGGTTCAACATGAAGTCGTCAACATTTCTATTAAGGAGGAATGGTCTGATAATGAATTGAGCACATCGCTATTATAGACCATGGCAGCATCCAAAATGGCACCCCATTCCAAGTGGACTACATATAGGGAATAGGGTACCATTTCAGACACAACCCATGTGCTATTACTCCCTGTGGGCTAATCCAATCCAACTCATAACCATTGCTTTGACTCTCCCGTTTAACAAAAAAATGAAATGTGAATTATATTTTCATTAAATGCATTATATGAAGGTCCACTATCCCAAATGATTACTTTTCATTTCCATCAAACCTCAAAAAGTTGTTTGCTCATCAAATAGTCTACCTGAAGCGAATAACCAAAAATAGGTGTCAGGAAAGAATATTGCTATTTGTTTAAATAGTAAAAAAAAGGATAATCATTTTACCGAGCCAATTTTGACTTACAAACGCACTTGTCATTTACAGCCAATAATTTCTATAGACCGTCTGTCGTATAGGGGCTGGTGTGGCAGTCGTCAGACAAGAAACACACTGACTGATTATTGATTGATCATAACCTAGAAAGCAAATGGCAACGTTATAGCGTTTGCAGCCTACAGCCGGACATTGTTTACCATTAACACAGCAAGGGCAAGTCCATCCTCAAAAGGCTTATTTTCTTGCTTTCCACTGGCTGCTGCAACAATGTACGAAGCAGTAGCAGGGGGACAAGGATGTAGTCCAAAATAGGCTCCAGCGAGCGAGGGTTTGATATCATTTATAATTATAGCAAAGTTTGAAATCCCCCCCAAACAAAAAACATAAATGGATACGTTATAATGACAATATACATTCGTTGTTTAAGCAGGGGATGCTAAGCTAACGTATAAATCAATTGGCAAATAATACATTTGATGGCATTATACTAGGCTATCCCCGCCCGCGTTACTAAAATCTGGCAGAACGTAAACAACGTACCGGTAGCCTTTGAAATAATTTATGAACATTGTAGTCTACCATGTGCTGCATGTAAAATATGACAATTTGACCCGATATCACCGGCTGGGAGCATTTAAAACCTCAATCAGATATCTCGGTAGTTTGCGTACAAATGACACATTGTAACAGCTAAACTACCCCGGTGAATAGAAACATACATTATATTTCAAGCGGTCAAAGCAGGATTGGAAATGTGTTACATTGCAATAGAAATAAATGTCGAAAGAAAACTGCACTTACCTAAATGTATCATCTCGTTGACGTCCGTTCGGATGTATTATAGGCAAGCTGGTACCAGACAGCTAGCAAGCTAGCTAAAGCCCTATAATGTATATTCCTGTCATGTAGCTCTATAGCTAACCAAAATATGTCAAACGTTGCTCAAGCGACCTTTAAATTACACTTCATTGCCATTAATTATTTAAAAACAATATTCCCTCAAAATAGGCAAGATACGACACGTTTTCAAATTATATCCTTTTAAAAATTGTAGCTTCCCCTTGGTGCTGCCTGTTGGTAAATCCAAACTTGAAAATCCACACTCGAGTCGTCGAGTCTCAGTCTATACGGGAGCAGGCGGTATGTCTACGTGCTGCCATAAAGATGCTTGCCTTTCGTTGGTTTGATTACATATTTCCCCGTCAGCCTTCGTTGTGGCGAGATATTCATGTACATCTACCTATACGTGCATATACCTTCAGACGTTAATTTGTGTACCTAATAGACAAGATACGAGTCACGCGGCCATCTGTGTACAAGGTGTAACCGCATACGCTTGCTGGGCTTCTCCTTTCCTCACTACAATCCGCGGAGGCACTTGCCACAGGCTCGTCCGATGTGCTTACGCCACCGCTACCCAAACAGGGCCACAAGAGGGCGGCACACGCAAGCTCGACGGTGGCACAAGTCCGCGAGTTGTTGTGATTCTGGATGGACAGATAGCCACCAACAAATGCAAGAAATGGCCATGTGTTGAATCGTAAGTGATTGGTTTTTAGCTAGTTTTTCATTTTGTTGTTGATAGCATGTCTTGTTTTGACTGATTTCATGTCAATGCTAATATGGCAACAAAAACATCGCCAGCTATTCAACCAACTGTAACGATTTATTTGAGAGACAAGTGCAAGTTAATTTCAAACATTGGAGACGAAATATAGTTTACATATCTAAGACAACCGCCTTTTGTCCCATAGTTGCGCACGCGTTGGTTTTGTTGCTTAACAACCAACCCATCTATAAAGAGGCTCAAGTGCAAAATTAACAAGTATTTTGGCGCCCCCTGGTGTACTAATGAAATGACCGCTGTCGCTGCACAGTGCAAGACTGAAGCATGATGCGGCATTATACATGAACAATTTCCCACAGGACTAGGGCTGCTGCATGTACCAAGCGTCTGAGTCCTGATCGATTTATTTTTTAAGCATAATTCACAAGATTACATGGACAGGAGGGACCAGGGGCTGTACTGTATGTGTTATGTGTCTAAAGAGTATGAGTGCTGCTCTAGGACCAGTTTTGCCCAACATAGACAAGGGGAACCTGATCCTAGATCAGCACTCCTACTCAGCAACACTTGATACATACGATCTGATCTTCTTTAAGTTCAGCTGACATGAGCTTATTCAATCTTTCATATTGTCTTACATCAACCCATAAGGCATGACAGTAATTGCCAAATACATACTTTACATGCACTCATACTTCACAAAAGGATTGCCTATAAAATACACTCTTGGTAGTATTTTAATTTACTGACCCACAGCTAACCTGGTCCCAGATCTGTATGTGCTCTTGCCAACTCCATTGCCAAGCCATGACAATCATTGACAAGGATTTGGCATGATAGCACAGACTGGCACTCAGGCTAAACCGCACAGCACACAGAGAATATTGAGATCTTTTAATAACTTACAAAATAGTTTGTCACAAAAATGAATATTAAGAATTCTACAGTACACTTGGTTTCATAGCACTTTATCTATTTCTGGACCAAAACCTAAAACATTATGCTTCGCTTGTTTTCAGTGTATTCTAAATGCAACAAATCATGTATATTTTACTATCAAATTCAAAGAGGAGGAAACTGAGATAAATATCAAACTTCTTCCAGGGAAAGAGATTGTCTTTGAAAATGCAAATAAAGTTACACAAATAACAAAATAAAGACAAGGCCTGAGACATGTGGAAAGTGTTGTTACCTAACAGTACAATATATTTATCTTAGGCACTAATGTCGTCACTCTAGTGTACAATTCATGAATATAGCCTACGAGGTGTAAAAACAAGTTTCTTTAGGATTCTAAACTAGTTCTATTCCACGTCAAATACACAAGATTACTCAAAGACACTGTATACATTTGCTAAACAAACAATGATTGCTGCACAGCAAGTTATCTATAAAAGGTGGGAATTTTCAGCACTTTAGCCTGGTCCCAGATGTGTTTGTGCCCCTTTGCAACTCAATTGCACTTGCCCATTGTCAAGCCAAATGCTTGACATGGCAAGGAATGACAAGGAGTTGGCACTATAGCAGACAGCCACAACTGAATTGAAATCGTTAATTTTCTATATTAAACCTAGGGTACAAAATATGAATGCATTTGAATCTTAATTTAGCACAAAACAGATCTTAGAACAGCCAGCAATAACATATTGCTCATAAACTACTTACTATCTATTATACCTAAATTGTATTCTGGTCAATGTCCATTCAGATAGGCAGTGTTCTCTGGCCTCTTCTTTTTTTTTAAACAGACATTACTTGTTTCAGTTATTCATTTCCATCAAGCATTTACATGTATTTTTTTTTGACCTTTTTCCACTTCTATGCATTTGGTCATCAAACATTTGGTCTCTGAAATATCCCTTTCCTCTATCTGTGGTCACCTGTTATTTCAGCAGTTATTAGGCCTCAAATGATTAAATAAATGCCAAGTTCAGATGTCAAGTGCAAACAGTTGCTTCAACCATCAGTCAAGCTAGCCTAATGAGCTCCAGCATTGTCACAGTGAGATTCCCATCAATCAAGGGATGTCCTTTGCAGCATGTGTTACTTGACCAAAAACAGAAAAAGTATTGTAGGAGCCTGTAGTTCCATGATTTTGTAACAGAGCATTTTTTGTCCAACTTAACTGTTGTCTTACATTACCAATACCATACTCCTGAGTCTCATCAGGGACAGACTGGCCATAAGGCAGTTCTGACAAATGCCAGATGGGCTGGTCCATCTTAAGACCAGTCGGCTTGTTTTAAATTGTTGTTTTTGCACAAAATGATCATTGTTTGGCTAATAACAGGGGCCTCAATGAAAGAAAAAAATATATAATTCTGGTCCCAGTCCATCCCAAGTCTCACTAATCAGAATGAACGCGACGAAGCCTGGAAATCGAGGAAGTCAAACGATCATCGTCCATGCTTCTGCTGCAACAGTTTCTCAAATAGATATGTGCTGCTAACCTTAGAACCAGAGAAACATTGGGTCTCAAAAAGTGCTAGTCCTTAGAAACTGTCTGCATTCCAACACTCCACCCGTCTCCCAAAATGTGCACTTGTCTTGCACACTCCCCGTTATTAAAAGCATTGGATCGGTGTCGGGCCTAAGCATTGGCTGGAGGGGTCCCACCATCGTTAAATCCATGATGATGAGTGTGCACTCATTAGGAGAGAGTGGAGGAAGGGATACATGTACCTGCAGAGAGTGTTTAATTCTCTAAGGGGGCACGGAGGGGGATACAGCCGTCCATTTCGAGAGACTCCGGCCAGCCTTCATACTTGTTACTGCTCTTACTGTTCTTCATACGCTAGGGGGAGGGAGATAGAGAGTGCATGAACATTAGGCTTTACAGCAGGGGTTCTCAAAGTGGGTCCGTGCAAAACTATATAATTGAAAAAATAATAATAATAATATGTAAACATAAATGCACTGTAATGTAGGCTTTAAAACGGCCAAGTTCCCTCTGCCCAGTGGCAAACTGTGTCGAATTGCAGGATATTAGCATTAAAGCTGTAACAAAAAAAATCTCTGCCCAATGACAAAATGAGAAGAATGGCAGGAAATTAGCTTGAACTGCAAAATCTCTCCGATGCCTGGTAAATTCTCTTTCCCCGGGCCCAAGACTTGGTTCGTCCAGCCATGTACTGCAGCAGACGTCATAGTAAAACTCCTTGTAATCGTTTTTTAAAATCACAAACCAGTTGTGTTCCGATGATGAATTCTGATGAATTTGCAAACACAAAAGGGGTCCCCGAACCCAAAAAAAGATTGAGAACCCCTGCTTTACAGAACAAACACACTGACAGAGCCATATATATATTACCTATGGACAGAGCTACAAGGAAGAGAACAGTGAGTGTACAGGTGCCTCATGTGTCAGAGGTCATGTCTCCTCATCTCACGCATACACATGTTCAAGCACACCCAATTCTAAGTATGCATGATCCCCGTTTGAGTTGAGTAAATGTGGCTTAAGGTAAAGATAGTCTACCTGTTCGAAAGGACTCTTGTTCTCGATTCCCTTGGCTCCTACAAACACCCAGCTGTCTCTGAAGGTGAGCTCCTTCACTACTGTGCTACCCAGCTCCTCAAACAGACGACGTGCCTCATCATTCAACCTGACAGAGACACATTAGGTTATAGTCAAGTAGGCTATAATGTCCATAATATCCATTAAGAGACAGTTTCCTGGACAAATATTAAGCCTGGTCTTGGAAACGTTCAGTGGATTCTCCATTAAGTATGCTTTTTAGTCCGAGTAGTGTTAATCTTTGTCCCTTAGAGTTGTTTTTCATGACATGCAGAACTGCATTAAAAGTTGCCAGGATGCAAATGTACATTTTTAGATGTAGCTGTACTGTAATGGTGTACTTCATTGTTAATCTGGTTTTGCTAAGCAAAACTAAACAACTCGCCCCTCCAGAATTCTGTGCGTGTGCCACAGGGCGTAATAACCCGTGTTAAAAGCTTTGCATGTGACTGGAACTCACTTACAGTGCCTTGCGAAAGTATTCGGCCCGCTTGAACTTTGCGACCTTTTGCCACATTTCAGGCTTCAAACAAAGATATAAAACTGTATTTTTTTGTGAAGAATCAACAACAAGTGGGACACAATCATTTATTGGATATTTCAAACTTTTTTAACAAATCAAAAACTGAAAAATTGGGCGTGCAAAATTATTCAGCCCCTTTACTTTCAGTGCAGCAAACTCTTTCCAGAAGTTCAGTGAGGATCTCTGAATGATCCAATGTTGACCTAAATGACTAATGATGATAAATACAATCCACCTGTGTGTAATCAAGTCTCCGTATAAATGCACCTGCACTGTGATAGTCTCAGAGGTCCGTTAAAAGCGCAGAGAGCATCATGAAGAACAAGGAACACACCAGACAGGTCCAAGATACTGTTGTGAAGAAGTTTAAAGCCGGATTTGGATACAAAAAGATTTCCCAAGCTTTAAACATCCCAAGGAGCACTGTGCAAGCGATAATATTGAAATGGAAGGAGTATCAGACCACTGCAAATCTACCAAGACCTGGCCGTCCCTCTAAACTTTCAGCTCATACAAGGAGAAGACTGATCAGAGATGCAGCCAAGAGGCCCATGATCACTCTGGATGAACTGCAGAGATCTACAGCTGAGGTGGGAGACTCTGTCCATAGGACAACAATCAGTCGTATATTGCACAAATCTGGCCTTTATGGAAGAGTGGCAAGAAGAAAGCCATTTCTTAAAGATATCCATAAAAAGTGTCGTTTAAAGTTTGCCACAAGCCACCTGGGAGACACACCAAACATGTGGAAGAAGGTGCTCTGGTCAGATGAAACCAAAATTGAACTTTTTGGCAACAATGCAAAACGTTATGTTTGGCGTAAAAGCAACACAGCTGAACACACCATCCCCACTGTCAAACATGGTGGTGGCAGCATCATGGTTTGGGCCTGCTTTTCTTCAGCAGGGACAGGGAAGATGGTTAAAATTGATGGGAAGATGGATGGAGACAAATACAGGACCATTCTGGAAGAAAACCTGATGGAGTCTGCAAAAGACCTGAGACTGGGACGGAGATTTGTCTTCCAACAAGACAATGATCCAAAACATAAAGCAAAATCTACAATGGAATGGTTCAAAAATAAACATATCCAGGTGTTAGAATGGCCAAGTCAAAGTCCAGACCTGAATCCAATCGAGAATCTGTGGAAATAACTGAAAACTGCTGTTCACAAATGCTCTCCATCCAACCTCACTGAGCTTGAGCTGTTTTGCAAGGAGGAATGGGAAAAAATTTCAGTCTCTCGATGTGCAAAACTGATAGAGACATACCCCAAGCGACTTACAGCTGTAATCGCAACAAAAGGTGGCGCTACAAAGTATAAACTTAAGGGGGCTGAATAATTTTGCACGCCCAATTTTTCAGTTTTTGATTTGTTAAAAAAGTTCATATCCAATAAATGTCGTTCCACTTCATGATTGCGTCCCACTTGTTGTTGATTCTTCACAAAAAAATACAGTTTTATATCTTTATGTTTGAAGCCTGAAATGTGGCAAAAGGTCCCAAAGTTCAAGGGGGCCGAATACTTTCGCAAGGCACTGTAGCAGTGCCAGGGGGGCAGAAACTACACTATAACAACTATCTGGGGGTGTGGGGGGGTCGAGTGTGGAAAGAGAATATTCTGGACTCTTACTTTGTGGCAGGATCATCAAAGGAAGCTACAAACACAAGTGTTCCCTCGTGTAGGGGCCGTAGATACTTCAACAGGTCAGTTACATCTGAGAATGTAGGACAGAGACGATGTCTTAAAAGGGGAACGGTTAAACACCTGGATTTATCAGAACAACATGGGTTGGTTTCCTGCACACAGATTGATTCTAGTTCTGGATTTAACAGCATGTTCAATGGAGATTCTCTACTGATAGTACTTCTTAGTCCAGGACTAGACTTAATCGCTGTCCAGGAAACCGGCCCCAGTTGTACCCCTTATTTCACAGAACAGCACATTAATATTAGCTAGTTTAATCCTCTCACCTCCTGCCCACATATCAAAAGATTTAGTGTCTAAGAGCTCTCCCGATACCCCTGAAGAGCAGAAACATGAAGTAGTGGTGTAAGAAATGAGTACACACATAATTCAACAGTTAATCAAGCATCACTATTCAGAACTCAATTGGAAAATTTTACTTTATCAAGATTTGTATTAGTATGAGTGAGATTCTAATTTCTTACCATTTACTAAAGCAATGTTTAGCCCTCTGCCAACATTGTTCTTGACACTGCTCACAAGGCTGAGGGGGAGAAATAGGAGAGGTTGGGAGGCGAGAAGGGTACAAGAGCACAATTATTTTGTCAACATACTGTTCAGAGGTCGGTTTTCCCAAAAGCTTTGTAGCACTAAGACCATCCTAAACCCACTGTAGGCAATAGACAAAAGATGAGAGATGAGCTTAGAGCTACTGAGCTTTCAGGAAACTCGCCACGAACAGAATGAAAGGCAGAAAGAAGGGATGATGGTACAGACAAAACCACCAGATTGATGGACTAGCCTGGTCCCAGATCTGTTTGTGTTTTTTTGCCAACTCATATGGTCATAGGAGTTGGCAAGACTGCACAAAGATCTGGGACATGGCTAGAAAGACAGCAAGTCAGACAAAGAAATAAAATGTAATTTATTATTATTAAATACTTGCATTCAGCTCTTCAGGCAAACTTTAAGGCCTGGTTTAAATGAGATTATGGCAAAGAGAGAGAGATGGGAGAAATAACAAGAACAAAGAAGGGGTAGAGAGAGTGAGAGATGGATGGATGGAGAGAGATGGATGGAGAGAGTTGGCGAGAGAGAGTGTGATTGATAGACAAAAATTCTCACATCTTATCCTCCAGGCAGATTTTGGGCCCAATGACGTTGGCGGCTCCAGAGACAAGACGGAAGGCCAGATGTTTCTGAGGACATGGAGCCGACAGACCACACTTGTACCTGCGTGGTTTGGTCTCTGGAAGAGGGCAAGAGAGGAGACCTGAATTAGCACAATAGAATGAAAGTGTACCCAGGCGGGGAATATGGTTCTCTACTAAGGGACATAAATTAGCACTGTCCCACTGACATTGAAAGGTTCCAAAATATAACGCTTCAAACTAAGTGATTGCCACTGTAAATAATGGTCTTAACCTTGCCACATACCAGCTGTTGGCTCCTCGTTTGTCCCTGTAGAAAAGATAAACAGGGAATGACACAATCAATCAACCGAATCATAGCTTGAATCAGCAATGTAGTCAATTCTTATAACTGTTGTCGTGGAAATATTGAGTCAAATATTTCTCAGATATCGGAGCTTGTAATTTCAAAGACTTTATTACAAAAAGTAACAAAGCTGAGCAATTCCATGGAAGAACGGACTTTTCTTATTACAGACCTCAGGCGTTTATAAATATCAATCTTCAAATAACACACATGGTCACTTCCCTCTATGTAGATGATTAACACCCCTTGGCCTCTCACCACCATTATCTTCCGGTCCCAATTCTTGCTTGTTAACGATCACATCTGCTCAGTTTAGATTATATTGGTGGTTGCGGCATAGTACAAAAAATATATATACATTTATTGCATATATACTTTCCTAATAAGTGCTTTTCTAATAATACTTGGTTGGTACAAACATATGTTCTTATTACATGGCTTTTGGTGCCTATATTAATTAACTAAGGTACACATGTTCTGCTTACGTTCTGTTATGATGTGTCCAACTGGATAAACTCTGTTTATCCAGCTCTGTCCATTCACCTGAGCTCAGCCTTTATTCTGCCAACACATGTCTATTAATTAACCCTATGTTTACTTCTGGGAGAACAGTCTAGGCACTGGAAAAATCAACCATAGTCATGAGTTTTCACCTACACTGTTTGATCAAAGTTCAGTTTAGTTCAATATTATTTCAGCACACAGAACCAAATCTCACATGCACACTGTTTCATCAAGACTGGGCTCAATCCAAAACATGTAGATTATAAAACATACATACAGAGAACAGCAGCGGGGTTGTCTCTTACCACTGAAGAAGTGTTTGACCAATGAGCTGCTGTCCCCTCCAAGTATGGAGCTGGCTAACACCCATGTGAGGCCCAGCAATAGCAGCACAGCCACAGCTCGCATTGGCCCTGGCACACAAACACAAATCATTACATTAGAATGATCAACAACAGTACATTACATTCATTAGATAGATGGGCGCACACACACTTTCTCACATGACACAGACAGTTTTGGTAAGCATATCAATTCTTACCTGCCAATCTCATTATTTATTTATTTCAGAAGCAAGGGCAAGCAGGCAAGTAGTCCTAGGGATAGAAAAAACAAACAATGAAACTATGAAACTAATAGTAACGTCAGTAAGCACTTTTCACTGGAGAACAATGATGTATCATTTTAAGATTTCAAACGATACATTTATCAAATTACAGTAATCTCTACCAACGAGATGGATTCGATAAGACATGGGGGAGGAGTGAAGAGAAGGTGCCCACTGCAAGGAGGGCAAAGTGGCAACACCCAACCACCGTACAATATATATAAACTTTCATTGAAATTAGTATATCGATTTCCTACCTATTGTCTAAAAGAAGATGAATAATCGATTGTCCCTGCTGGTAAATCGCCAGTTCGTCACCTGGGACTTTATTTCTTCCAAGGAAACCTCAAGACTTTTCCCTCGTGAAAATACACATTTGCTGGGAAGCCACACTTTGAAGCAAAAAAGTAAGCCAATGAAATATGATTTGGACGTCTTAGTTGACCATCTCTAAGGTTTGATTCGTTCCAGTTTTGACAAGTACGCAGGATTTATGTTTATTTCATCAAGCTTGAGATTTTCCGGATTCGTTTTGAGCCTTATATTTTGTCGGTGACGTCGGTCACGGGTATGCGCAACATGGGCTCGCTTATCATCTGCGCGTTAATTTTTCTACGCTACATAAAAACATGTTGACGATATGATGGGATATCATCACCCATATGCATTACATAAACTAATATGAAACGAGAATGGATTAGAAAAACTCAATTAAAAAAATATGACTTGAAATACACTTACCCCCTAGTCTAAAACTGACTTAAGAAGAGCACCAGCTCTAACGTAAATTCTGGCAACATTGGTCGAATTCGATTTTCATGGCCCGGTACCCCGGGTAGTTGGAGTTTTCTTAGTTAGACAATTCCATCAGAGTTTCCAAACACAGAGATGCAATATCGCGAGACTTTCGGGAACGCTTGCTCGACCGAACAAGATGAACAGGCCGGGGTTTGGGTTTTCAGAAGTCAGTGAGAGAAGAAAAAAATGATTCCTTAGTTGTTAATTTTCTAGATTCGAGGCAACGTCTTAAGTAGTTGAACATGGTATTACTCCAACCTCCTGAAAGTGACAGAGTGACACGTTTTCATTTTTTGTCAAAAACAACTTTACATTGAATTGAAGGACTGCTCATGCGCAGTTCGGTGCGTTTCGACCGTTAGAACCGATGACGTATTTCTCCGTAATGATGCGGTTTCCCCAACCGCCCTTTCACCCACGCGTTTCCATGGCAATTCCATTGTTTTGGTCAGGTTCATTGACTTTTTTACCGCATCTATGAGCTTAGCTAGCCAACGTCGCCATGACATCGCCTACAAGCGTTATCGGAGATTTCTATTGGAGAAGCAGTTCCTGCCTATCTTCATACTGAATTGTCTTTAATTCCATTGGTCCTCAAGAGAAAACTCTACCCACCCGGTGCATCGGGCCATGCAAAACGAACTCCCCCAATATTATCTCTGCTGTGTAGGCACGAGCAAATGTGCGTGCACGCTGTCAGTCAGATTTCATCAAGATGGCCGCCTCCAGTGCAGTGCTCTCAATGTCCAAAATCATCAAACCCATTTGGGGTGGACGGCTGGCAACGACGGCAAAAGTAAGACCGTTTTTTATGATAAATAGTTATGATGATAAAGGAACTACATAAAACTAGGCTTGAAAGAGAGTGTTTCTTGACTAAAACACAAGGTCATATCTGGTTAGCGTGCTAGCTTCCTGGGGTGCAGTCAATACTCCAAACAGTTACAAAACGTTTTTTTTTCAACAGAATGTAGCGTTTCTATTGGACAGATTCAGGTAGGTCCCGTCCTCTTTGCCGTACCTGGACAATAAAACGAAGGTTGTAACCAAGGTTATGTGAGCTATATGGATCACTCCAATATATTGTTATCACTCTGGTGGAGAGATACATCCGAGGTGAGGATTTACAGATTTACTCCCGTGTACACCTGTGTCACGGCTGGGGTCCGCCCCTATATATAGACCCCATGGCCGCAACACGTTCTCTACATCATTTTTGAGGCACCTCTAGCACTGTAGAGGCTTGGATTGATCAATATAGCGCACATAACTGTGGTTACATACATACAGACCGAGAAGCAGGTGCTGTCAATGTGGAAGGGGGGTCCCGGCACAGTCCCTGGAAGGGGAGGTGACGCCCAGGACGGCTGAACCAACCGCAGAGGGAGGTGCCACATTTACCCAATAGTAACCTAGCAAAAGTGCGAGAGGAAGCCCAGCTGGCAGCAGCACAGATATCAGCAATGGGCACTCCTCTCAGTGGAGCTCAGGACACAGCCACACCTCGTGTTGAATGTGCCACCACAGATCCCAGCACTGGCTTACCAGCCAGGAGCTATGCTGTCGTAATCGTGTCCACTATCCAGTGAGAGAGCCTCTGCTTTGATAGCCCAGCCCCCAGGACCCTCTCACCATAGCAGACAAAGAGCTGGTCTGTTGTTCTCACTGACCGTGTCCGCTCCACATAGGCAGCCAGTGGACTCACAGGGCACAGCATGCCGGAGGGAGGCCCAGACTCTCCCGCCACTGCCTGGGGGTCGTAAGCAGACAGGGTAAAAGGGATGTTCACATGCCTGTCTGACAGAACCAGCTTTGCCAAAGCTGCCAAGACCAGATCCAGATCCCAGCTCGCTATTGAGAAGGTCCTAGTTGGACGCAGGCGACTAACCCCCTTCATAAACCTGGAGACCAAGGGATGGCACCCCACTGGCCTCTCCATCCACCCCACATGGCAGGCAGATATTGCAGCCAAATACCCTCTGTGTAGAGGCTGCCAAGCCCTCATCCAAGCGAGACTGCAGGTATTGGAGGACATACTGCACCCCGCATGACTCGGGCACAACCTCAATACCAGTGCACCAGAGCAGAACAACCGCCAGCGCAACTGGTATGCTACGGTTGTAGCCGGTGCCCTTGCGCTCTGCATGGTGTTCATTACACCCTCCTGTAGTCTTAACATGGACCATTGTTGCCCTTCAGTGGCCAAGCCCACAGACTGAGGCAGTGTGGCCTCTGATGCCACAGAGTTCCCCCGGCTTGAGACAGCAGGTCCGGTATCATGGGAAGTTGCCAAGGTGTCCCAACAACAGGGACAGGAGAAGGCTGAACCAGGGTCGCCTGGGCCAGTATGTGGCCACCAGAAGCAGACAATGCTCTGCCATCCTGGTCCTGTACAGCACAGCCTGGATCAGGGGAAATGGGGGGAATGAGAAAAGCTCCATCCCTGGCCAATCGTAAGCCAGAGCATCCGAGCCCAGAGGCCCTGGTGGCGCTGACATGGAGTACCACAGGGGGCAGTGTGCGTTGTCCAGGGAGGCAAACAGGTCCACTGCACCATCCCGAACTTGTCCCACAGGTGCTGCACCACCTGGGGATGTAGGCTCCAGTCCCAAGGTGGCGGGCCCTCCCTCGAGAGCATATTTTGCTGCCACATTCAGGATGCCAGGTACGTGCGTGTAGAGATGCTAGACGTCCCTGAGCCCAGAGGAGGTGCTCCCGTGCCATAAGATGGAGGCGGTGGGACCTCAGTCCACCCTGATGGTTGATGTAAGCCACCACTGTGGTGTTGTTCGTTTTCACAAGGACATTTCTTCCTGTCAGGTGTGGAAGGAAAGACTGCAGGGCCAACAGTACAGCTCGGAGCTCCAGTGTGTTAATGTGCCTGCCACTCCAAGGGGGTAGCCAACAGCCTTTGGCCGACCTGCCCTTGGTTCAACCCCCCCTAGCTGATCTGGGAGGTGTCTGTGCTGACCAGCTCCCGGCAGCACATCCTCAGCATCTCTACCCCACCCGAGAGAAAGGAGTGACAGCGCCACCTCAACAATGCCCTGAGGCACTGTGCGGTCACCCGCAGCTGACGGTGGTGCTTCAGGTGCAGCCGGTGGGAGTTGAACCACCGTTGAAGAGGCCGGAGCAGGCCCAGGGGAATCAACAATGAGGCCGCCATCAGCAAGCCCAACGGGCATTGGCAGGTTAGGGCGGATACCACCTGCACCTGCCGAAAGTGGTCCAGGCAAGATAAGATCGCCTGAACCCTTCTGGTGGGCAGGCGTGCTCTCATGAGGACTGAGTCCAGTTCCATGCCAACGAAGGGCACCCTCTGGGTGGGTGTCAGATGACTCTTCTTGTCGTTTACAGTAATGCCCAGCCCGCCGATGTGGGTCAGGAGCATGTCTCTGTCTGACAGGACCTGGGTCCTGGTCGGGGCACAAATCAGCCAATCCAGGTAATTGAGGATCAACAACCCCAGGGACGTGAGAGGTGCCAGGACAGCATCCATGCACTTTGTGAAAGTGGGAGGTGTCAAGGAGAGGCCGAAGGGAAGAACCATGAATTCGTAAGCCCTCCCATCAAAAGTGAATTGGAGGTACTTTTAATGAGCTGGGTGAACAGGAACATGGAAGTATGCATCCCTCGGGTCCAGCGTCACAAACCACTGGTCCCTGGACACAGCCTGCAACATGCAGGCTAGGGACAGCATGTGGAACCTCAGTACTTTCAAGTACCCATTGAGGTTGCGGAGGTCCAGAATCAGTCTAAACCATCCTCTTTTTGGGACCACAAAATAAGTAGAGTAGAACCCACCTAGCCATCCTGCGGATGGAACCCTTGTCCAGGAGTACCGTAATTGGATTCGGTACCGCTTGAGCATTGTGGACAACACACTCCTCCCACAACACACTCCTCCCACTTTGCCCTTTGAGACCGGGAGAAGTGGCCGGGAAAGGGTGTGTCAGTGGTCTGGCCAGGGCCCACCTCTCCTCTGGCGCCCAGAGCTCCTGGGTCCCCCAGGCACGTCCCTATGGCGGTGAGGTTGTAGCTCCACCGCAGGCTGTGCCCCTCCCTGCTGTCGTCCCCCAGCACGAGGCGATGGGGCAGGAGAGGGACCCCACCGTAGTTCGTGTGCAGGTGGGTGGCGACGGTCCGTCTGCCTTGGACCCGGGAACTGAGGAGGCGGCATGAACCGTCTCAGGGTCTCCCAAGCCCTACGAACCTTATCGGTCTGCTCCAGAATGTCATTAACCCCTGGGCCAAACGTCAGCCCTGGGGTGATGGGAAGAGTGACAAATGTGTTCTGGAGAGCAGCTGGCAGACGGGATTAGGCCAGCCAGAGACTGTGCCGGGAGGTAACCACCTGCGCCGTGGCCCATCCGTTGGAGCGGGCCACATCCCTCTGGAGCAGGGAAAGCAGGCGAAACAACTCCATCGCAGCATGGTCGCATTGGAGGCCAAGAGAGCACAGGGACCCATATGTGGCTTTCAAGTCCCAGCTTCAGTGGCGGGTTCCACCCAATAATCTCCCAATCTGGGAGGACCATGGCAGCTATCACGGTGTCCGTGTTCGGGTACTCCCAGAGGCCGAGTGACTCTGCACCTGCAACACAACTCCGTGGTCCAGTCTCTGCTGTGAGTCGGAAGCACCCCCAGGCAGAGGCGTCACCTCTCAAGCGCCAGGCGCAGCGCAGGCTCCACCACCCTCTCCTCGTGGCTCAAACCCAGGCATTGCATACACAAGGTATACGGATCTCCAGGGGGGAGGCCACCATCACACCTGTCCCAAAGAGAAACCACAAGCTCAGCCAAGCCAGCAAGGCCACGGAGCAAGGGTCCGATGTGATCCGCTTGGAGGAATAGGAACCCGGTGAGGGATACCTCTGCAAAACACAGGGGAAGACCTCTGTGGGAAAAACCGGCAGACCAACAACAAAAAAACAGCAACCAGGTAATGGGTTTGATTTGTGTTTTTTTTGTTTTTTTGCCAACTGCAATATTGCCTAGCCGGTTTAATATCCAAGCAGGAAACAAAAAACAGAACCATATGATGGAGTAACTCTGTTTTTAGGAACTCCAAAGTTAATGTCTCAACTTAGTGGAAGCCCACCACAATACTCTTACATTCTGCAAGGCAAAGAACAAGAAAAAAAACCCTGCAGGGTAATTAAAGCGATTCACAACACACAGAACAAGCCGGTCCGCAAGTTGTGTAAAGTAAATACATTCTGTGGCAGCAAGAGCCACCAATATATTAATGGATGCACACGGAGTCCTAGTGTAACACTTCCGAAACATAAGCACGACAAACCACGGGCGGAAGATACAGATCAACAGCCCGCAGCGAGTAGTGCTCTCCAGATGATGGGCTGGCCATAGCTGCTCCAGGCTGCAAACAGCCAGAGAGTATAATTCCACGCAAGATCTTACACTTACCAGTGACTTACCAAGGGAACTTTGTACCTCAAACCACACGGACGTCAGCCGAGAAAATAAAAGAGAACTCCTGTCGCGGCCATGGGGTCTATATATAGGGGCAGACCCCAGTAATGACACGGGTGTACACGGGAGTAAATCTGTAAATCCTCACCTCGGATGAATCCCTCCGCCGATATAGTGAAACATAAACGCTAGTTATCGTTGCAAAACGTTTGGAGTAATGATTACACCCCTGGTTAGCATCAGTAATGATTACACCCCTGCTATCTCATCATTTTTGTTTCCAGAATTTTTTCTTAACTGACTTGCCTAGTTAAATAAAGTTCAGATAAATAAAAATACATTCATACTGTACTGTTGAATGTGTATCACTATTAGAAAGCCCTGCAGGTCCACATAATAACCACATAATCCACAAATTGAGTTAGCTAACGCCCTGTTTTGTTTCCTCAGGTTTTTGGAGCCACAGTGAGCAGTCGCAGAGAGAAGTCAACAGTAGTGAGTGCCCATCTCGGAATCGGTATCAACTAGATTATCTGTGGTGTTATCTAAATCTTGTGAATTCTGGTTGGCAGAGTTAGGCCTCTTCTAGCCAAGTTTTTCCTCAACTCCACAATGTACATCACATCACTGGAGTTGAGCGGAGACCACTGTACTGAACCTCCGACTTCGAATCGCTGTCAGTCGATACTTGTAAAAATGTACATTCTTAAACTCTTACCGTGTACCTTTCTTTGTTTGCTGAATCCATACTTTTTAATAAAACCTTCGTCAAATACAACCAGTGATTGTTTCCTCGCATCGACTGACAGCGACTCAATGTAGTCGCCGCAACTCAGCTAGGCCTCTTAACACTTGACATTTTAGCTACACGAGTTGCCTGGTGCACTTGATTGTCAGAAATAATTTGGGTTGCTGTCAGCTATGTCTATTTGAAGCATCATACTAACAAGGTAGTGTAAGTTGTGTGATGTAGCTAGCCTACCCAGGTATTTTACTATGACCAGAACGAGCTTCACACTGCCACTCTGTCAGATGAAAACGTTTCTGAGGGACATTCAGACGGAACTCTAAATACTTCTGCTTGGTATTGATTATTGTTGTGTTGATTTGGTGTGACAAAGTGAGCTAGCTAACTCTGCTAACAAACCCAATTGTCAGCATCCAGCTGAGCCTGTGCAACCTGATCAAGCCCCTTTACAAATTTTTGGGACCACATTGGGGAGAGGGAATCAGGGATGACCTACCAATCTGAGGGGGGGAGGGCAACTGTTGGATTTCAGGTGCTTTGCTAATCTCTCACTGTATTGTTCCGCTTTTCCGGCTGTGTTTCTACAACTAACAGGGACAAATCATTGTAAGTACCAGATTGCATCCCATCACATCATGTTACAGGCCTCCACATACCCATGTTACACATAACACACCTTATTCACACAATTGCCACACAAACATAGCATGGTAACTCTGGCAGAACAATACACAAAGATGACAAATGTATACATTTCAGCCCCCTCCTGCAAAGTATGGTGGCAGACACACTGTAACTCTCATACCTGGAGATGGTATTGGACCAGAACTTCTCAATCACGTCAGGGAGCTCTTCAGGTCAGTCAAGTGTGTATTATAACAGTCAATAATAGAGGTCGACCGATTAATCGGAATGGCCGATTTAATTAGGGCCGATTTCAAGTTTTCATAACAATCGGAAATCTTTTTTTTTGGGCGCCGTTTTTTTTTTGTTTTTGAATTACTTTTTTTTTTTACACCTTTTTATTGAATCTTTATTTAACTAGGCAAGTCAGTTAAGAACACATTCTTATTTTCAATGACGACCTAGGAACGGTGGGTTAACTGCCCCGTTCAGGGGCAGAAAGACAGAATTTCACCTCGTCAGCTCGGGGAATCCAATCTTGCAATCTTACAGTTAACTAGTCCAACACAATAACGACCTGCCTCTCTCTCGTTGCACTCCACAAGGAGACTGCCTGTTACGCAAATGCAGTAAGCCAAGGTAAGTTGCTAGCTAGCATTAAACTTATCTTATAAAAAACAATCAATCATAATCACTAGTTAACTACACATGGTTGATGATATTACTAGATATTATCTAACGTGTCCTGTGTTGCATATAATCTGACTGAGCATACAAGTATCTACAGTGGGGCAAAAAAGTATTTAGTCAGCCACCAATTGGGCAAGTTCTCCCACTTAAAAAGATGAGAGAGGCCTGTAATTTTCATCATAGGTACACTTCAACTATGACAGACTAAATGAGAAGAAAAAAATCAAGAAAATCACATTGTAGGATTTTTTATGAATTTATTTGCAAAGTATGGTGGAAAATAAGTATTTGTTCACCTACAAACAAGCAAGATTTCCGGCTCTCACAGACCTGTAACTTCTTATTTAAGAGGCTCCTCTGTCCTCCACTCGTTCGTTACCTGTAATAATGGCACCTGTTTGAACTTGTTATCAGTATAAAAGACACCTGTCCACAACCTCAAACAGTCACACTCCAAACTCCACTATGGCCAAGACCAAAGAGCTGTCAAAGGACACAAGAAACAAAAATTGTAGACCTGCACCAGGCTGGGAAGACTGAATCTGCAATAGGTAAGCAGCTTGGTTTGAAGAAATCAACTGTGGGAGCAATTATTAGGAAATGGAAGACATACAAGACCACTGATAATCTCCCTCGATCTGGGGCTCCACGCAAGATCTCACCCCGTGGGGTCAAAATGATCACAAGAACGGTGAGCAAATATCCCAGAACCACACGGGGGGACCTAGTGAATGACCTGCAGAGATCTGGGACCAAAGTAACAATGCCTACCATCAGTAACACACTACGCCGCCAGGGACTCAAATCCTGCAGTGCCAGACATGTCCCCCTGCTTAAGCCAGTACATGTCCAGGCCCGTCTGAAGCTTGCTAGAGAGCATTTGGATGATCCAGAAGAAGATTGGGAGAATGTCATATGGTCAGATGAAACCAAAATATAACTTTTTGGTAAAAACTCAACTTGTCGTGTTTGGAGGACAAAGAATGCTGAGTTGCATCCGAAGAACACCATACCTACTGTGAAGCATGGGGGTGGAAACATCATGCTTTGGGGCTGTTTTTCTGCAAAGGGACCAGGACGACTGATCCGTGTAAAGCAGGGGTGTCAAAGTCAAATGGACGGAGGGCCAAATAAAAAAATCAGCTACAAGACGAGGGCCGGACTGTTCGAATGTTAATTGAAAAATTTTTAAATGACGCATATAGTCTAGTGAACCTAATTGAACCTACTGAAAACCTAACAAATATATTACAATATGATCAGATAAATAAAGCAATATTTTATTATGGCTCTGTCAGTAATCTTTAATTTTCAACAGACACAAAAGACAAATTTCCTTTATATAAATATCCCCATAACATGAACATTAAATGAAAGAAACCGGTATTCAAGGCACCATCAGTAGACTATATTTTCTATTTTAGCAAAAGTGGGCTAAATTTACTTCAAAGAAAAAACAATAATAGCAATTTTCTATCATCCACTCAACTGAAATATTTTTAAAATATAATTGGATTGAAATACAAAAAAATAAAGTGCAAAAATCTATTAATCAAAAACAACACTTTGTTTAAGGAGAAGTAACATGCAGTGAAAACAAATATTACATTTTAACTTTTAAACTTGAACTGAGTAAAAACTCTAAATATGTGATTGCACAGTAATGTTCACTTGTTTGAGGTTGAGGGTGATACTTGGTGGTGTCCCATCTTTTCCACAAGTTCATCAATGTTCGGGGTAAGGCTCTGAGCTGAAGAAATCCTCAGAATTGAGTGGAGGTGTTCAGCAGTAAGTCGACTTCTGTGTGATGTTTTGTTCAGGTTCATCAAAGAAAACAGTTGTTCACACAGGTATGTGCTGCCAAACATAGACAACGTTTGAGCAGCCTGGATGCGCAGCTGGGGCATTGTGCCGGGGAGGAAACGGGCGAAC
Organism: Oncorhynchus mykiss; assembly: GCF_013265735.2. Lineage (NCBI taxonomy): Eukaryota > Metazoa > Chordata > Actinopteri > Salmoniformes > Salmonidae > Oncorhynchus > Oncorhynchus mykiss. The sequence goes on along the minus strand of NC_048580.1, from coordinate 39,743,162 downwards.
TCCGCAGCACCCACTGCCGCATATTTTGCCCTCAGTGCATCATTGCATTGGAGGTCAATCAACTCCATTTGGAGGTTTGGTGGTGAGCTTTCCACGTCAACAGCAAATGGGTTACCGAGCAGTTCCAACCTGCTTTTTTGTGCTTCAAAGTCAGCAAATCGGCGTCGAAAGTCAGCGGCAAGCATACCTATTTTATCAGCCAACTGTGTGCTCGGGAACGCACTGGTAGAGAGCTTCTCTTTCATGGTCTGGCAGCTGGGAAAGTGGCTCAAATTTTCTTTCCGCATCTGCGTCTCCCACAGAGTCAGTTTGGTTTTAAATGCCTTCACTGTACTGTACATATCAGAGATGACACGATCCCGACCCTGCAGCTGCAAGTTTATTGCATTCAGATGACTCGTAATGTCACACAGAAAAGCCATTTCACACAGAAACATTTCGTCTCGGAGTTGTGTTGTGTCTTTCCCTTTGCTGTCCAAGAACAGACAAATCTCCTCACGAAGCTCGAAACATCTTTGAAGCACCTTTCCCTGGCTTAGCCATCGCACCTCTGTGTGATAAGGCAAATCACCATGCTCCGTTTCTAACTCCGTCAGAAATGCCTTGAACTGGCGGTGATTCAAACCTTTGGCTCTGATAAAGTTAACTGTGCGCGTGATGATGCTCATTACATGCTCCATTTTCAAGGCTTTACCGCACAACGCTTCCTGGTGTATGATACAATGATAAGCTGTCAGCTCACCTGTCGCGTTTTCCTCTTGCATCTTTTCCCGTATCTTCGCCACCAGTCCGCTCCTGTGTCCACACATCGCAGGTGCTCCGTCGGTTGTCAAACCCACGAGTTTTTCCCAAGGCAGCTCCATCTCATTTACACATCTTGACACCTCTTCATACAAATCATGCCCCGTATTTGTGCCATGCATAGGACGTAAAGCCAAAAACTCCTCTGTCACGCTTAGGTTGGAGTCCACTCCGCGGATGAAAATTGACAACTGGGCAATGTCAGAAATGTCGGTGCTCTCATCCACAGCCAAGGAATATGCAATAAAATCTTTTCCCTTTTTCACAAGCTGCTCTTTTAGATTGATGGACAACTGGTCTACTCTCTCGGCAATGGTGTTTCTGCTCAGACTCACATTTAAAAAGAGTTGCCTTTTTTCTGGGCAAACTTCGTCACAAACTTTAATCATGCAGTTTTTGATGAAATCCCCCTCCGTAAATGGCCGGGCTGATTTAGCGATCTCTTCTGCCAAAATAAAACTGGCCTTGACAGCAGCCTGGCCTTGTGATTTGGCTTTTTTGAACAGAGCCTGTCGAGATTTGAGGCCTCGTTTTAATTCCTCTGCCTTTTGTAGCCTTTGTTCCATGTCCATATTCTTGTTTTTGTCCGCGTGTTTCGTTTCATAATGTCGTCTCAGATTATACTCTTTCAGTACCGCCACACTTTCTCCACACAGAAGACACACAGGTTTTCCAGCTACCTTCGTGAACATATACTCCGACTCCCACCTTGTTTGAAACCCCCGGTTCTCAGTATCCACCTTCCGTTTTGCCATTTTTGATGGGTATCTGAAAGTTAATTTTACTGTGATGCTGACGACTGCTGTGCCAATAAATATTGAAATGAAGCAGCCTACTGCTCGGTGCGTCACCTTTGCATTGTGGGAAATGTAGTATTGGTGCGTGTAAAAGATCTGCGGGCTGCCGGCTTGCTGCGGGCCGGTTCTAATAATAAATCAAGATCATCCCAGGGGCCGTAAAAAACCTTCTTGCGGGCCGGATGTGGCCCGCGGGCCTTGACTCTGACATATGTGGTGTAAAGGAAAGAATGAATGGGGCCATGTATCGTGAGATTTTGAGTGAAAACCTCCTTCCATCAGCCAGGGCATTGAAGATGAAACGTGGCTGGGTCTTTCAGCATGACAATGATCCCAAACACACCGCCCGGGCAACGAAGGAGTGGCTTCGTAAGAAGCATTTCAAGGTCCTGGAGTGGCCTAGCCAGTCTCCAGATCTCAACCCCATAGAAAATCTTTGGAGGGAGTTGAAAGTCTGTGTTGCCCAGCAACAGCCCCAAAACATCACTGCTCTAGAGGAGATCTGCATGGAGGAATGGGCCAAAATACTAGCAACAGTGTGTGAAAACCTTGTGAAGACTTACAGAAAACGTTTAACCTCTGTCATTGCCAACAAAGGATATATAACAAAGTATTGAGAAACTTTTGTTATTGACCAAATACTTATTTTTCACCATAGTTTGCAAATAAATTCATTAAAAACCCTACAATGTGAATTTCTGGATTTTTCTCATTTTGTCTGTCATTGTTGAAGTGTACCTATGATGAAAATTATAGGCCTCTCTCATCTTTTTAAGTGGGAGAACTTGCACAATTGGTGGCTGACTAAATACTTTTTTGCCCCACTGAAAGTATCTGACTGAGCGGTGGTAGGCAGAAGCAGGCGTGTAAACATTCATTCAAACAGCACTTTCGTGCGTTTTGCCAACAGCTCTTCGTTGTGCGTCAAGCATTGCGCTGTTTATGACTTCAAACCTATCAACTCCCGAGATGAGGCTGGTGTGACCGAAGTGAAATGGCTGGATAGTTAGCTCGTGCTAATAGCGTTTCAAACGTCACTCGCTCTGAGCCTTGGGGTGGTTGTTTCCCTTGCTCTGCATGGGTAACGCTTCGATGTGGTGGCTGTTGTCGTTGTGTTGCTGGTTCGAGCCCAGGGAGGAGCGAGGAGAGGGAAGGAAGCTATACTGTTACACTGGCAATAGTAAAGTGCCTATAAAACATCCAATAGTCAAAGGTTAATGAAATACAAATGGTATAGAGGGAAATAATCCTATAATAACTACAACCTAAAACTTCTCACCTGGGAATATTGAAGACTCATGTTAAAAGGAACCACCAGCTTTCATATTCTCTCATGTTCTGAGCAAGGAACTGAAACGTTGGCTTTTTTACATGGCACATATTGCACTTTTACGTTCTTCTCCAACACTTCGTTTTTGCATTATTTAAACCAAATTGAACATGTTTCATTATCTACTTGAGGCTAAATTGATTTTGATGTATTATATTAAGTTAAAATAAGTGTTAATTCAGTATTGTTGTAATTGTCATTATTACAAATAAAAAATATTTTAAAAATTATTGCCGATTGGTATCGGCTTTTTTGGTCCTCCAATAATCGGTATCGGCGTTGAAAAAGCATAATCGGTCGACCTCTAGTCGATAACATGTTTATGAGCTGTTATTCACAGTTAATAATAAACGGCTTAAAAACACACAGCCACTAATATGTCCCTGGGACCTCTGAATATCTGTTAAAGGAACAAGCCACTCTAAAACTATCCTTTGGTATTTGTTGCATTAGTCCATTGTTGATACAGTTCCACAATGTTTTTAAAATATTTAACATTCAAAACGCTCTGTCACTTGTCACATCATGATGATGGGTTTTGATCATCATGATGATGTGACAATTAGCATTTTGAAAGTTCTATATCATGAGTGGATTACCAAAATATAGTTTTTGAGTGGATTATTCCTTTAAGTTTATTACAACTGGTTATAACATTCATGGCTTATAAACACCTATACCAGTTCATTAATTAAGCTGTTTTTATTAAATGTACACTACCGTTCAAAAGTTTGGGGTCACTGATGTTTCCTTGTTTTTGAAAGTCACTTTGAAAATCACTTTTTTTTTTTTTTGTCCATTAAAATAAAATTGACCAGAAATACAGTGTAGACACTGTTAACGTAGTAAATGACGATTGAAGCTGGAAACGGCTGATTTTTAATGGAATATCTACATAAGCTTACAGAGGTCCATTATCAGCAACCATCACTCCTGTGTTCCAATGACACAATGTTAGCTAATCCAAGTTTATAATTTTTAAAGGCTAATTGATCATTAGAAAACCCCTTTGCAATTATGTTAGCACAGCTGAAAACTGTTGTTCTGATTAAAGAAGCAATTCAACTGGGCTTTTTTAGACTCGTTGAGTATCTGGAGCATCAGCATTTGTGGGTTTGATTACAGGCTCAAAATGGCCAGAAACAAATAAGTGTCTTATGAAACTCGTCAGTCTATTCTTGTTCTGAGAAATGAAGGCTATTCCATGTGAGTAATTGCCAAGAAACTGAAGATCTCGTACAACGCTGTGTACTACTCCCTTCACAGAACAGTGCAAACTGGCTCTAACCAGAATAGAAAGAGGAGTGGGAGGCCCCGGTGCACAACTGAGCAAGAGGACAAATGCATTAGAGTGTCTAGTTTGAGAAACTGACGCCTCACAAGTCCTCAACTGGCAGCTTCGTTAAATAGTACACACAAAACACCAGTCTCAACGTCAATAGTGAAGGGGCGACTCTGGGATGCTGGCCTTCGAGGTAGAATTGCAAAGAAAAAGCCATATCTCAGACTGGCCAATAAAATAAAAAAAGATTAAGATTGGCAAAAGAACACAGACACTGGACAGAGGATCAATTAGCCTTTCAAAATGCTAAACTTGGATTAGCAGACACAACGTGCCATTGGAACACAGGAGTGATGGTTACTGATAATGGGCCTCTGCATGCCTATGTAGATATTGCATATAACATCAGCGGTTTCCAGCTACAATAGTCATTTGCAACATTAACAATGTCTACACTGTATTTCTGATCATCTTGATTTTTTTTATTTATTTTTTAAATGGACAAGAAATGTGCTTTTCTTTCAAAAACAAGGACATTTCTAAGTGACCCCAAACTTTTGAACGGTAGTGTATATGGGATTAAAGCAGTAGTGAGTGGCTACCAAGTTCCTAAAATGTTATTCACAGCTTATAAACACATCGACATATGTCTTATATATACTCAGTGGTACAACCAATGAGTTGAGGTAGAACGACTGAGTCTGTTGGGTTCTGTAGGTTCAGCTGTGTGCCTGTGGACTTTGAGGTAGTGAACGTCTGCTCAGCTACTGAGGATGACATCAACAACGCCATCACTGCCATCCGCCGTAATGGAGTGGCCCTCAAAGGTAGGAGAAACACTGTAATGCTCATAGCACCATGCTCTTGTACTCACATTGTAGGCAGGCTCCAGCTAATGTGTCACTCACTGCAACGTATGATCAATTGTCTGTATTCTATAGAATGCCTATAACACTGTCACCATGTTTATGTTTGTAGGTAACATTGAAACCCTCCACACCCTGCCTGCTTCCCACAAGTCCAGAAACAACCTCCTCCGGTAAAGTAAAGGTTTCTATCCAACGGTTTATTTAAAAAAGACAGAGGACATTTTGCTCGAGTGCTCCGTTTCTGCTCACGGTTTGCCTATCTTTAGCCAAACGATCGTCTGTTTCTCTGCGGCTCTCTCTGTCCTGCCCTGTCAGCTTATAATGTCTCCACCCGTCTCTCTGTCCAGCCCTGTCAGCTTATAATGTCTCCACCCGTCTCTCCGTCCTGCCCTGTCAGCTTACAATGTCTCCACCCGTCTCTCTGTCCCCCAGTACCACTTTGGACCTGTATGCCAACGTCATGCACTGTAAGTCCCTCCCTGGAGTCCAGACTCGTCACAACAACATTGACATCATGATCATCAGGGAGAACACTGAGGGAGAGTACAGCAGTCTGGAGCATGAGGTTACACACACAGGCGCACAGACACACACACGAACGCACGCACGCACTCACACGCCCCTCAACTTATCCCTTTCTTTTTTTCATTCACACTCTTTGCTTTATAAAACCTGTGTTAGCATTCTGCTCTTCCTCCTGTAGAGTGTATCAGGGGTGGTGGAGTGTCTCAAGATCATCACCCGGACTAACTCCCTAAGAATCGCTGAGTATGCATTTAAATTGGCCCGGGAGAAAGGTCGCAAGAGGGTCACTGCCGTCCACAAGGCCAACATCATGTAAGTCAAGTCAGCCGAGGTGTAGATGTGTATCCATGTGTTATAATGACTCACACTCTGAGCACTTTGAGACTGCGGTCCAATTGTGTACCCTTCTTCCCAAAGTGTGCACTCGTTCACTTCCCCTCATAAATTTAAATGGAACAGAGTTGTGTAAGAAATATGGTGGTAACTGCACCCGCCCCCTAGCCCATGCGTACACTATTCCAATACTTTGAAAAGCACGAGGTGGAGTGAACAAGTCAAGTGGACACTTCAAGAAGAATGGAAGAGAGTCAGAATGCAACCAAGGGTTTATTCTCCCCTTCACAGGAAGCTGGGAGATGGTCTGTTCCTGCAGTGCTGTAGAGAGGTGGCTGCTGGGTACCCTGACATTGCCTTTGATGCCATGATAGTCGACAACACCACCATGCAGGTATGAAAACCAATGCTATCTTTATTATACAGACACACCAGAACGTTTTTACCTGGTCCCAGATCTGTTTGTGCTGTCCCGCCAACTCATATGGCCGTTGATATTGCCATGAGTTGGCACTTGGCAAGACAGTACAAACACATCTGGTACCGGGCTAAGAAAGTTTATATCTCTTTTGTCCATATTACTTATGCTTATTAGTGTCGTTTATCCATTCCCCTCTGATTCCCTAGCTGGTGTCCAAACCCCAGCAGTTTGATGTGATGGTGATGCCCAACCTGTATGGGAACGTGGTCAGCAACGTGTGTGCTGGCCTGGTGGGAGGGCCAGGGCTGGTGCCAGGGGCTAACTACGGCCGCGACTATGCTGTCTTTGAAACGGTCAGTCCACTGGGCACCTGTAATGTCTGCAACTCTGATAATGTAATACGATGCTCCTACAGTGGTTTACAACAGACAACGTTTTGATCCCATTGGAATCTTACTCCAAATAGGGCTTAGCGTTTGTAAATTGAGGAGTGAATGCTGGACTTAAACAGTAGTCAGTTGACTGGCCAAGTATGTCAATGATCTCTCGATATGCTCGCTCTCTGTCTCTCTGTCTTTTCTCGATGTGACTTTCAGGCCACCAGGAACACAGGGAAGAGTATTGCTGACAGGAACATTGCTAACCCCACTGCCATGCTACTGGCCAGCTGCATGATGCTGGACCACCTCAAGTAGGTACCCCTTGCATCGTCTAATGAAGGGGCTGTTTCTAAACCATGACCATGTGTATGTGTTATCTGAGCAGCAGTCAACTAGTTGAACAGAACAGATGGCATGAAAGTCAACTCATTGTATTTCTGTGCGTCTCAGGCTCCATGATTATGCCACTATGATCAGGAATGCAGTCCTGACAACCATGAATGAGACTCAGGTAAGTCAGGTTCTCTCACCTCACTGCACAATACACTCACCAGGGGTGTATTCACTAAGAACTCCCGAGTGGCGCAGTAGTCTAAGGCACTGCATCTCAGTGCAAGAGGCACTATAGTGCCTGGTTCAAATCCAGGCTGTATCACATCCAGGGTGATTGGGAGTTCCCTAGGGCGGTGCACAATTGGCCCAGCGTCGTCTGGGTTTGACCGTCATTGTAAACAAGAATTTGTTCTTAACTGACTTGCCTAGTTAAATAAAGGTTCAATGTAAAACTTTTTTTTTAAAGAATCCAAGAATCGTTAACCAAATGAAAGCAAACGGAATGAAATGGGGAGGGACCTAACTGAATTTGTCATTGTAAAAGGTTTTCCATTTGGAGTAAACTGTTTGCTATGATCTAATTAATACACCCCTGCTCAATACCTCCCTGCACCTGTATCACACTACTCAATACTCTCACCTGAGTTAACACACGTCACTGCTCTGTATATACACACACACCTCACTGCCGACTGACCTGCTGAGGGTCTGGACAGTTATCAATGGAGCGCATGCAAATGAAGAGCTATTCACATTTATTCTTTCAAGTATTTGAATTGTCTGCCATTCTAGCTAGAAATGTATCAAATTCCTCCTTTACACTCTGGGCCAGGGGTAAGCAACTAGATTCAGCCGCGGCCCGATCAGAGCGGATGGGCGGGTGGCCGGAACATAATTCTAATAATTTGTACATTGCAAATTGACCCCAACAAAATAAAAATCACTCCCTTGGCCTAGCGCAGGGACGGCAACAGGCTGCCACTGGGCCAAACCCGTCCCGCAGGCAGCTTGTTGCCGACCCTGCTCTAGGCTAACTTGTCCCTCCTGTAATCAAATGTATGCTGCTCTATAGAGCCTCTTCATCGTACAAAATGTTGCCATTGTACCCACTGATTTATTATCGGTGCAGAATCCCTCTGAGGAGGGTGTGATTGATAGTAATTCTGGGGCCCGGGGAGAGCAATATTACAGAATATTCAGAAATAAATGTATTGTGTAGAGTAGATATGATTGTCTGTCACGGAGAATATGGAATGATGTTTGGTCTATTTGCCATATTTATATCTGTTTCACCTATATTGTTTATTTGAGTAGAATGTGATTTGTGACTAGTTATTTGTCTGTTATGTTGCAGTTGCACACAGCTGAGGGGGATATAATGGCGACGTTGACAATTGTCTCAAGTATCATCCTGCCTAATAATATTCTTCTTCTCCTTCAGTTGCACACAGCTGACATTGGGGGGCAGGGCACCACCTCTGAGGTGGTCCAGGCTATCATGAGGAACATCCAGAGCAAGGGGCCTCTCACCAGCGAGCTCTGAACACACACACACACTTTGAGGATGTGTCCCGTATGTTTAAAACAGCTGTAATGTACTGTATGTGTGTGCTGAGTGAGTGGGTGTGTGTTTGTGCATGTTTGTTTCTATAGTGATACTCCTCTGTGTTGTTGACGTGTGGGAGCGGTTCAGTCCTGTCTTTACACACACACACACACCTCTTTCAGACTAGCAGGGTGTGTTCATCAGTTGTCTTCTACATTGTATTCATGTCTGTATCAATGATTACGTTTAATTTCACACCAGTCTGTCTTTCATAACCATTCCCTGTCCGGTTCACGCACATTAACCTTTGTGCATAAACAAAGGAAGTAGTAGGCCCAAACTCTACATCGGTAATAGCATGCTGTAGTGAAGTAAAAGCAAGGATCTATCTCTTAGGTTTAACCCCAGGACATGATAGCTACTCGCTAGGTGTATCCTACAACCCAGCACATAATAGCTAGATTGCAACACATTCAGCTCCACTTGAGACATTGGCTTTGTTTGATTGTATTTAAGCAACCGTTCTTGGGTAAATGGGTTCACTGTAGTCATTTGTGAGAGTTGAAACGGTTTTAGTATTTTCTCGCAGTACAAATGACAAAGAAAGAGTGTAAACAGTTATGTTTCTCACAGTAATGCAATCTTGATAATAAATGTTTTGATGTTCTTCTCACAGTTCAGCGGTGCTTAGCCTTGGGTCTCTGTCTTTCTGTTATCAGATTTTGCTCATCTTTCCCAAAATCAAATGATTTACCAATGTCCTTTCTGTGGTCTTCAGATCAATTCACTCTATTTGACAAGGTTTTAGTTTTACTGTTCTATTTGACTGTTATCTGTTACATATGTTCTATAACAAGTGTCATTTGAACAACAACTGTACACTGAAATGCCATTATTATATACTTTGTCAAACATACTGTTTTTCACTTGATCCTTTGAAAAAACTAAACCAGACTTGTATCTCTGTGTTGTACGCGAAAGCAACCAATGTGTTTGTACCTCAAATACCTATATACTGTCTCTCATTAACGCACAGTGGTTGAAATCTAGAGTGAACCCAAGCACATTTACCTGCTAAATTAAATTGTTTATTTTGGTTTCATGTACTAAGCAAGCATACTTTTGTTGGGTAATACTTTTTCCAGATCCAACACATTGCTTGGTAAATTTCAGTGCAATAGATGCTGCAACAAGGGAACGGTATTGGCATCAAAGCAGGCAAATTTAAGGGATACTTCCCAAATGGCACCCTATTCCTTGTATAGTGCACAATTAGTCAAAAAGTAGTGCACTATATAGAGTGCCATTCGGGACTTATCCAGGTAGTTATTTTGGGACTAGTAAACATACCTGTAGACACAAAATATAAGTTATGAAAGGTAGGGTGCAAATACTGCTTGTCAGTAGAAGTATAATTTAGGTTATGATTAGGAATGACTGAAATACGCAAAGGAGGGTTAGTCAAACAGGAATTGGGTTTTATTTAATCCAACTTGGATGTGATAAACAACTCCCTCTCTCTAGAAACATGTTTAGGCTATGCTACCTGGAATTAAATAACCCAGAAATGCGTATCTCATATTGTTACATCCATATTTGAATGGTACTTTTATATTGAATATACTTTTACCACCATGAAGTATGTTTTTGACTTATTTACTTAAGTGAGACACCGTGAACTGTGTAGTTTATTCTAATTGGCCTATAAAATACATTTCATAGTCTCCATGAGGTGACGTGTCAACACAGCCACGTTCCCAAAATGCATTGCGCTGATACGGTGCGTTAGTCTAAAAGCCGACATAGACTTTTTGAAGGAAGACGTGTCTGTAACAACTGCTGAAATAACTAGCTGCGGAAGTCTTTGTCGTGTTAAAGACATTTTGAGAAATCAACCATGATGATCAAAATAGCCGCGTTTCTTGCTCTTGTCTGCTTGTGCACAGGTGAGTAATTTCAGAGAGATTGCAACAGTAACTAGCTAGTGGCAAGGAAATCTAGAGTGCATTTGGAAAGTATTCAGACCCCTTGACTTTCCAAGTTGTAACGTTACAATCTTATTCTAAAATGGATGAAATTATCCCCCCCAAAAAAGTATTCAGGACCTTGACTCAGTACTTTTTTTAAAGTACCTTTGGCAGGGATTACAGCCTTGAGTCTTGGATGATGCTTCAAGCTTGGCACACCTGTACTTGGGAGTTTTTCCACTTTCTTCTCTGCGTATCCTCTCATGCTCTGTCAAGTTGGATGGGGAGCGTTGCTGCACAGCTATTTTAAAGTCTCCAGATATGTTAGATTGGGTTCCAGTCTGGGCTCTGGCTGGACCACTCAAGGACATTGAAACTTGTCCCGAAGCCACTCCTGTGTTGTCTTGGCTGTGTGCTTAGGGTCGTTGTCCTGTTGGAAGGTGAACATTCGCCCCAGTCTGAGGTCCTGAGTGTTCTGGAGCAGGTTTTCGTCAAGGATATGTGTACTTTCTCTGTTAATCTTTCCCTCAATCCTGACTAGTCTCCCTGCCGCTGAAAAACAACTACAAAGCATGATGGTGCCAGGTTTCCTCCAGATGTGACATTTGGCATTCAGGCCAAAAAGTTACATTTCGGCTTCAACAGACCAGAGAATCTTGTTTCTCGTGCCTTTTGGCAAATTACAAGCTGGCTGGCATGTCCCTTTTTACTGAGTAGTGGCTTCCTTCTGGCCACTCTACCATAAAGGCATGATTGGTGGAGTGCTGCAGAGACAGTTGTCCTTCTGGAAGGTTCTCCCATCTCCACAGAGGAACTCTGGAGTTCTGTCCGAGTGACCATCGGGTTCTTGGTCACCTCCCTGACCAAGGCCCTTCTCCCCCGATTTCTCAGTTTTGCCGGGCGGCCAGCTCTAGAAAGTCTTGGTGGTTCCAAATTTCTTCAATTTAAGGATGATTGAGGCCACTGTGTTCTTGGGGACCTTCAGTGCTGCAGAAATGTTTTGGTACCACTCCCCAAAGCTCTGTCTCGTCGCTCTACAGACAATTCCTTCGACCTTGTGGCTTGGTTTTTGCTCTGACATGTGTAACGGATGTGAAACGGCTAGCTTAGTTAGCGTGGGCGCTAAATAGCGTTTCAATCAGTGACGTCACTTGCTCTGAGACCTTGAAGTAGTAGTTCCCCTTGCTCTGCAAGGGCCGCGGCTTTTGTGGCGCGATGGGTAACGATGCTTCGAGGGTGACTGTTGATGTGTGCAGAAGGTCCCTAGTTCGCGCCCGGGTATGGGCGAGGGGACGGTTTAAATTTGTACTGTTACATTGATGCTGTTGACCCGGATTACTGGTTGCTGCGGAAAAAGGAGGAAGGTCAAAAGGGGGGTGAGTGTAACGGATGTGAAACGGCTAGCTTAGTTAGCGTGGGCGCTAAATAGTGTTTCAATCAGTGACGTCACTTGCTCTGAGACCCTGAAGTAGTAGTTCCCCTTGCTCTGCAAGGGCCGCGGCTTTTGTGGCGCGATGGGTAACGATGCTTCGAGGGTGACTGTTGATGTGTGCAGAAGGTCCCTGGTTCGCGCCCGGGTATGGGCGAGGGACGGTCTAAATTTGTACTGTTACACATGCACTGTCAACTGTGGGACCTTATATAAACAGGTGCGTGCCTTTCAAAATCATGTCCAAACAATTGAATTTACCACAGGTGGTAATCAAGTTGTAGAAACAGGATGCACCTGAGCTCATTTTCAAGTCTCATAACAAAGGGTCTGATTAGTTATATACTTATTTGTTTTTATTTGTAATACATTTGCTGACATTTCTAAAAAACGGTTTTTACTTTGTCATTGTGGGGTATTGTGTGTAGATTGAGGGGAAAAAATGTATTTAATCAATTTTAGAAGAAGGCTGTAACATAACAAAATGTGGGAAAGGCAAGTGGTCTGAGTATTTTCCAAATGCACCGTATTAGCTAGCTAGCAATGTATTTGGATAGCTGGATAAGAAGGTGAATGTTAGCCAACAAGGTTGGACAGCTAGGTGGCTAGCTACAGTAGCCATTCTATTCAACCCAATTTTGCAGATTTTATCAATCTGCACCACCAGATAGTTGGCTAGCTAAGTCAATTATTTTGTTATGCACTAGCTTGGCTCTCAGAGTAGAAATGAACAGTACCTTCACATTACGATAGCAAGCAAAGACTGCTTGATGTAATTTCTGCCCATGTTGTTTAGGAGAGAGCTGTTCAGACCCTGTGATCACCCCCTCTGCCTACACCACCTCTGATGCCGTCATCTCCTCTGAGTCTGTCTTTATCGTGGAGCTCAGCCTGGCCTGCACCAATGGCGCCCAGGTACTGTAGTTAGACACGACAGACAGACACGCCTCTCTTTTTCTCATCACGCTCTAAATGTGTATCTTTCTTCAACAGAGTGTGGCTCTGTATGCTGACGTCAATGGCAGACAGTTCCCCGTGACCAGAGGCCAGGATGTTGGCAAGTACCAGGTAAGAGATGGGTCTGATGTGGACATACACTATGGATGTCCAATATACACTTATCAAGAGTCACTTGAGCCTCTGTGCACATGCTGTGGGTTTATGACATAGTTTGTCATGTCTTCGCTCTGTCTCTCTTTGTGTTTCTCAGGTGTCCTGGAGCATGCCCCACAAACAGGCTAGCTCCGGTACATACCAGGTCAAATTCTTTGATGAGGAGTCCTATAGCTCTTTGCGCAAGGTAAGCGTTTCATTCCTATTCATCTATGAGTGTAACTGGGGACTTTTGCCACGTTCAAGACAACCCTGAAATGTCTGACTTGGAAACTCGTAGAAGGATTAGTTTCCTGCTTGGAAATGATCAGAATCATCAAATACGAAGCTCTACGCAAAAAGAAAAGTGAGCACATTTTTACTCAGAGGTTCCTAGTGGTCTTGAATGCGGCATCACTTACACTTGGCAAGATAATCAGCGATCTAGCTACCAGTAATGTTCAATGGCAGGAGGAGACAGCGGCTTGGTGACTAGACAGCAAGAGCTCCACATTTCCCAAGTTTATGCAAATTTAGATTTCCAATCGTAAGAGGGCAGCTCTTGCTAGCAAGCTTTGACATTGGCTAACAATAAGTGGTCATGCATGCTGTTTGAAAGATACAAACACCAGGGGAGATCTCAATGTCTTGATTGTTGTTTATCTATGCAAGTGTGAGTCCAGAGTAAAATATTGGTGCATACTGTCAGATATGACCTATTGCCTTATGCAATTGTGTGTGTTTATGTTTGTTTGTTTTTTAGGCCCAGAGGAACAATGAGGATAGTGACTCAATCCAGCCTCTCTTCTCTGTCAACGTGGATCACAGGGTGAGTCAGCATAGACAGAGTAACAAATGAATACTCGATGAAAGACCGTCATGTCTATAGTACACGCATTACGCTTAGAAAATGGAGACGTCAGAAACGACAGAAGAGTGAACACTACTGGAGGCACCTTGCCATTTTAGGAGACTGTTGTATTTGGTAGCAAAAAGCAGTGGGCTGCTGGAAATACGTGAATTGTTTCCACAGTTAGCTGAGATGTTTATCTAGCTAGCAAATGTTAGTTACACAAAGCTCAGACATGTTTTTGCTAGTTAAAGTAGCACTGTTCTGTCAAACACCTGTCCTCAAAAATGGTGTCTCCAGTTGTTTACTTTTATCAATTGTGTTGCACCTTCTATGTGTCTTCACACATTATGGACCATTTGTATTTAGTGTTTTTCATTCTCATCTGAGATTCCTTCCTAACTGGTGCTGCGTTGTCTTGTTGTTTCTAGGGTGCATGGAATGGCCCGTGGGTGGCTACTGAGGTTATGGCTGTTCTCATCGGTATCCTGCTCTACTACCTGGCCTTCAATGCTAAAAGCACCATCCAGGCATAAAGGACTGCAAGTCCCACAATTCTCTGCAACTGGAACTCTAAAATACTGTTGAATTCTGGTGTGACTTTTCTACCAATCCAGAACAACAATTTGCCACCATCCATTTCGAGATGCGGAACTAGTTGTTTTATATTTTGTATTTACATTTTTTAAGCAGAAGAAGCTATTGCATTGTGTCAAGTTGTGGTAAAAACTGCACACCTCAATCAAACCCGCTGTACCCCACAAACTGAATTGAGCACAGTAATTTTGTGTTCAAAAGCAAACCCAGGTCCTGAAAGTTAAAGGACTGTTTCTATATGCCAACACTGACTTCCTTTCATAGCCTCAGGCTTATTGTTTACCTACCGGTGGACTTGGCCTCTGAGAGACAAGAGTATCTGTCCATCATTCTGTGGTCTTTCTTGTGAAGGACCTTCATTGGTACTGATTCTACACAGTCTAAAATGACTGGTTCTGTATCTACAAGAGTCTTGAGTAGGAGTGCTGCTCTAAGATCAGTTCCCCCATTTTCTATTCATTATGATCTGAATAGCAATACTGATCCTAGATCAGAACTCATACGCTGAGATACTGTGAATACGGACACTGGTGTTTAAGAGTCTGATGCCACTGTGGACTTGTCAGTTGCTGACTGGCTGTGTCTTACCGACAGTACATGGAACTGTTGCACTGGCTCGCCGAAGAGGCCAAATATTCAAGTATTGGTGATTATTTTTGCTTGGTGGTCAAATTAATAAATGGTTTGCTTTTCTCCTACTATGTCTCAATTATGCTGCACACATCTAGATCTAGGGGCAAAACATTATCCAAGGCCACACTACAATGCATCAAACTAAAATGAGTTACTACTAGAGTATGAAGTAGAGCAGTGGTCCCAAATGACATTCAGCTGCGGGACAATTTTTTTCTTTGAGCAGACGGTCGAGGAGCCTGATCATAACTACATATCATTTGTAATCTGCAAATTGATCGCAAGAAGCCCAGAGTTTTCAAAAACCCAAATTTCTGAATAAATGTACTGTATACTAATATAGTATTTGAAAAACATAAAATCCCACAGTCTGCCTGTTGGAGACTCCTGAAGTAGAGCATGACCTTAGTGGTGAGGATATTGAGGGATGTGTTGCCTGCTACATTACATAGGATGCCTCTTAAACTGTATAGGCTTTTATCATAGTTCTGGCCCAAATGGCACTCTATAGGGCTCTGGTCAAAAGTATTGCACTGCACTATATACAGGTATCTGCCAAAATAATGGAAACACTTGATTATATGAGAGATAGAAATACATATTGAAAGCAGGTGCTTTCACATGTGTGGTTCCTAAGTTAATTCATCAATTAACACCCCATCAGGGTGTTGAATAAAAATGCTGGGCCGGCAATTATTTTGGCTAACATGGCTATAGGATGACAATGCCCCAATCCACAGGTCACTGAATGGTTTGACAAGCATGAAAACAATGTAAACCATGTCTGTCTCAGTCACCAGATCTCAACCCAATGGAACACGTATAGGAGATTATGGAGTGGCAGCAATTCCTGAGGTAGTGTTTACCACCACCATTAAAAAAGCACCAAATTAAGGAATTTCTCATGGAAGAATATTGTTGCATCCCTCCAATACAGTTTCAGACACTTGTAGAATCTATGCCAAGGTGCATTGAAGCTGATCTGACTCATGGTGGCCCAACGCCCTAAAGATACTTTATGTTGGTGTTTCCTTTATTTTGTCAGTTACCTGTAGGTAATCCCTTCAATGTATACCACAAATTCTGGAAAGAAATTCTCATGAATAGTTTTTCCTTAATGATGTCTTCTTTAGCAACCTATTCTTCTCCATACTCAGCATCTCCTCGCACCTTTGGGTGGTATTATAAGGTAAACTTATCCATAAATTCCTGCATCATTTAGCCCTCCTATACAGGTTCACATGCATGCCTATAAGGAGGCTGGAAACCCTGTCTGTGTCCCAAAAGGTACATTATGTCCTGTATAGTGCAATACCTGGTCAAATGTAGTACACTAAGAAGAGAAAAGAGTGTTGTTTAGGACACAACCACTGAATGGAACCAGTGGTTATTTCAGTATTGCAAGGGAAAGCTCAGGGGAATAACTGTCACACCGTGGTATGCCTTGATGGTGGAGGAGACAGCATGCTCTACATTTCAAGACTGGCTGAGGAAGGAGTCTGATTTTAAGTGGCTGTTGCAAATCTTTCTCTCTCTCTCTGCTGTCAAATCTGGCAGGCTGGTTCGTTCTCAACTGTCTTCTAAGAAAGTTGTGTATTTATTTTAGGTCAACATTTAAGTGGAGCCTGCTGAGCCGGAGCACGTCTCATATTAATGGCTGGAATGGAGTCAATGGGAATGGTATCATACACGTCAAAGACGTGGTTTCCATGTAGTTTATACCACTCAATTTATTCCATTCCAGCCATTATTATGAGTCGTCTTCCCCTCAGCAGCCTCCACTGATTCACTGTAGAGTCGGTTTCATTAAAAGTTGATTTTCATCAGTCATTTGCAGTACTCCCGACTGGACAGCGTGTGGCAGCTGTGTGCTGCAGGTCTGTGGTTCATTACCGTCATAATTGAACAGTGTCGCTACATACATTCCCACTCTCTCCAGCTGAAACACCATCATCTCATAGGTTGGGCTGCGGATTACTTGTAGATGAAACACTCATTTTGTACTTTGTGTGTTATCTTTTATGCTACTCAACGTTTTCCTTCATTCATGACACATTGTGAATGATCAATTTGCCTGTATGGCAGAGTTTGGCCTCTATACAGTAGCAGTGTCTAGTCTGAGCTTATCTATGGATTTCAAGGAATCATTTCTATATAAGTGATTTTTTTTGCTGTGAACCAGAGTAGTGTGACAGTGAGTATTATATTGTATTTATACTGTATATATATCACTTATCGTATGGGATAGGCCTATTGTTGAAACCTCACTGGTTTATGAGAACACAGTAACTGTAACTCCCTCTATCCAAGCGAATTATGTCAACTCTGTACTTAGTTCAGGTAACACGATATACAGTACACTCTCCTGTATACCTAAACAATGTACACATGAGCTTTCTATATTTTCTTTAACTGCTTTAAACAACACAATAGTTCAGAAACATCCTCTTCTGGAGTAACTCTGAAATAACACGTGCTGTGTGTGTGTGTTTGCGGGCGTGCGCTTGTGTGCGTGTGTGCATGCCTCTGTGCATATGCATGTGTGAGACAGTATGCATGAAAGACACTCCCTTATCACCAAGCATGTTCCTGAGCTATGGTGTGACTAGGAATGGTAACGTCAAAGCCTTGGACTGATGCATACATACTGACATGGCTAACCGTTCCTTTCTGCCTCCCTGCTCTCTATCTAATGCCCCTCAGCTGCGTTGCTAGGACCTCTTTGACTAACACCATCAACCTATAGTCGTTGTTCAGACTGGCACTTCTATTCTCTATTTAGTGCACTACTTTTGACCAGCGCCATATGGGCCCTGGTCAAATGTAGTGCACTATATAGGGAATAGAGGTGCGTTATATTGTGAATAGGGTTACATTTGGGACTCACACCTTGGACTAATACCACCTATATTTGTCCTCTGCAGTCAGTTGACCTATTTACAGTACTGTATATCAAGAGGTCACTTTAACACGTGAGCAACCCAGTGGAAACAGTTGGTTGAAATCACGTCATTACTGGTTGAAATATGGTTAAAAAAAATGATGTCAT
The DNA here is from genome assembly GCF_013265735.2 of Oncorhynchus mykiss. NCBI lineage: Eukaryota > Metazoa > Chordata > Actinopteri > Salmoniformes > Salmonidae > Oncorhynchus > Oncorhynchus mykiss. The sequence goes on along the minus strand of NC_048580.1, from coordinate 39,724,928 downwards.
TACAACCATGGGCACCTGACTGTCTGAAAGTGGGGGTATTAAAGTTTAGGAGGGCTGCGGGGAGGTACTGGGGGACCTCGCCCAGAAAATGTTTGCGTTTATTAAGTCTTCACTTTCTTAACAGGGGGAATCCATATTTATGAACAGAACACAACTATTTTGCTTCTGCTTTGACGCAATAAATTATATCTAAAAGTGTTTTAATGACTAGATTACTAATCTACTCCCTTCCATGAAAATCCCACCAATAGTGATCGATGGACAGGCCAAACTATTAAGAATGTGGCCAGGATAACACATGACAATGAGGAAATTAAATCGAAAATGGGAGGAATAATATAGTTTTACTCAATAAGGATTTGAATTTGAGTTTGGACTTGGTAGGTTAAGAAAAAGCATAGTTAAATTGCACATTAAGTTTTCATCTTTTTGTCACAAATAATGCGATCACAATAATGTAGTACAATTACAACTTGAACTTTTATTTACATTTTAACATTCGTTTTTCTCAATATGGCAGTGTTCTCTGTTCGAGCATTGAACAAGAACTGTCAACTTGAAAATCCACACCGGAGTTTTGCATTTCAATTGGGTAATTATGTTCACATAAAAATAATATTGCTAACATATTATTCATTAATCAATATCATTATCAAATTAGCATTTTTTGGGGCAGCTATATATACCCGTAAATTAAGACCCGAATCTGCAATAGAAATAATAAAATGTAGCTCCAGTAATATAGCTCATATTTGAATGTTTGGGCTAGAGCAGGATATCCACATTTTGTATTTCATAAAGGCTACTTCATACTAAAAAATTGTTTTGGAAGCTACTCATATACAGCATGCATATTTGAGAATCTTGTATTTTTATGATGAAAGAAAATAAAAGGATTTGAACAAATCTTGTCATAAATTGTCATTCTGTCCAATAGTGACCTTTTGAACAACAACCACAGTTAGTAAGCTACATATTTGACAACAAATCGGGAAGAAACTGAATTATCATGCAAAGTATGAGGAATAACAAAAGTGTGATCTCATCAGGTGCATTAAATGACATTCCGCTTTTCCTCTGACATTTACTTTTTTGGGCGCCATTGTTTGAAGCGCTGTCGCCATGACCTTTTTAAAAAATTATTATTAAACAGCATACACATTTGATGCAATAACGTTATAAATTGTGAGATAAAAAGCACAGGCCATTTGTCTTTTGCAAAATAGGAGCATACAGCTAAAACGTTGGCTATATTGTAACTGCGAAGTGGCCGTGGTGCACTTGCATATGGGTCTCAGCCAGGACTGTTACTTTTGTAACTTAATGAAAACATTTTAACAATGTGATTTAACTGATTGAAGTTGGGAAAATAGGTGGCAAAAAAACCCGGAATGGTGTTAAATTCATGTAAACAGCTTGGGATGTTATGTATACACCGGGAGTCAGGTGCAGAAGGTGAGTTTAATCATGATAAATGCAGCTAAACACAACATGAGAAGTGTACAGAACGTGAATAAAAATCAATACTACCTTGTGACTGATGGCTACTGAGGGCTAAATAAAGAGAGAGTAATCAAGGAAATAATGATACCCAGGTGTGCGTAATGATAGGGAGTAGGCGTGTGGATTCATGGTTGCCAGGGCCGTTGGTTAGTTAACCAGTGAGGTCGAGCGCCGGAGCGACATGGGGAGAAAAACACTTTCTGTTACTGGTCCAACCCTCTTACCCCTAGTCTATCTGCAAATCTCTCGTGGACAGATAAAGAGGAAATTACAAACATTCGCGACAGAATTGAACTTCTGCATAACCAAGATTACAGATAAGCCTAATCAGACATGCCCAATGCGCGTTATGGTTCTTACAGGCTGGTGGTGCATGCAAATGATACGTAAACACCATTGGACATGAAAGAACAGATACAAATGTAACAACAGCGCAACAAAATAGATTTTGCAGGTGCCTTTTGATTTTACACACAAGTGGTGCAACTATTGCTTTCCAACTGCACTGAACCAAAATTCTAGAGTGGTCGAAAAAAACATTCATCTTGAGGTGACGGGGGTGCTAAGTATACCTACAATCTGTTAATGGTTATATAATATTTAAAATGGAGATCTATTTTTACACAGACTAGCTCAAAACATAACTAATCATTGAAAATGACGAATTTTCTAGTAAAAAAGCATACGTTTGCACCCTTTGAAAGTGGGGTTACAGCTGCTCTGTTTGCTCCATTGCTCAGGCGCCTGCCTATGAGTATAACATGTTTACAAGCAGAACTGGTTTGACATATGGTTGAAATTGTCATTACAACCTGTTTTGCTCACTGGGAAAGGTTTAGAGTACATCATTTTTGTATTTTTTTCTTTCTTTGTTAAATTAATACAGTACTTTCATGAGGCTAGATTTGTTGATCAATTGATCAATTGAGTTATTATTTTTCTTGTTGAAAATTAGTCTACCTAAACAAATAATGTGTGGTCATAATTTCTTCACATGAGGGGTGTCAGCATCACTTCACTGCGCTGATAGTTGTTGAAAATTCAAATCCTGTCTCTCGTTCAGTGTTTGAGTGGGTTTAATGTACTGTAGTAGTGGGTCTGTGTGATGTCAGGCACATGTATTCCTTTTACAGCAATGAGAGATAATGATAGGAAACAGAGTGAGAAATAAATGGAAAAAACATACAGTACACCCTAGTCTAAATCCTAGACACTGAGCCAGTGTGGACTAGCAAACAGACCCACAGAGTCAGAGGCTGGCATTTTCTTTTCAACAACTATCAGTGGACTGAAGATGTTGATACTCATGTTTATTTTATTCAGACTCATCTTTTATTCTGACTTTGGTATCAACATCGCTTCAGTGCACTTATAATTGTTGAAAAGGAATTGCCAGTTTGCTAGTCCATCTCTGGCTCAGTGTCTAGGATTTGGACTAGAGTGTGGGGTTAGGATTAAGAGTGTGTTAATGGGGTTGTAGTGTACTGTAGCTGTGTGTCTGCTCCATCAGGCAGAGGAAAACTTATTTGTCAGAGGTGTGAAACAGGCTCTGCTCTGAGGGCCTTTGTGTCAACACACACAGACACACAGACACACAGACAGACAGACAGACAGACAGACAGACAGACAGACAGACAGACAGACAGCCACACACACACACACACACACACACACACACACACACACACACACACACACACACACACACACACACACACACACACACACACACACACACACACACACACACACACACACACACACACAGCACCAGGCTGGGGCTCTGGGCTGCCGACACCAAAGGAGCTTAGCAGGACTCAGCAGAGTGGAAACTGGCGTCACACAAATTATTCTCACAGGAAGTAGCTACTGAACCAAACCAGCTGTTTTCTACAGACAGTCAGACAGACAGGCATGCGGGCAGGCAGACACTAACCTTTGTTGAGGCCCTTCAGTTTGGAGGAGGGTTTTAGTTGCTGAAGAGCTACACATAACAGTTTAACCCTCTGAAAGATAAACATGGTAACATGACCGAATACAAACAGTGCAGCTATTCCCTCCGCAAGGCTATCAAACAAGCTAAGCGTCAGTACAGAGACAAAGTAGAATCTCAATTCAACGGCTCAGACACAAGAGGCATGTGGCAGGGTCTACAGTCAATCATGGACTACAGGAAGAAATCCAGCCCAGTCACGGACCAGGATGTCCTGCTCCCAGGCAGACTAAATAACTTTTTTGCCCGCTTTGAGGACAATACAGTGCCACTGACACGGCCTGCAACGAAAACATGCGGTCTCTCCTTCACTGCAGCCGAGGTGAGTAAGACATTTAAACGTGTTAACCCTCGCAAGGCTGCAGGCCCAGACGGCATCCCCAGCCGCGCCCTCAGAGCAAGTGCAGACCAGCTGGCCGGTGTGTTTACGGACATATTCAATCAATCCCTATACCAGTCTGCTGTTCCCACATGCTTCAAGAGGGCCACCATTGTTCCTGTTCCCAAGAAAGCTAAGGTAACTGAGCTAAACGACTACCGCCCCATAGCACTCACTTCCGTCATCATGAAGTGCTTTGAGAGACTAGTCAAGGACCATATCACCTCCACCCTACCTGACACCCTAGACCCACTCCAATTTGCTTACCGCCCAAATAGGTCCACAGACGATGCAATCTCAACCACACTGCACACTGCCCTAACCCATCTGGACAAGAGGAATACCTATGTGAGAATGCTGTTCATCGACTACAGCTCGGCATTCAACACCATAGTACCCTCCAAGCTCGTCATCAAGCTCGAGACCCTGGGTCTCGACCCCGCCCTGTGCAACTGGGTACTGGACTTCCTGACGGGCCGCCCCCAGGTGGTGAGGGTAGGCAACAACATCTCCCCCCCGCTGATCCTCAACACTGGGGCCCCACAAGGGTGCGTTCTGAGCCCTCTCCTGTACTCCCTGTTCACCCACGACTGCGTGGCCACGCACGCCTCCAACTCAATCATCAAGTTTGCGGACGACACAACAGTGGTAGGCTTGATTACCAACAACGATGAGACGGCCTACAGGGAGGAGGTGAGGGCCCTCGGAGTGTGGTGTCAGGAAAATAACCTCACACTCAACGTCAACAAAACTAAGGAGATGATTGTGGACTTCAGGAAACAGCAGAGGGAACACCCCCCTATCCACATCGATGGAACAGTAGTGGAGAGGGTAGCAAGTTTTAAGTTCCTCGGCATACACATCACAGACAAACTGAATTGGTCCACTCACACAGACAGCATTGTGAAGAAGGCGCAGCAGCGCCTCTTCAACCTCAGGAGGCTGAAGAAATTTGGCTTGTCACCAAAAGCACTCACAAACTTCTACAGATGCACAATCGAGAGCATCCTGTCGGGCTGTATCACCCACCGCCTGGTACGGCAACTGCTCCGCCCTCAACCGTAAGGCTCTCCAGAGGGTAGTGAGGTCTGCACAACGCATCACCGGGGGCAAACTACCTGCCCTCCAGGACACCTACACCACCCGATGTCACAGGAAGGCCATAAAGATCATCAAGGACATCAACCACCTGAGCCACTGCCTGTTCACCCCGCTATCATCCAGAAGGCGAGGTCAGTACAGGTGCATCAAAGCTGGGACCGAGAGACTGAAAAACAGCTTCTATCTCAAGGCCATCAGACTGTTAAACAGCCACCACTAACATTGAGTGGCTGCTGCCAACACACTGACACTGACTCAACTCCAGCCACTTTAATAATGGGAATTGATGGGAAATGATGTAAATATATCACTAGCCACTTTAAACAATGCTACCTTATATAATGTTACTTACCCTACATTATTCATCTCATATGCATACGTATATACTGTACTCTATATCATCGACTGTATTCTTATGTAATACATGTATCATCACTAGCCACTTTAACTATGCCACTTTGTTTACATACTCATCTCATATGTATATACTGTACTCGATACCATCTACTGTATCTTGCCTATGCTGCTCTGTACCATCACTCATTCATATATCCTTATGCACATATTCTTTATCCCCTTACACTGTGTACAAGAGAGTAGTTTTGGAATTGTTAGTTAGATTACTTGTTATTACTGCATTGTCGGAACTAGAAGCACAAGCATTTCGCTACACTCGCATTAACATCTGCTAACCATGTGTATGTGACAAATAACATTTGATTTGATTTGATTTGTCTCCTGACCCCTCCTGTCTCAGCCTCCAGTATTTATGCTGCAGTAGTTTGTGTCGGGGGGCTAGGGTCAGTTTGTTATATCTGGAGTACTTCTCCTGTCCTATTCGGTGTCCTGTGTGAATCTAAGTGTGCGTTCTCTAATTCTCTCCTTCTCTCTTTCTCTCTCTCGGAGGACCTGAGCCCTAGGACCATGCCCCAGGACTACCTGACATGATGACTCCTTGCTGTCCCCAGTCCACCTGGCTGTGCTGCTGCTCCAGTTTCAACTGTTCTGCCTTATTATTATTCGACCATGCTGATCATTTATGAACATTTGAACATCTTGGCCATGTTCTGTTATAATCTCCACCCGGCACAGCCAGAAGAGGACTGGCCATCCCACATATGCTCTCTCTAATTCTCTCTTTCTTTCTCTCTCTCGGAGGACCTGAGCCCTAGGACCATGCCCCAGGAATACCTGACATGATGACTCCTTGCTGTCCCCAGTCCACCTGACTGTGCTGCTGCTCCAGTTTCAACTATTCTGCCTTATTATTATTCGACCATGCTGGTCATTTATGAACATTTGAACATCTTGACCATGTTTTGTTATAATCTCCACCCGGCACAGCCAGAAGAGGACTGGCCACCCCACATAGCCTGGTTCCTCTCTAGGTTTCTTCCTAGGTTTTGGCCTTTCTAGGGAGTTTTTCCTAGCCACCGTGCTTCTTCACCTGCATTGCTTGCTGTTTGGGGTTTTAGGCTGGGTTTCTGTACAGCACTTTGAGATATCAGCTGATGTACGAAGGGCTATATAAAATAAATTTGATTTGATTTGATTTGAATAGAGGATTCACTGTTGTTGCTCATCATACATATTGAAAATTCTTAATATATTGTTCGAATTTAAATTCGTAACAAATCATACGAATTGGAATTCATAACATATCATACAAAATGGACATCCACAAATGACTACATACCATACCAAATGTAACATATCACACTAATTTGAGTGTCCCTGATTTTCAATTACTATGTTACGTCTACCCCTGAGTCCAGGTTGTCATTTCAGACAGTTTGGAGGAGGGTTTTAGTTGCTAAACATAACATTGTAATAAATCATAAATGATAATAGAAGAGTTAGAGTGTCAGACATGTCTTTGGATTTGATATAGTACAGTATCACCCCTAGCGGAATACCACACACTGATGTTGTTTTGAGAATAATGGATGGTTCTTCTGCTGTAATGCCCATCATTGATCTATGGGAAGTGTTTTACAGTATGTCTCTTACAGTATGGGCCCGTCCGAAATGGCACCCTATTAGCCGGCTCTGGTCAAAAGTAGTGTACTTTATAGGGGATAGAGTGCCATTTGGGAAGCAACCTATGTCTCTACTGTATCTTCCACTTTGTCTCCTTTTGTTCTGTAAAATAAAAGTGGGGTGACATCAACCGGGGTTAGTCAATGTTTTACTTTTCTTCTCTCTCATCTCCTTTTTCCTTCCCGCTCTTTCCTGCCCTTTCTTTCTCAGCTTCCCTCTGTCCTTGTAGGCTATCATTGTAGGCTAGTAAAACGAAATGCATGCTCTTCAACCCATCGATGCCCGCACCAACCCACCCGACTAGCATCACTACTCTGGACGGTTCTGACTTAGAATATGTAGACAACTATAAATACCTAGGTGTATAGCTAGACTGTAAACTCTCCTTCCACTCACATTAAGCATCTCCAATCCAAAGTTAAATCTATAATCGGCTTCCTATGCGTAACATACTCTCGTAAAACTGACTATCCTACCGATCCTTGACTTCGAGATGTCATGTACAAAATAGCCTCAAACATTCTACTCAGAAAATTGGATGCAGTCTATCACAGTGCCAACCGCTTTGTCATCAAAGCCCCATATACTACCCAACACTGCGACCTGTATGCTCTCGTTGGCTGGTCCTCGCTACATATTCGTCACAAAACCCACTGGCTCCAGGTCATCTATAAATCTTTGCTAGGTAAAGCTCCACCTTATCCCAACTCACTGGTCACTATAGCAACACCCACCCGTAGCATGCGCTCCAGCAAGTGTATTTCACTGGTCATCCCCAAAGTCAACACCTCTTTTGGCTGCCTTTCCTTCCAGTTCTCTGCTGCCAATGACTGGAACGAACTGCAAAAAATCACTGACGTTGCAGACTTATTTCTCCCTCACTAACTTTAAGCGTCAGCTGTCAGAGCAGCTTACCGATCGCTGCAGGTGTACACAGCCCATCTGTAAATAGCTCATCCAAACAACTATCTACCTCATCCCCATATTTGTTTATGTTTATCTGCTCTTCTGCACTCCAGTATTTCTACTTGCACATCCTCATCTGCACGTCTATCACTCCCATGTTAATTGCTAAAGTGAAATTACTTCGCCACCATTGGCCTATTTATTGCTGTCACGGTTGTCCTCCTCTTCATCTGAAGAGGAGAGGCGAAAAGGATCAGAGGACCAATATGCGGCGTGGTAAGTGTCCATGGTAAATCTTTAATAAAGAAAGACTGAACACTATACAAAATAGTAACAAAAACAATAAACCAAATTCGACCGTGAAGCTACAAAATGAGACCTGTGCTGAAACAAGCCATCAACATAGACAATCACCCACAAACAAACAGTGCAACCCAGGCTACCTAAGTATGATTCTCAATCAGAGACAACTAATGACACCTGCCTCTGATTGAGAACCATACTAGGCCGAAACATAGAAATGCCCCAAAACATAGGAAAACAAACATAGACTGCCCACCCAACTCACGCCCTGACCATACTAAATAAATACAAAACAAAGGAAATAAAGGTCAGAACGTGACAATTGCCTTACCTCCTCACTTCATTTGCACACACTGTATACAGATATTTCTATAGTGTTATTGACTGTACGTTTGTTTATCCCATGTGTAACTCTGTGTTGTTGTTTGTGTCACACTGCTTTGCTTTATCTTGGCCAGATCGCAGTTGTAAATGAGAACTTGTTCTCAACTGGCCTACCTGGTTAAATAAAGGTGAAATAAAAATGAAATAAATAAAAATTCAGTGTTCAGTGTTTGGGTTTCCTTATAATCCTCTTTTCTACTGAGGTCATTTGCCTGATAAGTGCGAACCATCTAAGGGCATACCTATTTTTTGTCCTTTATTTGAAAACATCCATCTATTCCCTCCTTGTAAATCATTATAGAGTTTCTCTCTCTCTCACGCCCAAGGGTCAAAGCACCATGACACAGCCATTGGTCGTTTAGATACACATTTCAAAAGACCCAGAAGTACTAACATTCTATTTTTCAGTGTCTGTGTACTGCCATTGTAAAGTGCACAAGATATTTTGCTCAGAACGTTGTTCCCCGTAAAACCTGTGAAAAAAACTTCAAAGGAAAGACAAGAGCGCTAATAAAAAATATATCACTTGTTTTTCTCTCAGGACCACATGTCTGTTTTTACCATGTTGGACAAATCACAGGATCTTCAATGAGCAGGGAAAAGACAAGCCTAAAAACACTCCATAACCATGGCAACAACATGTGGGTGTTAAGTGATTAAACTCTCACCCCAATTCTATTGGCCGCTTAACAAAATAACCTCAAGCGATAATAAAAAGAATGCAAATACAAACTCCTTTCAAAATTTTTTTTTTTTGATATCCAGCATCATAAAAGAACGTCTGACTATATTTGGAGTGTGACTGATGAAGATGCAAACAGTTGTAGTTCAATTATAGTCATAAATATAGGCGCTGCAAATGCCTGTGATGTGAGAACATTTCCTGGAAAGAAAAAACTCCGCAAATAATATTTGCAGCTGTTCTGACAGACAAGTCTCTAGATACACCTTGACAGTGGTGGAAAAAGTACCCAATCGTCATACTTGAGTAAAAGTAAAGATACACTGTACCTTAATAGAAAATTACTCAAGTTAAAGTGAAAATCACCCAGTAAAACACTACTTGAGTAAAAGTCCAAAAGTATTTGGTTCTTAATATACTTAAGTATCAAAACTAAATGTAATTGCTAAAATATACTTAAGTATCAAAATTACAAGGATAAACAATTTCAATTCCTTATATTACAGTTTTTTACAATTGCTTACACACTAAAATTGAACTTTTCCCACAATTAGCAAAACCTTACACTCAAGGAGTAAAACACAAGTCTAAATTTGCACAACTGTAAGCACATTGTCAGCTTCACAATATTTGCAAAACATTACACACAGTGATTTGCAAAACACTAAACACACTTGTAGACATCAGACACAGACGTATATCATGATGTCACTTCCTTGCAATTCCAAAGCACTGACTGTCAAATTACCACACCTATGAGCCAATCTGTTTAACACAGCCATCAGGTGCTCAAACACATGATTGCTAAATTGTAGACACATCAATCAGGTTTAAGCACTATAAAAATGCAGCAAAATGGAAGTCAGAAGAAGAGTGAGGGTGAGAGGAGGAGTACACAGAGGAGGTAGAGAAGGAGGTAGAGAAGGAGGTAGATAAGGAGGTAGAGGAAGAGGCAGAGCCAGAGGTTGAGGAAGACCTGAAGCAGGAGGAGAACGTGCACAAAGAAGAAGAGGACCAAACTTATCAGATGACATTAGTGCAACACTAGTGGACCATGTTGTGAACCACGGATTGACGCTGAGGGAGGCTGGACTGAGAGTTCAGCCAAATCTTAGCAGATTTCCAGTGGCATCTGTCATAAGGACTTTTCGACAGGAAAACAGGTAGAAGATCTGTCTACATTTACAGTAATCAGCTGCTTATTGTATGCACCATATCAGCACTTGTGATACCCCTTCCTGTGACATTGTACAGTAAGTTACATGTATTATTCTCTACATAGGATTGAGGGTCGGGAACGACAAGGAGGAAGGGGGCCCATATTCACGCAAGAACAAGAAAGAGATAATAAACATGGTTTTGGCCAATAATGCCATCAGGCTCAGAGAACTACAAGCCAACATTATCGGTGACCATGCCATTTTCAATAATGTCCATCAGGTCTCTCAGTCAACACTGGCACGCATCCTGAAAAGACATCAAGTTCAAATGAAACAACTTTATCGAGTGCCTTTTGAGCGGAATTCAGAGAGGGTCAAACGGCTGCGGCATGAGTATGTGGAGGTTTGTATTGTTCACTTTAGCACTGTGATGTTGTATACTGCACACATTACTTCTTTACATTGACTGTATACTAGTTCTATCCTGAACTACACAATCTTGTCTTCCACTGTATTTCATGGAGTTTTGCAGATGGATGCTGAGGAAATCCTGCATGAATTCATATATATTGATGAGGCAGGGTTCAACCTCACAAAAGCAAGAAGGAGAGGCAGAAATATCATTGGCCACAGGGCTACAATCAATGTCCCAGGGCAACGTGGAGGTAACATCACCCTTTGTGCTGCCATTTCACAGCATGGGGTTGTCCTCCGTCATGCCAAAATGGGCCCATACAACACACCTCACATTCTCACATTTTTGGCCCGATTGCACCACATCATCACAACAGGTAATGAAATGCACCAGATGCAATACACGGTCATCTGGGACAATGTGTCATTCCGCCGCTCTGCTTTGGTCCAGAACTGGTTTCAACACCATCCACAGTTGGCAGTACTATACCTTCCACCATACTCTCCTTTTCTAAACCCTATCGAAGAGTTTTTCTCTGCATGGCAGTGGAAGGTTTACGATCTCCAGCCCCAGGCTCAGGTACCCCTCATTCAGGCCAGGAAGGTTTACGATCTCCAGCCCCAGGCTCAGGTACCCCTCATTCAGGCCAGGAAGGTTTACGATCTCCAGCCCCAGGCTCAGGTACCCCTCATTCAGGCCAGGAAGGTTTACGATCTCCAGCCCCAGGCTCAGGTACCCCTCATTCAGGCCAGGAAGGTTTACGATCTCCAGCCCCAGGCTCAGGTACCCCTCATTCAGGCCAGGAAGGTTTACGATCTCCAGCCCCAGGCTCAGGTACCCCTCATTCAGGCCAGGAAGGTTTACGATCTCCAGCCCCAGGCTCAGGTACCCCTCATTCAGGCCAGGAAGGTTTACGATCTCCAGCCCCAGGCTCAGGTACCCCTCATTCAGGCCATGGAGGACCCCTGTGACCAAGTCGACGCCGCAGCTGTTCAAGGATGGATTCGACATTCAAGACGGTTCTTCCCGCGTTGTCTTGCTAATGACGATATTGCTTGTGATGTTGATGAAATTCTCTGGCCAGACCCAGCTAGGCAAAGAGATAATAATGTGTATGTATGTTTACTGTAGTATTTTCTGTACAATATTGTCATTTTTTTCCAGATTATTTTTTCTGGTTGTTATTTTCTGTAATTGTAACCTGTACTGGACACAGTATTTTACGTTTGTCTGTTTGCTCAGCTAACAGTGTTCTGCACACTACTGAGGAGCATGAAAACTGGGACATGTTTTATTGTGATTCTCCATGTTGACATGTTGACTGATTTGGGTACATGGAGAGAAATAAATGATATCTTCCTCAGTCTGCAGCATTGGTCTTGTGTAGTGTTTGTATAGTTGCACTTTCTCTGTGTACTTCATTTACAGCACTCTAATCACTGACAATTAGACTTGCTAAAAGTGTTTTAGGTTAGCAACAGCAGTGTGTAACTGGTTCAAAAAGATTGAAGTCATATGAAATGTGTGTTCGTATGGTAACAAAATATTATTTTTATGAAGTCGTGTATAGTTTTGACAAGTGTTCCATTTTGCAAATGATCTGAAGTGTTGTGCTACTTTGGTGTAGGGTTGTGCTAATTGTGTGTAGTGATTTGACAAACCGGGCCCTGTTTTCAAAATTGTGCTAAGACAATTGAAAAAAAACTAAGGAAACCAGACGGAGCCATTTTCTTGTTTTTTGCAATTTATGTATAGCCAGTGGCACACTCCAACACTCACACACAATTTACAAATGAAGCATGTGTGTTTAGTGAGTCCGCCAGATCAGAGGCAGTACCTGTGTGATACCTGTGTGAATTGGACCATTTTCCTGTCCTGCTAAGCATTCAAAATGTAACGAGTACTTTTCGGTCTCAGGGAAAATGTATGGAGTTAAGAGTATTTTCTTTAATACAGTGAAGTAAAAGTAAAAGCACTCAACTATAAATAGTAAAGTACAGATTCCCCCCAAAAACGATTTTGACTTAATTACTTTACACCACTGCTCCTTGCTAAATAAAAAGTAATCAAAAGAAAAGTGAAAGAAGCAAAACCTTTGTGTTTGATCAACATAATGGTTTACCCAGATTGTTTATTGTTACTATTTGTTCAAATGTGTTACAGTATGAACGTGTGTTACTCATCTGCAGCTTATGTATCCTTCACACTGTGTGTGTGTGAGGTCTGTGGGCTACACACAGAGGTGGAGTAACATACACAGGCTGAATCTGAAATAGCCCCCTTTTCCCTATACAGTGCACTACTTTTGAACTATGGTGCCATTTTGGACACAGAAACTGATTGCCCAGTGTTGTGCAGCCTAGCCTAATGTGTTGGAGGGAGGATTCTGGTCTGTCTTTTGTAATCTGATTTAGTGGCGTAGTTTATGAGGGTTATTCCTTCAGCCCTTCATTCAGACTGCCATCCTCAGAAGTCCTTGGCTGACCCTAATATAATTGATGTCACGTTCTGACCATCGTTCTTGTGTGTTTTCCTTGTTTTAGTGTTGGTCAGGACGTGAGCTGGGTGGGCATTCTATGTTGTGCGTCTGGTTTGTCTATTTCTATGTTTGGCCTGATATGGTTCTCAATCAGAGGCAGGTGTTAGTCATTGTCTCTGATTGGGAACCATATTTAGGTAGCCTGTTTTGTGTTGGGTTTTGTGGGTGGTTGTCTCCTGTGTCAGTGTTTGTACCACACGGGACTGGTTTGGGTTTGCATGTTTCTTGTTTTGTAGTCTATTTCATGTATAGTTTCATTATTAAAGGAACCATGAATTATAACTACGCTGCGTCTTGGTCCGATCCCTGCTACACCTCTTCTTCAGAGGAAGAAGAGAACCGTTACAATTGATTTGAATGAGGATGAAGAAGTTCACCTAGTATGTCCCTGGCCAGGCCATTCATACAGTCATACTGTCACACAGCTGGTTGTTAATTTCTCTAATACCCTGTTACACACACACACACACACACACACACACACACACACACACACACACACAGAGTTGGGGACACAATTCAATCCATTTAAAATCCAATTTTCCCTAACCCCTAACCCTTGCTCCTAAGCCAAGCTCCTAAAACTAACCCTAAACCTAATTATAAGCCTAACACTAATTCTAACCTTAACCATAAACCCCCTAGAAATAGCATTTTACCTTGTGGGGACTAACAAAATGTCCAACATTTTTGTTAATTTACTATTCTTGTGGGGTCTTCTGGTCCCCACACGTATAGTTAATCACGTCCACACACACACACACACAAGCACACACACTAATACCCAGTCACAGCGAGGTGTCCTGGCAGGCCTAGGGAGCCGACCCTGCAGTGCTGTCTCTGTAATGAATAAGTGACCTTGACTGGAGACATCAGACAGAGCAGGCCGAGCTCAGCATGAGTCCTCTGTATGGACTAGAACTACCTGGGTTCAAATACTATTTGAAATCATTTCCAATGCCTTCATCTTTGCTTGACTGAGCTTGTCTGGCTTAACGGGCCACCAGAATAGTCCTAAAACTGCAAACCATGTCCATCTGGCACTCTGGCAGGCCAGAGCAGACGCTTAAAGTATTTTAAAAAAATGTTTATACTATTTGAACCCAGGCCTGTCCTTTGGACACAGATGGAGCTCTGAGCTGAGCCGAGCTCCTGTCGGATTACAAATGACCACTGACCCTGCCCTGGCTATGCTCTATCAATGACCTCTGACAGCACTCAAGATTTATAACAGCCAGTGGTTTTATATGAACAAATGTTTGTGTGTGTCTAGAGAGAACCTTGGCTTGTCCCCCGGTTGGCAAGGAAGTCTGCTATGCATGCAAGATTACCCCAGTGAAGACAAGGAAACAGACAGGGGAAACGTTTCTAGGAATGATATTGTTATTCTTGTGGGTAACTTGTTTTTCTTACACCGGAGTTGGTGTTTTTATTTCCATCCTCTTGTGTATTCGTTGGTTGTGCCACAAGCGGACGCGTTCAGGAAAGTATAATCCACCTTGAAAACATATTTTTCTTGGCTCATGAATCTGTTAAAAATCAAGAAAAAAAAAAAACTATCTGAACAGAAAAGCTCCCTGGCCCCTTAGAGCTCTCAACAACAACAACAAAAAAACAATGAACATACAACAAAAACAACAACAACAATTCACCTCCTTTTTGTCAATAGAAATGTGTTTGTTTGCTTGTAACTGCCAGAGGACATGACACCCTTTACACACTACGGAGCCGAGCCGAGCCGCAGTGTCATTCGTAGAGAATATACAGTAGTTGTAACGGATGGAAAATGTATTAAAGCCAGGCTAGAAAGAGTGCAGGAGAGATACACATCATCTCTGTTCTGGGAGAGATCCCACAGAACTGTAATATTATTTTCAAACTGGCTTGCGTGTTTTGTTGCAACGTCATCCCTTTAAGGTTACAGCAACTATGGTGGACGACGCGGGAACCAGGCGGGAACACTACGCCTCGTGTGAAAAGGGGGTAAGGTTGAAACCTGCAAATCATGCAGATGAAGCACTGAACCGTCATGACCATCAGCCCACTGTAACTGGCCTACTGGTCTGAAAACTTCTTGCTCATTTAGTTATACTGTGCCGTCCGGTCACACAATAAAGACATGTAAAATCACACATTTTCGTAAACACAGTTCACAAACCACACGGGTCAAAGTCTCATTTGAAATTGGTAGGCGCAGACATGTGGATTTAATCTCTTTTAATACACACGTAAAGTTACAACGTGTACGCATGTAGCTATCATAGTAATAATGATCTTAAAGAAAGGTGTGTAACAGATTATTGTTGTCATAAGTCTGTCGTGCAGTTGAAGGGTCAATTTAGTGTATTATTATAAATAAATATAAGGAATAGAAAATATAACGAAAACAGACATACATTCGTCGCTACATGCATGAACTTAAGGTAGCAACAACGGGAACTTAAACATGTCCCTTTCTCGTTTGTTTAGACATAGAATAAATTAGAGATATAAACACTTGTGGAACATATAACATGACTTGAGGTCTGACATAATATGAATCTGATCCCTGCTTTTTGTGGTTTGTCTGTCTGGAGGGAAGCCCCTCTACTACAGTAAATACTGTATTATATTGTCCTATGTGTGAGGCCCCTCTACTACAGTAAATACTGTATTATATTGTCCTATGTGTGAGGCCCCTCTACTACAGTAAATACTGTATTATATTGTCCTATGTGTGAGGTCCCTCTACTACAGTACATACTGTATTATATTGTCCTATGTGTGAGGCCCCTCTACTACAGTAAATACTGTATTATATTGTCCTATGTGTGAGGCCCCTCTACTACAGTAAATACTGTATTATATTGTCCTATGTGTGAGGTCCCTCTACTACAGTAAATGCTGTATTATATTGTATTATAAGGCCTACAGTAAATACTATATTATCCTAGGATGGGGCCCTAGCCTGGTCCCAGATCTGTTTGTGTTGTATTGCCAACTCCTATTGTCAGTTGGCAAGATAGCAGATCTGGGACCAGGCTAGGGAAGCCCCTCTCTCTACTATTTATTATATTTCTGCTATAACCAGTGCTTGACTTGGCCAGGAGCTCACCGGAGCTGAGTACCGGCGCCTCAAATGTTCTACTGCTTGAGCTCCTGTTCCTCTTATAGAATATTAGCTCAAAAGTATTGTGAATATAAAGAGTACAGGCACCCAAAACGAGTAGCGGAGCATGTTTCAGTTCAAGTCAAGCACTGGCTATAACAATACAGGCACTTTGTTTGGTTCTGAGTAATCTGGATCTAGCCTGGTCCCAGATCTGTCTATGCTGCCCTGCCATGACAATAGGCAAAGCAGAAAAAACAGATCTGGGACCAGGCTAATTTGGCTAATTTGGATCCTGATATCAACTGAATGATAGTTTCACCTTAATAGACAACAGATTCTATATATTCTATATTTCCAAAACACAACTCTTAGGCCTACTAAAGCGTAAATGAGGGATACAAAGTATATTGAAAGCAGGTTAATTAAGAAATGAACATCCCACCATGCTTAGGGTCATATAAAAAATGCCCAGTTGCCCAGTGTGTGTGTGTGTGTGTGTGTGTGTGTGTGTGTGTGTGTGTGTGTGTGTGTGTGTGTGTGTGTGTGTCTCAGATCACCAGATCTCCACCACAGTCAACAACACACCAAATGATGGAAGGAAAGGTGTCAAACACTTGTAGAACCTATGCAAAGGCGGATTGAAGCTGTTTTCCGGCGGCTCGTGGTGCCCCAAAACCCTATTAAGACACTTTATATATGGTGTTTCCTTTATTTTGTCAGTTACCTGTATATCGGACAGAGTATATATTCATCATCATCTCTTACACAATCTGTAAATAATAATGGTCATATTGTACTGTGCCTCTGCAACACTTTCAATAAATATATTTAAAATCATTGATTTACATGGAATGGTAATTTCCTTCATTGTACAGTCTAAATGAAATTCCTCGTGGTTTTTCGACAATGTGTTATTACTTGTGCATGGACTTGACACCATAAAATATTCAGATGTGGTCATCTCTGCATAGTAGCAATGTGATATCTCTCTCGTGGGCAGTCTGTGAAGAGTCACGTCTCCATGTGTTTATGAGCTATCCTCATAGCATGACATCCATACATGACAGTGTGTTGCACTTCTAAGAAGTACTTCTAAGAAGTCTCTCTCTCTCTCTTCTCGCTATGTTGAACATGCTCCCGTGTGCCTAGTATTGTTAATCCAGATAACATTTTTCAGATTTCTCTCCAGCTGTGAAATATAATCACATAATTGCGCCCCAGTTTGTTGTCGAAGCCTTGGTCTGCTAGATTCATTCACTCCCTCCTCTCTCTCGCTCTCTCGCTCTCTCTTCTCGCTATGATTAACATGCTCCAATGTGTCTAGTATTGTTTATCCAGAGTATTTTTTATGATTTCTCCCCAGGTCTCCTCTTACTTGTTTGACTCTTTCTATTTTCACAAGTCACCATTGTTCTTTCTTTCTTTCTTTCTTTCTTTCTTTCTTTCTTTCTTTCTTTCTTTCTTTCTTTCTTTCTTTCTTTCTATCTTTCTATCTATCTTTCTTTCTTTCTTTCTTTCTATCTTTCTATCTTTCTTTCTTTCTTTCTTTCTTTCTTTCTTTCTTTCTTTCTTTCTTTCTTTCTTTCTTTCTTTCTTTCTTTCTTTCTTTCTTTCTTTCTTTCTTTCTTTGAAAACAGATATTCCTCTCCCGCTCTTCTGAGTGAAGATGAATTCCACCTCAGGCATGCATTTAGAAAACATTTTGATTTGATTTCCTGTAGTTCATCCATAATATTAGCTTCCACTACTTCAACCGCCCCTCCTCCAAGGATTGCTCCCACGCTCTCATCCTCTGTTTATTCTGCTTCCAAAAATGGTCCTCTCCAGTTATTTATTTCACTCTCACTCTTACTCGCTCTCCCTCCCTCTCTGTCTCTCAATTCAATTCAATTTAAGGGCTTTATTGGCATGGGAAATGCTCACTCTCTCTCTCTCCCTCCCTCCCTCCCTCTCCCTCTACTGGGATTCAGACAGTTACTCTAGATCTAAATAAAAGAGTAAAAGTCATCCACTGTTCCTCTACCTTAATATCATCTTTCCTCTCCTCTCTTCAGGCCTCTGATTGGAGTTGGGTTGCAGCCAATAATCAGCATAGGAACCTCCCTACAAGAAGAGACAGAAGAGAGACAAGGACACACACACACACACACACAAACACGCACACGTGCAGACACACACACACAGACACACACACGCACACACACACGTACACTCAGCTAGTTAATCAATACAAGTGGTAGGTAGTACAGAGATCCAAAGACTTGGCTCTGTGGAATTAGTCCCAGTCACCCTCTCACAGCCCCACAGCATCTGTAGCTGCATCCAAAATGGCACCCTATTTCCTATATAGTCCACTACATTTGACCAGGCCCCAAAACAAGCGCAATTTGTAGCTAATGGGATGCCATTTGGGGCCCAGATTGTTTCTCCATCTGCATATTCAATCCACACACTCATGCAGTCAATGTAGGAGATTATAAAATCATGCATATGTAATCAGAACCATACAGCCAGTACAACGTGTATGTCTAAGATTAACAATGAATTGCACCAGTATCAGCTTCTCTCTCTCTCTCTCTCTCTCTCTCTCTCTCTCTCTCTCTCTCTCTCTCTCTCTCTCTCTCTCTCTCTCTCTCTCTCTCTCTCACCCCCTCTTTCTCTCTCTCCCTATCTCCCTCTCTCCCCCCCTCTCTCTCCCAATTATTCTTTTTTTTTTTCAATTCAATTTGCTTTATTGTCATGACGTAAAGCTTACTTTGGATATTTACAATATGAAAATAATAAGAATCAAAATGATCAACGGGACAACAGTAACAACAACATCCAAGTGTCAAAATAACCATACATTGAACAATAACAATAAGCATACAGTAGAGGACATGTGCAGATTGATTGGTCTGTCAGACACTGTTCCTCAACTTATGGCAGGCAGAAATGTAGTGCACTGCCAACACACAGCTCTCTGCATCCTCCCCCAACAGGACGGGTAGCCTACTCTCATCAGAGAGGTCTTTGAAACCTTAAATAAGGGTTTTACATTTGGGGAAATGACACTCTCTAATTGTTTTTTTTTTTTTTTTTACATTTTGCCAGGAAATGCAGCTCCGTCTCAGGTTCTGCTGTTGTGCAGTGGTTGCACAGCCTTTCCTCCACAGGGAGTCCGGTTTTCCTGTGTCTAGCCTTCTCAATGGCAAGGCTGTGCTCACTGAGCCTGTACTCTCTCTCGCTCTCCCCCTATTTCTCTCTCTCTCTCCCTCCCTCTTCCCCTCTTTCTCTCTCCCCCAATTCAATTCAATCTCCCTCTCTCTCTCCACCTTTTTTTCTTCTCTCTCTCCCTCTCCCCATCTCTCTCTCTCTCTCTCTCTCTCTCTCTCTCGCTCTCTCTCTCTTTCTCACTTAGCCTGCTGTCTGGCTGCTTTGTTCTGTAGTTTGAGCCATAGCGTACTGTGAGCTTATGCACTGCTTCGTACAATAGGCATGTAGTCCAGTCAACAAACATTTAATGTACTGCCCATGTCGTCTTGCGAGAGGTGAAGTAATTTGTAGCCTTGAAGGGAATCACCTTCCGACAACTGCACTGTTCTCTTTATATAGAGACAGACATGTAGAGACAACGTATAATACAGACAGCGTTTAATTATTCAAAGGAGCATTTTAATATCTTTCTCTGTTTTCGCTCCGTTTCTACAGTACCAAGTGAACATCTGATCCTGCTGTTGATATATGTATATTTATAGGTACAGTACCTATACAGGTGCTGTAAAGGTCTATATTCCATTACGTAGTGTCGATGTCTTCACTCACATTTGTCCTCCTCAGCTGACTCACGTTTCTCCTCTCGTTCAATAGCAACCTCCTCGGTGTGAGGGAGAGAAGACAGAGGGGACAGACAGACAGACAGGGGATGTTTCATAGGGGTCCTTCCTTCCTGGCCATAACACAGCTGTCCATGTTTCCGTGTTGGGGGAAATGTGTTTGCTGCCTGAAGGTCAGTGCGGGCTGTCCTCTAGTCTTAGGTGCTGGCAGCAGTGGAGGTGGTGGTGTGTGTGTGTGAGACAGTACAAGTTGTCCTTGGTGGAGTGTGTGTGTGCTCTAAAAAAATTGAAGAATATGTTTTTTTAAACAAGTAAATAAATAAATAGAATCTCAAAAAGATAGGAATCAAAATGATTGACACCCCTGTTTTTAATACTCCACCCTTGTGGGGATAACAATGCGATTGGAAAACACATTGGGAGGGATCTTAGATCATTCCTCCATACAGAATATTTCCAAGATCTTTGATATACTTTGTCTGCATCATCAAAGATCCACCAGCATATTTTACAGAATGTGTGAGGTACTTTTCTGCGTAGCCCTCCCTGTTTTTCAACGGCAAACCCACCACAGGTGTGCGTGGCAGAAGAGCTCTTTTTTCATGTCATCTGATCACAGCACCGGTTCCTATCCAAGTGCCAATGCCATTTATCAAACTCCAGGAGTTTACATTTGTTGGATGGCATGAAAATAACGCTCTTTGGTCACGCACACCGGTGGTGGGTTTTGCGTGGAAAGAAAGATGCGTATGTAGAGAAGTATCCTATACCTAATGAAAAAACACGGTGGGGGATCTTTGATGTTGTGGGGCTATTTGGCTTCCCCTGGTTCTGGGTTCTGGGGCCCTTGTTAAGGTTAAGGTCAACGGCATCATGCACTTGATCAAGTACCAGGACATTTAAAAATCCTTAAAGAAATGGTTAATTGACCACCAAATCATCATTCTGCAATGGGGATCCCATCTTAGTCTCCGGACTTGAAAACCTGTGGTTTGAATTGAAGAGGGCAAGTCCATATGCCCCACGGATGAAGGATATCAAGGACCTGGAAATATTCTGTATGGAGGAATGGTCTAAGATCCCTCCCAATGTGTTCTCCAATCTCATCAACAACAACACAAATGTAAGGGCAGTGTCATTATCCTCACAAGGGTAGGATGCTGGAGTATTGATAACAGGGGTGCTAATAACTTTGATCCCTATCTTTATGAGATTTTTTAAATGACTTGTTTAACAAAATCTCCTTCTCTAAGCAATTGTATTAGTATCAATTAATATAATTTTCAACAACAAAAATAGCATACAATATAGCTCAGTATTTGTATTATTTATTTCTTAATGATTTTTTTGCTCATCTTTATCAAAGGTGTCAACAAATATTGACCGAACTGTACGTACGTGTGAGTGTCTGAATGTGTCAGTAGAGGCTGTCCTTGGTGGTGGAGGTGTGTGTGGTGGTGGAGTCATCAGGTATGGAGCCCCTGCGCGGGGTTCTTGGTCTGCAGCGTAACAGGGCCTGTAGCTCCCTGGACACAGAGCTGCTGAAGAAGGTGTAGATCCAGGGGTTGGTACACGAGTTCAGACTGGCCAGCAGCATCAGGATGGTGAACGCTACGCCTGCAGAGAGAGAGAGTGGACACACATACGGTCAGGCAAAGACACACACGCGGACGCGATCAGGCAAACGCACACACAGCCATCAGTCAGCCTGCAGGGAAGTGAGGGACATTGCATTGCCAGAGCCAGCAGCACAGCAGCCGTAGGCTACAACCAATAAATTACAGCAGAGCTGACTGATCGCAATAGACTGTGAAGGTCAGAGATATAGATAGGTAAGGAGTCATATAGAATAGACGTTCCTCCTCTTTGCTAAAAACAGAGGTGGGTGATTGTGGAGGCCAGGTCATCTGATACAGCACTCCATCACTCTCCTTCTTGGTCAAATAGCCCTTACACAGTCAGGAGGTGTGTTTTGGGTCATTGTCTTGTTGAAAAACTAATGATAGCCCCACTAAGCGCAAACTAGATGGGATGGCGTATCGCTCCGGAATGCTGTGGTAGCCATGCTAGTTAAGTGTGCCTTGAATTCAAAATAAATCCCTGACAGTGTCATCAGAAAAGCACCCCCACATACCTCCTCCTCCATGCTTCACGGTGGGAATCACACATATGGAGATCATCCATTCACCTGCTCTGCATCTCACAAAGACACAGCGGTTGGAACCAAAAATCTCAAACTTGCTTTCCACCGGTCTGATGTCCATTGCTCGTGTTCCTTGGTCCAAGCAAGTCTCTTCTTCTTATTGGTGTCCTTTAGTAGTGGTTTCTTCTTGAAATGTTCTGGATTGACTGACCTTCATGTCTTAAAGTAATGATGGACTGTCGTTTATCTTTGCTTATTTGAGTTGCCATAACATGGACTTGATCTTTTACCAAATAGGGCTATCTTCTATATACCACACCAACCTTCTCACAACACAACTGATTGGCTCAAACGCATTAAGAAGGAAAGACATTCCACAAATGAACTTTTAACAAGGCACACCTGTTAATTTAAATGCATTCCAGGTGACTACATCATGAAGCTGGTTGAGAGAATCCAAAGAGTGTGCAAAGCTGTCATCGAGGCGAAGGGTGGCTGCTTTGAAGAATCTCAAATATAAAATATATTTTGATTTGTTAAACACTTTTTTGGTTACTACATGATTCCATATATGTTATTTCATAGTTTTGATGTCTTCACAAATATTCTACAATG
This sequence comes from Oncorhynchus mykiss, assembly GCF_013265735.2. Taxonomy (NCBI): domain Eukaryota; kingdom Metazoa; phylum Chordata; class Actinopteri; order Salmoniformes; family Salmonidae; genus Oncorhynchus; species Oncorhynchus mykiss. The sequence goes on along the minus strand of NC_048580.1, from coordinate 39,701,859 downwards.
TAGAAAATAGTACAAATAAATAAAATCCTTAGAATGCGTAGGTGTGTCCAAACTTTTAACTTGTACCATGTGACCTCACAGGACTAGAATGCACTGCTTCCCTCTCTCTCTTAGCTCTTAGCCTCTTATTCTGCTGGACCACTCAAGCTGGACCTCTCAAGCTGGACCTCTCAAGCTGGACCACTCTAGCTGGACCTTTCTTCGGGAGGGAGAAGAACCTCCATCTTCAGTAGGCCGACCACAGGGCCTACATGGACCTTAGCCTTCAATGGCAAGAACTGGTGAACTGATCATTTTGGGGAATGTACCTTTTAGGGAGTAGTACTCGTATTGAGCACTGTCGGTACAAGGAGCCTTTAAAGAGCTAGCGTAGCCTGAACGGTACACTTAAGCTATCCTTCTTCAAGGAAAGAAGGAGAAGACAATTAGAGCACAGACTGAGTATAACATCCTTTCATGTTCAGGATCTCAAGGTCTTTACTTTTTGTCTTTCATTCTATTGCCCACCTTTCCGTGATCATTATCATTTATGTTTGTAAATATTTTGATTAGTGTTATTAAATGTTGATTGTATAAAGAACTTGTGTTTGTCTTGTTATTCTGGGAAAGAACTCCGATTGATTCTCAAAGAATTCATACCTTCAGATGAATCAATTAATTACTATTATTCTAACTGTAGCTTTATGAGCCATAACTAAAATAACTGACAAGTCAGGTCTTCTTAGAATACAATTTTTTTCTCCAATAACTGGACTGATACCCCGTTTATAATTCCATAGTAATAAGTGTACACTCTACTTTACAATAGTGCTGTTAAAAAGGCCAGCTCTTATTTAGCAGTTTCATCACCCCTAATCTAATAGTTAGATTGTTTTTGCCCAACATCTTATTTTCACCAAAGTGGTACCTATAAATCACCCCACTTGTATCAGCCAATCACAGTCCGGCGTTCCCCGTCTACCTCCTACCATCAGATTGAGATCGCACGGTCTGAAGAGAAGGAAGGACATATTGGACTGTTTTCTATGATTTCTGTTATTGCCTGCATCTAATTGTAAGTACTGTACATGTCATTGCTTCTTTAGTTGGCTGTTGCTAAAGCAGTCAAGTTATTTACCGTATTTAGAAGGTATTTTCCTTTACAGCATGCTAGTTACTCTTTTAGCCAGCTAGCCAAGTAGGTGCTAGCCAGTCATGCCAGCTAATTTATACTCTGTGTACCACATGCCTAGTTTACGACGTTCATATTGTCAGTTTATGTAGGAGAGTTAAAAAGTTGATTCCATCAAACTTCAAATTATTAGAATAGTACACAACGCAGAACAGAACAACCAGGTTGGGGGTCAGTGGCCCAAGCCCACGAACAGGAATATTCTAAGTTCAGACAGAAGTCAGATCGCTATGGTCGCCAGGAACTTTACTTTTGGTGTCTATTTTTAATTGTTGCGCTACTGGTGCTGCCTGTTGTTGTTAGGTAGGCAGCTACAGTAGCTGAATGATATTAACATCTTCGGCTTTTGTTTCATTAAATGTATTTTATTTAATCTGGGTGCTTGCGTCACCTACTAACACCCTGGTACTACCCGTAGCTCCCGTTCTCCTCAGTCCTACAAAACACTAAAGTGAAATAAATAAAACATCCCGAGGTTAATGCTGTAGATATTGTTATAAGGTGGTGTGAGACTATTGAAACATGTACCTTTGAGAGTTTTATTGTTGATATTAATATAGATTACAGAGTGCTAAAAAGTGTTGCTAGCTAGCATGCCTTTCTGTGATGCAGACGGTTCGCTGAGCTGCCAACTGGTGCTGGCGTTGCATTATGGGAGATGTAGTTTTGGCCCTCTACGGTTTGAATGGGGTAGAGGCGATTTCACGTTGTAGCTTGTTTGTGTTGCAGTGTTTTTGTACATGAGTTGTTGTATTTTGGTACTGTAAACACTGAAAGCACCTAGCAATGTATTGGGGATGTGAGACAGGATATGTGTTTTACCTTACTTCATGCTCCTGTATAGAACAACTTGTCTGATGGTGCATTGGAGACTGATGTGTTCCTGTCCTGTCTTTTCACAATACTATTGCAGGTATGGTTTTATTGTCTAATAATTAAGATGATACATTCATTGTATTAAGGACTGGTTATTATTTTATAGTATACATTATGGCTTTAGGTATGAGTGTGATTGTGTGAGTCTGAGAAAACACTGAGAGAGAAAGAACAACTTGTCAGTTGGAGACTGATGTGTTCCTGTCCTGTCTTTTCACAATACTATTGCAGATCGACATAAAAGCCAAAAAGACAGCCGCGGTGTCGCTCTTCATTTCTTGGTTCTCCTGTGGTACATATAAAGACCGCTACACGTATAGCCGTGTTTATGGACAATTACAACCTTTATTTAGCCTCATGCTACTCTGCGCTGTATATTTAGTCTTATGTATGTATGTATGTATGTATGTATGTATGTAACCTAATTTAGCCTGTGCCTTTTCTGGTGGGGCAGTTACTATTCCTTGTTGTGGTCTCCTGCACATGCGCAGAACTTGGGTACATTGCAGTCACATTTCAGTTCCTTTCTATGTCATTCAATTGATGTATAGTTATCATATGGTTACCAATAATTGGGCTTTTGTCCTGTAAGTGTGTTACTATAGCCTATGCATTTTGTTTTGCCCCTTACATTATATCTTGGCATAGGCAGTATAGAGATTGTGTATTCTAGATACTAGCACGAATACCACCACAGTCTACTGGGCCTGTATATTGTATGTAAGCCTATACTCGTGGTTATTCCTTTCTATTCTGTTACCATAGAAACACTTTTATACACTCTCACTTCCACTGTGAGCACTGTCAATCAAGGTGTATGGTGTGGTGATCCCTTATCTGTAATAAACCTGTTCTGAATACATCTGACCTGTTCTTGCTGGACAGACCTGTGGCGGCTGTACCGCATCCACTGGCAGATATAGCTCTCTAGTATATCTCTTAGTATTTTTGAAGTGCACAATATAGGGAATAGGGTGCCATTTGGGACGCAGGCATGGAGAGATGGAGGTCATGGTCCACTTCCTCCCCATCGGTAACAACAGAGAGTTGTGACTTTAACAATACCAGTATTCAGTGTGGAAACAAACTGTTTACAGTTTTCCATTTTAGTTTCCCTCTGGCACCATTAGACGTGCTGTAAATTTCCTTCTGGAACAAAAATCTAAACTTTACCTATTTCCTTTGGCCACTTTCTACTTCTAACATGCCGTTTTTATGTAATAAGTAGGACACCAAGCACTGGCCTCCTCCCTCTTTACTATTGCCAGTTTAGGAAGATAAAAGGAGCTGGGGGTTGTCTAGAGACTACACAGCTGATAGCAATCAGTGTGTGCATGATGACTTATGTGTGTGCATGTTTGCATGCTTTGGGTGCCTATTCATGTGTGTTTCACTCTGTGTGCGAGCTGTTGGCAGATGCTATTGTTGATGAAATGTCAACATCTGTCCGGGGTGTGAGAGCAACAGGGGATATAAACAGGTTATTTACTGACACTGAGGTGTGTGTGTGTGTGTGTGTGTGTGTGTGTGTGTGTATGCCAGTTCTGCTTCAGATGAGAGAAGGAAAAACGAATCCACAGTGTTGAAGTTGTAAACCGTTGTAAGCAGACACCTGACACAGTGCTAGTTGAGTTGAGTTATGTTATGGTGACCTTAAATAAATTCTAGTTCTGGATCAGTTGTGGCACTTGAAATCGGAGGAAGGGCTTATAGTAAAGGCTGCAATGAAATAAATGGAATGGTATCAAACACATCTAACACATGGTTACCATGTGTTTGATACCGTTTCATTTATACCATGCCAGACATTATTATGAGACGTCCTCTCCTCACCAGCCTTCATTATTCTGGATATGCAGTGTTGGGCAAGCTACTCTGAAAAGATGGTTTACCAAGCTACCAATTAGGGATGCACGATATATCGGTAAGCGTATTGGAATCGGCCGATATTAGGTAAAAATGGCCCGATGTCTAGTTTAACGCCGATGTGCAAAACCGATGTCAAAGCTGAAGTGCATACCTATATAACGTAGGTAGATGACGTAATGACGCCATGAAAAATACAGAGCTACACAGAACAAAATCAGAAAAATACTTTCAGCGAGACAACTCAAAGGTGAAATCCATTAATGCCAAGATAATGGAATTCATTGGCCTTAGCAATCAACCGTTGACTGGTCGGGCACCTCGAGCCCCGGTACACATTAGTAGGCGCTATTTTTCAGATGTTGCCCTACCTGAGTTACACAGTATTGTTGAAACGCACATCCCTGAGCTACTTGCTATGGGCGTCACTGCTATTAGCTTCACGATTGACTGACATTTGGACCAGCGATGTCAGCCCTATGAGCATGCTGAGTCTGACAGCACAGTGGGTCTACGAGGATTTTGAACTGAGGAAAGCCCTATCGCATGCTCAAGAATGTGCTGGTTCTCATACCGCTACTGCCATTTCAATGGCATTTGAGAACATGTTTGAAACATGAACACACTCCTAGCGCCATTCGAACAACTGACTGGAGAAATAAGCCAATCAACTGTGTCAACAGCAGACGTGATACCGTCTGTCATGGCATTGAAACGCCTGCTCAACTAAACTGCCCACGCAGACCGTGGGGTTAACACTTGCAAAAGTACTCTACAAGAGGCTGTGAACAAGCGATTCGGTGGCATTCTCTCTGAGCCTCTTTACTGTGTTGCCACCATTGCCGATGCTAGGTACAAGGGCCGCTACTTCGAAGCAGACAAGAAATAGGATTTACGTGAAATGTTACATACACAGCTGGACAAGATGGAAACGGACACAGTGACAGTGCGCACCGAGGAAGAGAAGTCACAGACAGAGCTGACACTTCACTGCTTGACATGTATGATGAAATCCTGATTGAGACTGAAATGACTGAACAAATGAAGAACGAAACAGCACAGCAAGTAAGTGAAAGAAATAGGTTTTGATGATGTTTTACTGGTAATAGGGACATGCATAAATGTCAAGAAAATAACTTCTTGGTCAGTGTGTGTGTGTTAACTATTTAAATGTACTAGAATGCTTAAAATGCCGCTAACATTTTTAATATCGGTTACCGTTTTTTGCCATGGAAAATATCGGATATCGGTATTGGCCAAAAATGTCATATCGGTGCATCCCTACTACCAATTACGTCAAACTGAAAGAAGTTAAGCTACACTAAAGTTACCCCTATGAAAAATATAGTAAACTAAAGTTACTTTGAAAAAGTACTTCGTGAAAAATATCAGATGTAAATCTGAAATGTCATAGACTGTAAATTGCAAGCACAGATCACTTTGGGGTCATATGATGTCAGAAGAAACTCCCCCGGCCCTTGTCTCACAAACACCACTCTAGCTCAGCCTCCGTTAATCACACAGACTAATGGTTGGTATCAATGGATGTAGTAGAAATAGACAGGTCCAATGGTACAACCCAGAAGTCTGTAGGTGTTTAAAAAGGTTTAGAAGTCCAAAACATGCCAGCATCAAAGTGGGACTGTAGGATTTAAACACAAAAACAATGTTTCAAGTGAGAATTAGGAAGGTCTGATAAAGAAGAAGAGAGAAGATTATTGCCTACTTTACCCATGTTTTTCTTTTTTCAAAAAAATGGTTTGTAGTTCCAATAGTTAGCTACACCACTATATGGCTAAAAGTCATTAAAGTGCAATTCCATCACTTTTCAACCTCATTTTCATTAATCCAGCACAATACCAGTGTCTACATATATTTTGTAGAAAAAAATATAAAGTTAAAAAGTTCTACTCGATGTCATCAATGATTTTCAAATACTATGAGAATCGTGGTGACGCGTGGAGCAAGAAAATACCCTCCTATTGGCCAGAATGTGATGTCACAGAGAACCATTTTTTAGGAACTTTCTTCTTATCTTTTTCAACCACTGATCATAGAAACGTGCTGTTTTTACACATGTAGATACTGGTATGGTGCTGGAGATAGTGAATATGAGGTTGAGAAGTGGCGGAACCTTTAACTACTGAAAACACTACCTAGATTTGAATTCAGTTCAACTACCACTAAGCTACTGTAAAATGTAGTGAAATTACTATTTGAACTACATGTAGCTCACTACTCCCCAACACTGTGGATATGAAAACAATAACACATTTTTAACCTCAGTGACCCAAATATTTTGCCATACAGCGGAGCTCAGTATGCTTTGTGTGCTTAGTAAGTGTGTTTCTGTGTGCGTGCGTCTTCGATCTCTAACCTTGGTCTGGAGGGTTGGGGTCCCAGGCGGCCCACAGCTGAACGATGAAGAAGGGGGACCAGCAGACTGTGTAGACCAACACTATCACCAGAGTCATCCTCACCGTCTTAGACATGGCCTTGGAGATGGAGGGGGGCGTCAGGGCCCGGGGGTGTGGGGGAGGGTACTCCAGCGATGGGCGTGGAGAGGAGACACACCGGGGGGAGGATGGGAGCTCGAAGGATGTGTAGGACTCATGACAGTGGCATCCGCCATTGTTAGGAGGCACTGAACCACCACCACAACTACCTGAGGTGACTGGGCCATGGGATCCATGTGGGCACGGGTCACATGATGGGGGAACTACAGCTGTACTGGAGCCCCTTTGGTCACTGAGGCCGGGGTTGGAGGGGAGGGTTAGGTTATCTGAAGTGTTGAAGGGGCTTTGCTGTGTTGCTGCTGTGTGGTTGTTGTGACAGCTGCTGTACTGTGGAGAGGGGGACCGGTAGGGATAGCACTCTGAGGGTACAACAGCTGTAGTAGACTGGGGGGAGAGCGGTAAGAGAGGGTTGCAGAGAGTGCTGGAGGGGTTGTTGTTCATAGTCTTTAGAAGCTGCTCCCCTCCTACTCCTGCTCCTCTCCCCGCTCTGCATCCCCCTCTCCCCCGCTCCCTGGTCGCTCTGTCGTCGTCCTTTTTGACTCTGTGGAAGTGGAAGATGACAGCGTTGTTCTTCTTGAGCTCTGCTGACACCATCCTCTCTGACTTCAGATAGATGTTGTTGTGAATCTCTCTGAAGATCCGGATCTGGAATGAGAAAGAAATGGATGAATGAATAAATTTTCCTTAATGAATCTGAATATGTCTGAAGTATGTAGCTAGATGCTAAAAGAGTGAAATACATACAATTAATAGAAACGTACAGCTAACTTCCAAAATAGAGGAAACACTTGAGTAAATGAGGGATACAAAGTACATTGAAAGCAGATGCTTCAACACAGATTCCTAAGTTAATTAAGCAGTCAACATCCCATCATGCTTAGGGTCATGTATAAAAATGCCCAGTCGTCCATTCTTTTGGCTACCATGGCTAGAAGAAGAGATCTCAGTGCCTGAGACAGCATTTTTCACCACCATCAACAAAACACCAAATGATGGAATTTCTCTCAGAATGGTGTTGCATCCCTCCAAGTTCCAGACACTTGTCGAATCTATGCTAAGGTACATTGAAGCTGTTCTGGCGGGTTGTGGTGGCCCAACGCCCTAAAGATACGTTACGTTTTGGTGTTTCCTTTATTTTGGCAGTTACCTGTAGATACTAATAGAACAAATGTACTTAGACAGTAAAAGAGTGCACACAGAGAAGTATTTTGGAACCGATTCCTAAACCTAATCATCCCAACACAGACACCAAACACAGACCTTTCTAACTCAATTAAATGTCCTAGATTCTGTTTCCTGAAAAAGCACAAGACCCCAGCAGGTCATGAGAAACTGGGTCTTAGAACAATGTCTTGCCAAACCATGTTAGCAAGGACGTCACTTGATCAGATCTGGGTTCAAACACGACTTTAAATCATTTAGAATACTTAAGCTGTTTTGACTGAGCTTGCCTGGCATAATGGAACCACAGAATATTGCCAAAACAGCAAACTCGCACATCGGGGGAACTCTAAGGCAGAATAAATCACACACTCAAAGTATTCGAAAGATTTTAAATAGTATTTGAACCCAGCTCTACACTTTATATGAAACACAAATTAATTCAATGTCCCTGATCTTTGGCTGGGATCTGGTTCATTTGACTGTTATTCTGGTTCCTCGCTGTGTCCCTCACAGTGGGTAGTGTTCTGACAGGCCAGCCACACAGCAGTAGGTCTACAGTGGGCTGTGTTAATTAGGCCAGGGGAAACAGCAAATAGCCGGACCCTGGAAATATCTTTCCTTAAATAGAGCAGCTTGCTCTCTCTCTGAGTCTGACTGGACCAGAGGGAGGTAGCCCAGAATGTCTCTATCCCCCACGGGACGCTACACAACACCAGCCAGTACAGCCACCCCATCTACCCCACCAGCTGTCCGGCCTGTCCCAGATCTGATAGAACTGACTCCCTGCAGTTTATTCAACAGTGCCTACCAAAAAACGCTCCATCAAAACACAGCAAATTCTATTCATGCAAAATCCAATTTATTATTCTGTGTTTTGTATGTTCTCGGGGGTGGCAGGTAGCCTATAGCTTAGAGATATGGGGCGCATCCCAAATTTCACCCTATTCCCTATATAGCGCATTACTTTTGACCAGAGCCTTAAGGATAATGAAATAGGAAGTGTACTGGTAAACAGAGGGGAGCTGCTCTCTGATCCCAGGCAGCCTCCAAGGGCATTGCACCGCGGTTAACGCTGTGCCTGTCAATGTGGAAAAAAGATACATTTCTAATATATTTTTGTTCGGTGGTCACACTGTGTTGTCTCCTTGTCTTGTACCTGGCAGACAGTGATCATTAAGCCTGGCAGTGTGTGTGCGTGCATGTGTGTGCGTCTGTTTCAGTAGTAGTACCTGGCAGACAGTGATGATTAGTGCTGGCAGTAAGAACACTGCTAGGGTCATCCAGGTGATGTAGGCCTTGAGTCCCCACGGCTCAGCGAAGTGAGCCCAGCACTCAAACTCTCCTGGAGACACCTCCGACCGCGAGAAGATGAACAACTGGGGAGAGGGGAATGTTGGAGGAGGGAGAGAGTGTGGAATGGAGGGAGGGGAGGAAGGAAGAGTGAGGGGTGAGGGAGTCAAAACCAAACCAAACATCAATTTCCTTCACAACTAACAGAACAGGAGACCACACTGTCTAGGAAACTTCCACTGATCTCATGATACGCCTAAAAATGGAACACCTTAAATTTGACTGCAGGCCCTGGGGTCAGGGCAGGAGTGTCCCATTGAGACTTAATTTCCTGAGCCAGCATGTCATCTAGCTGTCCCTGGTTCACACCTGCGGTAGCCTATACTGATCAGCGGTGCCAGTGTCCCTACCTCTATGTTGTTCTGAGGGCAGCTCTGCCTCGAGGGCAGAACATATGGAAATGGTTGTGTGAAAGCTCAAGTAAACAGTAAGTGGGCAGCGGCTGTCATGTTAGGGTTGTGTTTGAGGCTAGGGTTAGGGTTGAGCCTGGATGTGGACATGAAGCTAGGGTTGGGGTTGAGGGTTAGGGTCAGTGGAGGCTCTTCAGAGGAGGAAGGGGAGGACCATCCTACTCAGTACATTTCTGAAAAATAAAAATGGTCACACGTTTGAGATAAATCTATAGTAAATATATATCACTTCACCAGATAAGTGATTAAAACGCACTGTTTTGCAATGATGGTCTACATTATCCTCAACAGCACCCTCTAGGGTGGCACCATGGTGTAGCTGGAGGACAGCTATTTTCTGTACTCCTCTGGGTATACTGACTTCAATACAAAACCTAGG